>NC_133387.1:141592352-141907852 GCF_047511655.1 Castor canadensis
GTCCCCTTTGGCTTTACCTATTTTTCAGGGAGAGTCTCACTGCTTTTTTTCCTTGCCAGCTGTGTAGCTGGGATGACAGATGTGCATTACCACACCTGGCTTGTTTGTTGAGATGGGGTCTTGCTAACTTTTTGCCTAGGCTGCTGTTAAACCATGATCCTCCCGCTTCTACCTCCCAAGAAGCTGAAGATTTTCTTTTTTAAACAAAAAATAATACATACATTTAATTTAAAAATTAAATAGAAAAATTATGCTATCTTATTGCCATTGAAAACCCTCATTCCCAAGAAGCAGTCACTTAAACAGTTATGTCTGGACCCTTCCTGAAATGTTCAGCATACACAAGGGTAACTATATACATCTGTTTTTTAAAACATAAATGAGATCCTGCTACATACAACTCTGAAACTTCTTTCTATTTAATTAACAGCATATCTTGAAGAACTTTCAGCACAAAAAGAATTATCACATTCTTAATAGTTGCATACTATTCTATTTTGTGGCTTTGCCATAATTAACTTGTTTTCCATCTTTTACTATTGCAAACAATGCTTCAGTGTGCATTAAGCGAGCCAAGCATAGTGGCACATACCTATAATTACAGTACTCAAGAGGTGGAGATGGGGGGGATCATGAGCTTGAGGCCAGTTTGGGCTGTATAGAGACCCTGCCTCGAAAAAGACAACAATAATAAAAATAAGATTAAAAAAATGAGCATCTAAATATATGTGATATTATTATAGGTGTGCAAGTATCCCCACAGAATAAATTCTAAGACAATTAATTTGTGGGATAAGAAGTTAAGATTACTTGCTACTACACCACTAATAACAGGTGTTGGCGAGGATGCAGGGAAAAAGGAACCCTTTTACACTGCTGGTGGGAATGTAAACTAGTACAACCACTCTGGAAAAAAATTTGGAGGCTACTTAAAAAGCTAAACATTGATCTACCATTTGATCCAGCAATACCACTCTTGGGGATATACCCAAAAGAATGTGACACAGGTTACTCCAGAGGCACCTGCACTCCCATGTTTATTGAGGCACTATTCACAATAGCCAAGGTATGGAAACAGCCAAGATGCCCCACCACTGATGAATGGATTAAGAAAATGTGGTATCTATACACAATGGAATTTTATGCAGCCATGAAGAAGAACGAAATGTTATCATTTGCTGGTAAATGGATGGAATTGGAGAACATCATTCTGAGTGAGATTAGCCTGGCCCAAAAGACCAAAAATCGTATGTTCTCCCTCATATGTGGACATTAGATCAAGGGCAAATACAACAATGGGATTGGACTTTGAGCGCATGATAAAAGTGAGAGCACACAAGGGAGGGGTGAGGATAGGTAAGACACCTAAAAAACTAGCTGGCATTTGTTTCCCTTAACGCAGAGAAACTAAAGCAGATACCTTAAAAGCAACTGAGGCCAATAGGAGAGGGGACCAGGAACTAGAGAAAAGGTTTGATCAAAAGAATTAACCTAGCAGGTAACACACACGCACAGGAAATTAATGTGAGTCAACTCCCTGTATAGCTATCCTTATCTCAACCAGCAAAAACCCCTGTTCCTTCCTATTATTGCTTATACTCTTCTCTTCAACGAAATTAGAGATAAGGGCAAAATAGTTTCTGCCTGGTAGCGAGGGGTTAGGAGGGGTAAGGGGAGGGGAGGGTAAAGAAGGGGATGGGGGGAAGGGGGGAGAAATGACCCAAACACTGTATGCATATATGAATATAATAAAGAAAGGGAAAAAAAGATTACTTGCTACTGCAAACTGCCTCCAAAAAGATTACACAGGCTGTATGTATCAAGGTAACTGTTTCTCCTCTTCCTTATCAACACTGATCTTTACTCTTCCCTATCCAACAAAACCTGTCATGCCCCTGTGGTTTTCATTAGGAGGAAAGCCAAGCCTCTTTTCATGCATTTATCAGCCACATCGTTTCTTTTTTATTTTCTTTTCATTATTGTTGTACTGTGTATATGTACACTGTGACATTTGCAAAAGTTTTTACAATGTATCTTAGCTAAATTCACCCCTCTATCATTCTCTTTTATCCCCCTTACCCCCATTCCTGGAATAGTTTCAGCAGGTCTCATTTTTCCATTTACATATTGTGTACATAATATTTCACCATATCCTCCCCACTTCCACTAGTATCTATCCCCCAGACAGGACCAGTTTTACCTTCCTGTTCTCTGTTTCTGTTAAAAAAAAAAAAAAAACTTTTTTAAAGACATTTTTGTTTGTTTAAGATAGCTATAGAGGGTGTTTCGTTGTGACATTTCCATGTATGTATGTATTATAGCACAAACTGGTTTATTTCTTTCTCTGTAAACTTACTACTGTGTTACTGGTCCATTTGTCTTTCTAAATTTCTACACCTAAAGAGGAACCTTTACTATTTCAACTAATGCCAGCCACCACCACCCACAAAATAAATAAACCTCCTGCGCTCAGATGGAAGTTCTCATTACAGTTAGAAAAGCAGCATGGGGGCAGGGGGATTTGACTAAGCTCTCTTTCCACAGGGCTGAGAACAGGTTTACTGATTTGATTCAGTCCTCCGGATGTTTAAAGTCCACTCAAGAGTGCTGAACAAGCAAAACAAACAAATGACAAGCAAACTGAATAATATGCATAAATTCTTCAGAAGAAACTAGCCTAGGTCAAGGACAAGTGAAGCAATGTTGGAAATGGCTAAGTTCTGTTTGTGGTAACCAGAGGGACGTTCCTTGTAGAAACGACTCATCTCAGGACGTACAAAGTGAACACATACTTGTAAGTAGCAACACAACACAGCCCAACTGCACATGGTACAGTGAACGCAACACAAAAACCTACGGCCAGAAGAAAAGGATAGAAAAAGATTTAAGAAGATATTCTAAGTTTGCGTGATTAAGTAGTAAAGACAAAATGATTTTTGTTTTAATGCCTCCCTAAGAATCTCTAAAACGCAACCGACCTTAAAAAAAAGAAAAAAAACTCCTGGGCTAGGAGGGGAGCTCTGTGGTAGATTATGGGCTTATCATGGGCAAGGTCCTGGGTTCACTACCCAGGACAAAAAAAAATTAAAAAAATAAATATAGAGAGAATACTAATTAAAATTAATTTAATTAAAAAGTTTAATATTAGTCAAAAATCAGTCAGTTTTGGTAATTTACTAACACAGCAGATGGAGTTTTAACAAACTTCTAAATAATAAGAGAAAGATACCTACAATCCAAACTAAAACTACTTCTATATTCCTGAACAAAAGAAAACCATTTATTACTACTAGTAACATCTGAAAAGAAAATGAGACCCTGAAAAGTAAATATGCAGTAATTAATTAATCTGTTCTAATTAACCATTACAAAACCAGCTGTCTCCAGTTGCCTGTACTGTCATTAAAAGGTAAATCTAACAGTAGAAATCAAAAATCCTCTCTTATACATAACTTTTATATGTCAATACTAAGAATAAACAATTCAAAGCTTAATTACTGAAAACTTCTAGAAGAATCACAATAATATGAGTAAAAGAAATCAGCCCCAGAGATTGGCCAGCTTCTGGCCTCAAATCTGTTCTCTACAATTATGGGGTATATAACAATTTGCTTCACAAAAATGAAGTGAAGTATTACTTTATAAAATGGCTACTTCAAAGGCTGGAGGGGCTCAAGTGGTAAAGTACCCGCCTGGCAAGCATGAGGCCCTGAGTTCAAACCCCAGTGCCACAAAAAAATAAATAAATAAAATAAAATGCCACTTCATAGTTGAGGGACTACTAGAGAAAGTAAGGGGAGAGGAAGAGAAGGAAGTTGGGAGGGAGGATAGGATCAAAGTAGGGTGTGTGCATGCAGAGAAATGTCACAGCGAAACCCATTAATATGTATATTTAATATGCACTGATAATTATCTTAGGACAGGGGAATGACTCACATGGTAGAGCACCTGCCTAGAAACACAAAGTCAGTCCTGAATTCAAATCCCAGTACCACCAAAAAAATATATAATTTTAAAAAATGAATGGCAAATAAAATATTTTTGGTAAAAGAGAAAAAATTTTAAATGACTACTTCAGAAAATGGAATGAACATTTTTTGGATATTAAATTATTACAAATTTAGTGACCAAAAATACCTTGTTTCTTAATTTGTTCCTTGTTTTTTGTGTTGTTTTGTGTTGAAACAGTCTTGCTATATAGGCCAACCCCGCCTTTACTTCAGTGCATGTGTCTCTTGTCCTGACTAGAACCAAACCTGATACAAACACTGTGGACATTCCAAGCAGCATGCTTAAAGAAAATGATGAACTTGACCATGATATGAGAGAAGGAAATACAGTAAGGATGCTGGGACGCGGACCTAGCCAAACAGCTCTTGTAAACAGAGCTTCAAATTCTCACTAAAAAACATATATATATATATATATATAATCCACCTCTTCACAAAACATCACAAAATTCCACTAAATCAATTTAGAAAAATTTAGAGGTATACATAAAATAAGTACCTATGACAAAGAATTAAAGTGAATATGTGCATAAATGCCATCCAAGAAAGATTTCCAGTAACCCAAATGATTGTGTGTCCCTCCCAAATTATATTTCTTACTTTAAGAAAAAGTAGCCACTACCCTGACTTTTTAGAACACTACTTCCTTACTTTTCTTTGTATATTTTCTACCTCTGCAGCATGCCCAAACATTATGGTTTAGTTTTGCCTGCTCCTAAAGTTTCTAAATGGATTCATACTCTTAAGTAATTTTTCATATTTTGCTCTTTTCCTACACATTTGGTCATATTTTCCTGCATACTTACCCATGGTGCACACAACTGTGATTCATTCACTTTCCTTATTTATTAACATTATGCCCTTGTATGTACCATGTCAATATTCCTACATATACCATTCAAGCCTTTCATGCATGTTTCTACTATCTATCAATCATTTTTTTGTTGACTTACAGACACTTTCTATTCTGGATACTTGTCTCTGGTGAAATAGATGTGTGGTAATTATCTTCTCCAACTCTATGGCTTTCATTTTTACCCTTAATACTATTTTTCAGGAAATTCCTAACTTTAAAGTAGTCCAATTTATCACTGTCTTCTTTTATGGTAGCTTTCTTTACTTTTAATATTTAATTCTGACATAATCAGGCTTGCAAGAATAGTTACAAAGAACTCCTATATAACCTTTATTCAGATTCCCTAAATGTTAATATTTTACTCCAACTGCTTTCAATGCATATACATATTTTCTCTGAACCATTTGAAAGTTGAAGGCGTGATTCCTTCTTCTTCCTTAACACTTTAGTATTTGCTTTAAAACATTCATATATGACCACAGTAAATTATCAAAATCAGGAACTATTGATAAGATACTATTATGTAATCTATACAGCTTGTTTAGATTTCTCTAACTGTTGGAATAGAGTGTCCTTCATAGTAAAAGAAAATCTTAAATCATGTGTTTAGTTATATCTCTTTAGACTCTAATTTGCAATAGTTCCTCCTTCTTTCTTTGTGTTTCAAAACCTGGTTCTTTGAGCCACACATGGAAGCACAGGAGGAAGGCAACTTTTGACATCAGCCCTGGGCAAAGTTACTAAAACCATATAACATAAACAAAGGTGGGGGGGAGGGTACTCAAAAAGAGCACTTGAGACCCTGAGTTCAATTTCCAGTATGACCAAAAAAAAAAAAAAAAAATCTGGTTCTTTGGAAAAGACCAATAAAATATATAAACCTCTAGCATGGACCAGGCAAGAAATAATAAAGATTAGGACAGAAATAAATGAAATTGCCAAGTGCTGGTGGCTCACAGCTATAATCCTAGCTACTCAGGAGGCAGAAATGACAAGGATCACAGTTCAAAGCCAGCCCTAGACAAACAGTTTTCGAAACCCCAACTTGAAAAAAACCCATTGCAAAAAAGGGCTGGTCATCATCAAAAACACCACCAACATGTGTTGGCGAGGATGTGGGGAAAAAGGAACACTCGTACACTGCCCATGAGAATGCAAACTGGTGCAACCACTCTGAAAAAATATTTGGAGGCTTCTTAAAAATCTAAACATAGACCTGCCATATGATCCAGCAATCCCACTCCTAGGGATATACCCAAAAGAATGCGACACAGGTTACTCCAGAGGCACCTGCACACCCATGTTTATTGCAGCGCTATTCACAATAGCCAAGTTATGGAAACAGCCAAGATGCCCCACTACTGACAAATGGATCAAGAAAACGTGGTATTCGTACACAATGGAATTTTACTCAGCCATGAAGAAGAATGGAATCTTATCATTTGCAGGTAAATGGATGGAATTGGACAACATCATCCTGAGCAAGGTTAGCCAGGCTCAGAAGACCAAAAATCCTATGTTCTCCCTCATATGCGGACTTCAGATCTAGGGCAAATACAGCAATGTGGTTGGACTTGGATCACATGACAAGGGGAGAGCACATACAGGAGATATGGGAATACGTAGAAAACCCAAAACATGAAAGCATTTGATGTCCCCACTCCAGAGGAACTAATACAGAAACCTTAAAGTGACAGAGGTTAACATGAGAAGGAGATCAGGAACCAGTGTAAAGATCAGTTAGAGATGAATCACCTTGGGTTGTTAACACATTTGTACATGAAAGCAATGCTAAGAATCTCCCTGTACAGCTATCCTTATCTCAACTAGCAAAAACGCTTTGTCTTCCTTATTATGCTATGTCTTCTCTTCAACAAAATTAGAGATAAGGGCAGAACAGGTTCTGCCTGGAAGTGAGGGGAGGAGAAGAGGGCGGGGAAGGGAGGCACAGGGGAGAAATGACCCAAACAATGTGCGCACATGTGAATAAATGAGTAATAAAAAATTAAAAAAAAAAAAAGGGCTGGTGGAGTGGCTCAAGGTGTAGGCCCTGAGTTCAAGCCCAGTACCACAAAAAAAAAAAAAAGGAAGAAAGAAAGAAATGAAATTAAGAACAAAAACAATAGAAAACATGAGTGAGTAAAATCAAAAGCCGGTTCTTCTGAGAAAGATCAATAAAATACATAAATCTCTAGTAAGAGAAAGAAAAGATGCACATTGCCAATATGATGAACAACAGGCGGCTATCAGTACTAACCCTGTAGACACTAAAAAGCAGAATAATGAAATGACACAAACAACTGTACACACATAAATCTTACAGGCCAGAGACTCTGAAAACACACCCAAGATGAGGTTAAAGGACTACTAGAACAGTCCTTTAACCTTTCATCAATATAGTATAGATTTTTAAAAAATGTGAAGACTCTAGACCCAAATGGTTCACTGGCAAATTCTACTAACATTCAAAGGAAAAAAATGACAAGAAGTCTACATGATCCTGACAGAAAACAGAAAAGCATAAAATAATTCCAAATTCACTTAATAAAACAAGCATTACAATACCAAAACTATATAAAAATAGTACAAGGGGAAAAATAACAATATTAATATTAGTATTAATATTAATGTTAATATACACAGATGCAAAAACACTCGATGAAATATTAGCAAATCAAATCCAGTTATAAATAAAAATAATAATCTACCATAAACAGGTGGAGTCTACACCAGTAAAACAAGGCTAATTCAATTCTAAAATCATTCAGTTATTCACTATATTAATAATCTAAAGAAAAGCACATGACTATATCAACAGATGCAGAAAAAGCATGTGATAATATTCAAGATGATTCAAATGAAAAATGTCAGCAAAGAATAGAAGGGAACTTATTCAACCTTATAAAGAGCACCCACTAATGGGGGGATAAAAGAACCCTCCTAGAGCTATTACGGTCACAGAATACAAAAATCAACACATAAAAATCAATAGTGTTTCTAGGTTTTAGTCCTGAAAAACTGGAAAATGAAATTTTTAAAAATATAGCCATTTAACATAGCTTCAAAAAATTAAATACTGGGACTGAGTACTTGCCTAACACCACAAAAAATAAGTAAATAAATCAAATAAAGGAAAAATGGTAATAAATAAATAGCATTTGTGAGGCCCTGGTTTAATACCCAGCACTGCAAAAAATAAGTAAATAAATACTTAGTTATCTAACAAAACATGTATGGAACCAATATGTATATTAATTTAAAAATCAAATATCTAAATAGACATATCACGTTCATAAGTGGAAGACTCAACATTTTAAAGATACCAATTCTCCCAAATTAAGCCACAAGCTTAACAAAAAGATGATCAAATTCCTAGTAGGACTTTATTTTTGGAGATATATAGAAACCGCTCCTAAAATTTAAGTGGTAAGGAACAAGAATAGCCAAAATTATTGTGAAAAAAAGAGAAGAAAGCTAAAAGAATCACACTACACAATTATAAAACTAATAAAATAAGTATATAAGAAAGTAGTATTGGCAAAGAAATAGATACATAGTTCATGAAGCATAATTCAGACTCAAGAAATAGAGATACACAAATACCAATTCGTTTTTTCAATTTTAATTAGACATAATTGTGTATATTCACGGGGTATAGTGTGGATTTCAGCACATGTATGCAACAATCAATGACTAAATCTGGGTAATTAGCATATCCATCACCTCAAATATTTCTCATTTCTGTGTGTTAGGAACATTCAAAATTCTCTCCTTAGCTACTTTGATACAGCCAACTGATTTTTGACAAAGGTGTAATTCAATGGAGAAAGGATAGCTCTTCCACAAAAGACAAACCATTCACATACCAAAAAAATCTTCACTAACCTTACACCTCTTGTAAAATGTAACTCTAAATGAATCATAGGATCTAATCTAAAACACAAACAAAAAAAAGCTAATGAAATATGAAAAAAATACCCTCACATAAAAGAGCTCACAACCCTTGGGGAATGAGGGTGTCAAAATCTAGGAGAAACAGAGAACCTAGAACAGTACTCGGCTCTGAGATTCAGTCAGTCCTCAGAGCATCGCCAACCTGCAAGAGAAAGGGTAAAATGGAGATGCATTCTGATATTCTTTTGGGTCTAGAACAAAACTGAAAGCCAAAAGATAAGCCACCCTACATGTGAAGCTGAGATCTTGAAAACAAATCCAAAGACTATGGAGAACAGAATAAAAACAACACTGTGTTGACTTATATTTGGTTTGTACCATCCTCATGGTTAAGAAAACCTCAAGCCTAGAGCTTGGACTAATGTCATGCAAACCAGTAAAATTTCTGAGGTATGTAACTTAAAGTAAATTAAAATTCCTTTTTGGAGAAGATCCCATCATCTGAGGCCTTTAAATTATTCTTAAGAGTCATTTTTCAAATATATTTAGTCATATAAAAAAATGCTCTTAAAAAAATGGCTTCCTGAGAGAATCAGCAAAACTGAGAATTTAAGTATAGGTTTAACAGCAAACCAGACCCTGGCTGAAGATAAGATTAGCAAACGGATTAGGAAAAAGGATCCTGGGCAAAGGATAAAAAGACAGGAAATAGAGAAGAAAGGGTGTTGGACACAATGTCAGACAATTCTAGTGTTCTCTAGCACAGTAGGGTAACTATTGTTCACAATTTACTATGTATTTCAAAACACAAGGAGTTCAAAGGTTCACAACAAAGAAATGATAAATTTTATCCAATTACGAGATATTCAGAAGAGTAATCTGAAATTACTCAGAGAAGTCGAAAAGGAAAAAGGTGCACAAAAGCCAATCAAAAGAAAGCAATGCCAGATAAAGTAGACTGGAAAACACTGACAGAGACTTTTTAAGTAGTAATATAATTTTCTTGATAAACAGGTCAATTTAATAGAAAAGATAAAATTTTAAATTTATAAGCATAAATAAATAAAACCACAATTATCCCTGTTAAGAAGACAGGGATAAATCCACACTAGCTGCTAGATTTTAATACTGATACTTCAGTAGAAAATGAATAAGCAGACAGAAAAGCAAGCCAAGTGTAGTAGCTTACTTATGCAATCCCAGCTATTCAGGAAGCTGAAGCAGGAGGATGATGAGTTTGAGGCAAGCCAGGCAAGGTAACAAGGCCCACCTCAAAAATAAATAATAAACTTTTTGAGCCAGGGATATGATGCAGAGGTAGAGTGCTTGCCTAGCATGCACAAGGCCCTGGATTCAAAACCCACCAACGGAAAACAAAAATCCTGATGAATAAGCAAGACAGAAATGCAGTAAAGTTTTAGAAGATTTAAACAGCATGACTGACACTCTTGACCTCACGGACGTAAGAACACTGTATCTAACAACTGCAATGCATCTATTTTCTTTCTTTTTTCTTTTTTTGTTTGCCGTACTGGGGCACTGAATTCACAGCCTCACACTTGCTGAGAAGGTACCATACCACTTGAGCCACATATCCTGTTCATTTTGCTCTGGTTATTTTGGGGATGGAATTTGGAGAACTATTTGCCCAAGTTGGCCTCAAACCATGATCCTTGAGATCTCAGCCTCCCAAGTAGCTAGGATTACAAGTGTGAGCCACCAGTGACTGGTTTGCATCTACTTTCTTTAAGAACACAAGGACTGTTTCTATAAATTGACCAATTGAAATTCCAACACACCTAAAAAAGATTAGAAGTATGTATCATATAACGCTTAGACACCATAGAGCAATGCTGGAATAAGTAAGAATTAAAACTTTGAATATATGTGAAATATACTTCAAATTTACTTATAGGTTAATACTTTAAAAAACAGCTTAGTCCTGGTGGAGTGGCTCAAGTGGTAGAGTACCTGCCTAGCAAGGGTGAGGCCCTGAATTCAAACCCTTAGTACTGCCAAAAAAAAAAAAAAAAAAAAAGCTTAGTGTGCTGCAAACAATATAGATCTTGGAAAACTTGTATTTTTTTTCTTCTGTTGTTTGTGGGATTTGGGGGGTTCTTTGCTTGTTTTGGTTTTGAGCTGTTTCAGTTTGGGGGTTTTTGTTTGTTTTGAGACGTGCTTACCTTGTAGCCAAGGATGACCTCAAACTCATGATCTTCCTGCTCCCACTCTGCAAGTTCTGGGATTATAGATGTGTGCCAGCACACCTGGCAAAAATTTACATCCTTGTGCATATAGAAAGACTAAAATAAGTGAGGCATGGCTGTAAACAAGTTATAGGGAAAAACTGCAAATTAATCCAAATAATGCAAAAGGAAGGAAATAAAGAGTAAAAGTTAACCAGGTATGGTGGTACACAGCTGTAATCCCAGCATATGGAAGGTGGAGGCAGAAGGGTCACAAGTTCAAGGCCCATTTAAACTACATAGAGAGTTGGAGGCCTGCCAGGCTATATAGCAAGACCATGTCTCAAAAAATTAAATAAACAAGAGTCCACCACATGCTGCATTCTCTCCCACCGTGCCTCTCCCCAAGCCTTTCCTGCTGGGATCCTAGCTCTATTCCCTCGGACCTGGGCCTTTAGACGGGCTGGAAGTCTGCTGTCCCAACAGGACACCGTTCTGGGCAATGGCTGCGGTTAGGGGAAGCCAAGCACAATTTTTACACCTCCCTGGGCTTCCCCTGGGTCTGTGACTCTCAGATACAGGCAGATTTCCTGACACATTTGGGGAAATATCATGGCTGCAAAGTCATGGAAGTGATTACAGATGCAGGCTGGGCCATGAGATTTGTTTTGGTGTTTGTGCAGCCTGGACAGATCCCACCAACCTCCCTTCTCACCTCACTGTAACTGATCCATCCTCCTACTATGGATGAAGATGGCAAGGGGACAGTACTGAGACTGTCACAATGCTCTTGTGACCTCCCCTAAGATTCTGGTGAGAGAGAGGCCCGTGGGAGCCATCTGGTCAGGAATGGCCTTTAGTTGAATTTGATAATTTCTCCCACCATCCAAATTATTCAGTACAGGCTCTTGGTTTGATCACCAGCACCACCAAAAAACTACAATATTCCAGAATTCTGCATCCCATTTGGAGTGGCTTTTTATTAGAAGCATAAAAAAAAGTGGAAGATTCTCAAGTCCCTAGAGCTTCAAAAGGTACTGAACTTATTACAGTTTTATTCTAAACTTAGTATGGCCAATATCGGGCTGATGTGCCCCAACAATGGGCCCTTCATTCCTTTAATGACTTATGCTTTGAAGTTAAGTGCACAAATCTATTAAGAAGTTAAAAGTAGCAGGGCACCAGGTGGCTCACACCTGTAATCCTAGCTACTTAGGAGGCAGAGATCAGAAGGATAGCGGTTCAAAGCCAGCCTGGGCAAACAGTTCCACGAGTCCCTATCACAAAAAAAGGGCTGGCATAGTGGCTCATGGTAAAGGCCCTGAGTTCAAGCCCCAGTCCCACAAATAAAACAAATAAAAAATTCTTTTTTAAAAAAGGCGTATCTTAGGTAGAGCACTTCAATACTGGGAGGAACAGGGCCACATCTCCATTCAGGTTGATAAAAAGATGCCTTGAAGTTTATGCCTTGAGCCATAACACCAGGTTTGACCAATAATAAAAATAGTATTTTGTACTCACTTCACTGTATGACTAAGAAGCTTACACAGCTTTAGGATCTATAAATATCCCCTCCTTAATCTGATTAATCTTCATAATACCTCAAGGTAAAGGCAATTGCAGACACTTAAGTAGTATCTTCCTAAGCTCTGGTAATGAGTAAATAGAATACAAGAGACTATGTACAAAGTCCAACCTGCATACATACACCACTTCAGGAAGGCACATTAAAATTGTCAGGAAAAAGGAATTAATATTTTCTGACTTGACTTTTGCTTACTGTTCCAAGCACGATTCTATGTAAAATGTTTGTTTTTCATTATAGATCCAGGACAGAACGTTCCTAATTTTAAGAAAAAATTTTAAGCCACGCATGGTGGTACTCACCTGTAATCTCAGCACTTGCAAGGCTGAGGCAGGAGGATCATGAGTTTAAGAACATTCTGGGCTAAATAGTGAAACGTGTTTCAAAAAGTAAATAAAATAAAAAATTTGAACAAAAAAGTAAATACATAAAAGAACAGAAATTAATGAAATGCAAAGTAAATATAAATACACAATAGAGAAGTAGTGTAGTAAAGTAGTGGTTTCTTTAAAAAGATTTAATAAAGTTAATAAACCTTTACTAAGAAAAAAGACGAGAAAGCACAAATAGCTAATGGCAGTAATGAGAAAAGAGGCAACACTACAGATGCTGCAGACTTTAAAGAGACAATAAAAGACTGCTGTGAACAACTTCCTGCTAATGAATTTAAAAATCTACACAAAAAAATAACTCAGTCATTCAAGGGGAGAAAAAAGGACCAATCACTTCTCAGTGTTTTGCCTAATCCCAAAGAAAAGTACAGGTAAGTATACTCAAATCATACGACAAGCTTCTTCCAGGAGGCCATGATCCAACTTGCCACAATATTAAGGAACTTTTTTCTCTGTGTTGTATCATTACAAATAATTTTGTTTTAATTCTGCATTTTTACAATTTTCTACATGAGTGTATGCTACTTTTTAAATTTTAAAGGAAACAAAAAAGAAAAGTTCATCGTAACTCTGCCCCAGGTATAGCTGTGTGGACTTCACTAAATCTTACAATTTCTCAAAGGTATTAGTTTACTCATCTATAAAATGAAGGTACTAAACTAAATGTAAATTGTACAACATGAGTTTCATGTGCCAGTTTAACATACAAAGTAGATACTGATCCTATCACTTTTTTAAAAATTGCCTGTGCCAGATGTTGTGTTACACAGCTATAATCCCAGCACGCAGGAGGTTGAAGCAAGAGTAGCTCACGTTCAAGGCCAGACTGGGCTACACAGTGATAACCTGTCTCAAAAAAAAAAAAAATTGCAGGCTGGTGGAGTGGCTTAAACTGTACAGTGAATGTCTACAAAGTATGAGACCCTGAGTTCAAACCCTAAGTACAGGAAAAAAAAATTGCCAGCTGGACACCAATGGCTCACACCTATAACCCCCTATCTACTCAGGAGACAGTTCAAGGATCACAGCTGAAAGCCAGCCCTGGGGAAATAGTTTGAGAGACACTATCTCAAAAATACCCAACACAAAAACAGGGCTGGCAGAGTAGCAAAAGTGGTAGAGCACCTGCCTAGCAAGTGTGAGTACTGAATCCAAAGCCAGTGGGGGGGGGGGGGAAGGGGGGAATCTGCCTTGTTATCTATACACAAACCGCATTCAGACAACACTATTAAATTCTATCAGAAAGAAAGGCTGCAGTTCAATTACTGTGTAGCCCAAACCATACTTTGGTAGCTGATCCCCAATTTAACTACACACACCAAGTGCTCTTATGAGCTGTGCACTTCAGTACTCGCTTATCCTGGAGGGTATGCACAACGCCAAAAACTCAAACATTCTTTGAATAGAAGATGAAAAGAAAGTTACACTAATCAAAATTATACTGGGGATGAAAACTTTCATCTTTACTTTCTGTACTCACTGTTTCAGTAAGTTTTTTACAACGCAGGTTCTACGTTAATTTTTTAAAAACAAAACAAGCTGTTTGCTTTTAGTGGCTAAATTGGGCTTTTGATTGTATCTATACAAAATCTGTCCAGCATACAATTACCACAGCCATGTCTGAATGTTTCACTTGTCTATGTATTCACTCTGGAAAGTGATTTAAAAGAGTCTTACATCTATTCAAGAGAATTCCTTGGAGTTCAGATTTCCAGGCAGGGCAGCCACTTCACTTCCTTCATATTTCTGTCAGGCCAGCACAGCTGATTGCTGAAATATGCTATGAACTAAATTGTGTCTTCTAAAAATCCTTAAATTGAAACACTAACTTCCAATGTGACTGTATTCAGAGACAAGGAAGTAAATAAGGTTAAATGAGGTCGAAGTGGGGAGGAAGGTTGGGAAGAGGTGACCAATTGGTTCCACGTCACAGTGAGAGAGGAGTAAGACGTTCTGCTGTGCTCTTGTACAGCAAGATAACCATAGACAGCAATAATGTACTACTGCACACATCAAAAGGCTAGGAGAAAGGAGTTTGAGTGTTTTCACCACAAAGAAATGGTAAATGTTTGAGGAGATATATATAATTTAAACATTTACACAAAGTATACCTATATCAAAATATCAAATGGCACTCCATAAATGTGTACAACTTTTGTTTTTATGAAGCACTTCAAGAAATAAATTTAAGCCAGGACACTGGTGGCTCATGACTGTAATCCTAGCTACTCAGGAGGCAGAGATCAGGATGATCCCGGTTCGAAGCCAGCCCAGGCAAATAGTTCTCGAGACCCTAACCCAAAAATACCTAACACAAAAAGGGCTAGTGGAATGGTTCAAAATGATGACCCTGAGTTCATGTCCTGGTATCTCAAAAAAAAAAAAAAACAAAGAAAAATTTAAATTAGGGGCTTGGAGCAGTGGCTCACATCTGTAATCCCAGCTACTCAGGAGGTGGTAATCAAGAGAATAGAGGTTCAAAGACAGTCCAGGCAAAAAGTTAGCAAAACCACATCTCAACAAATAAACTGGACACAGTGGTGCACACCGTAATCCCAGCTACACAGGAGGCATAGGTAGGAGGGTAGTAATCTGAGGTTGACTCCAGCATAAAATGCAAGACCCTATCCAAAAAATAACTAAAGCTAAAAAGGGTTAGGGGACTCAAGTGGGTGAGCACCTGCCTATCAAGTGTAGGACCCTAAATTCAAACCCCAGTACTACCAAAAGTAAACAAATTTAAATCAGAAAATAAAACCAACTTCCTATAGCAAAAAAAAAAAAAAAGTGGAGCCCTAATCTAATAGAACTAGCATCCTTATGAGAAGGGGTAGGAAGAGACACCAAGAGTGCATGTACACAGAGGAAAGGCCTATGAGGACACAGCTTGCACTACATACAAGCCAAGGAGAAAAGGCCTCAAGAGAAATGAAGCCTGCTGACACCTTGATCTCGGACATTCAGCCTCCGGAACTAGTAGAAAACTAATTCTGTTGTTTAAGCCACCCAACCTGTGGTATTTTATTACGGCAGCCCTAATAAACTAATACAACACATTATCTCTGATAGTCTTAAAACAAAGAACCTCTACACTATAAACATTTATCAGGTTAGTCCAATTTGTCATATACTGACATCTTTTAAAAACACAATGAAGAAAATGTGAGAACCTCCTAATGGGCAGAGTTTGTTAATATCTCTTGATACACTAATATAAATCCTTGAATTAAACCAGACCAGCAGAGCCTTATACCTGGATTGTATTATATTACTTGGATTGTATTATAAAACTGATTTTTCTAAGCATGACTTAATACCACTGACCTAGATCAAGAAATACTACTTTTTAAAATGCCCTTTTGAAAGTAGCCATTGTGTCTCTATAAGAATGCTGTATTCCCACTAAGTGCCTTCCCGTTTATTAACTTACTGACCATCAGGTTCTGTTCTAGATGCGAAAGAAATAGGAATAAAGGATACTGAAGGCACTTAGGATTTTATTTGGAGTTTTGTTTTTTTTTTTTAAAGTCATTTGCAAGTTTTGAAGTTTTGTAGGACTTCAAAGGATGAGTAAGATTTGGTTTATATTTTAACCAGAACTCTGAATGAGACTAGATTAAAGACAAAAAAGGCAGAGATCACTTAAGATCCGACTGCCAGAATCCAGGAAGGAAATGATTATGTCTTAGACCAAGGTAGTTGCGGTAAATATGGTGAGAAGTAGTCAGATCCTGGATGTATTCTAAAGGAACAGACAACAGCATTTGCTAACATTAGCTATAGGGTACAAGTGGAGGAGAAAAAAAGAGATTTCGAAGTTACTATTTGCTGATTTAGGGAAGGCCAGAAGGGGAGCATGTCATAAGGTTGGGACTCAGTGATAGCCATTAGGCATTCAAGAAGATTTCAAAGAAAGAGCAGGATGTACACATCTGGGATCAGGCTGAGGAGCAGTTAGGTGAGGAGAGGCAAGACCAGAAAGCTAAATGAAGAAAGTAGAACAGCAAAAACAATTTTACAGGAAAAAAAGGGGAAACTGGTAGCACAACACCCTTGAGTAGGAAAGAAGGATGAAACTGCAGCACATAAATCAGATCTCTAACAACTTCAGTACTGTTTGGGCTGGTATTTTACACTGGATAATTCTTTGTTGTGGAAAGCAGTTCTGTGCATTGTAAGACACTGATTTCAAACTCTGGCCTCTCCTCACTAGATACCAATACTGATCCTACAATCCAGCGATAGCAATCAAAGAATGTCTTCAGACATGCAAGGTAGGAGAATTGCTGTCCAAGGTCAGCCTTAGAAAAAGCACAAGACCCTATCAGAAAAACAAACTAACAGCTAAACTAGTCCTTTTGTACGGTGTGGCTCAAGTGGTAGAGCACTTGCCTAGCAAACACAAGGCCCTGAGTTCAATTCTAGAACTGCCAAAAAAAAGTCTCTAGATACTACTAAGCCTTCCCGGGCAAAATTACTTCCAGTTTAGAACAATCAGTACAAATAGATAAAGTGGCCTTCCTTTGCTAGAAACGTGGTTATTCATCCATGCAAAAGGAATGATAGAAGATGCTGTGGGCAGAGTACATAATTTGATACCTCCTGCTGACTAGATCCTCTTAAATGTAGCCAGAGTCAAGGCCAGAGATGATGTGAAAAAACTGCTAGCAAGTCATAAATCAAAATCATTACTCCTAAGAAAATTTTGACCATATTGCTCTTGAACTACAACTATCACAGGAGCTAAGTTTATCTGTGAACTGAGTGTAAGCCAAAATTTCTATTTGTTTTTTGTGTCTATCTTTGCCCATTTACAAAATGTCTTTATGGTCTCAGACTTCCTGGGTTTCTTCTAAAGTCATAGAAGGAAAACATCACTAATGACTTAGTATAATTAAATGTTGTTACTCCCAAGAGAAATCAATCTTTAGAAGAAGTGAAGAAAACATACCTAAATGAACACATCCATTTAAAAAGTTATTATTTATGCCCTTCAAATCACCCTACCAAATTACCATATACAATGTTTAGAGAAGTCTGGCTTTATTCAGCAAACCTGTTCACACCTACTGACTTCTCTACCAGAAGGCATATAATAGGTGTTTAGGGTTGGGGAACATGAAAGAAGCCCTTGGGCTGGGGGCATGGCTTAAGTGATAGAGCACCTGCCTAGCAAGTGCAAGGCTGTAAGTTCAAACTCCAGTACCATCAAAAAAAAAAAAAAATGATAATAATAAAGAAAGAAAATAAAGAAGCCTTCATCAATCGTGAAATGAGAAGGTTTGAGACTATAAAGTGCAGGCAACTGGTTTCACATACATACATCAAGGCCCTGGGTTACATGAGCTATCTCTAAGACAAAAAATATATAGTCGTATCACCTGTGCAAGTTTTATCTGCTCCTTTGGCAGCAGGTCCTATGATCATCATGAATTAGGGTTCCAGGTCAAAAATATAATGCAAAAGGATTCTACAAACTTAAAAAGACTGCAAACCCAAACACTTCTAGTAAAATATATAGCTTCCAAACTTGTTTTAAAAAATAACTGGCAAGCTAAAAACACTTTGCTAAATCTGAACTTCAGACATTCTGCTATTATCCCCTTTTAAACAATGCTTTGCTTTCTTTCAGAGAAAGAAATCAAATTGGTCAGGCATGACTTGTTTTTTCACTATGCCCTGTGGTTGTTAACCAACATCCTGTGCTCTTTTTGATAGAAACTGAGACTCTGATTTATTCTAAAAATTTCCTGAGATCTAAGATAAAATAATCTGATTATAATTATAATTTCTAAAGAATTTTTTAAGCCAGTTGTGGTGGCTCACACCTGTGATCCCAGGTTTTCAGGAGGCAGAGATCAGGAGGCCAGCCCAGGCAAAAAAGATGGTGATACCCCATCTCAACCAATTTAAAAAAAAAAAAAAAGCTGGAAGCAGTGGTGTGCACCTGTCAGCCATGAGGGAAGCATAAATAGGAGGATCAAGGTAGAAGCCAGCAGGGCATAAACAGGAGAACTTATTTGAAAAACAACTTAAGCAAAAAAGGGATGAGGCCATGGCTCAAGTGGCAGAGTGCCTACCTAGCAAGTACAAGGCCCTGAGTTCACACCCCAGTACTGCCTAAAAGTAAATAAAAAGAATCTTTTAAATACCCCGAATCCTATGAAAAGAAAGTAAATGAGTAAAGATACTGTGAGGTGGGGAGGCTTCCTAAGGAGTACATGAACACCATCACACAGGTCCTATCTTCCGTACTATGGGATGTCTGGGACTATGCCAGGCATCTGAACTACTGTATCATCTGCCAGGTGGTAAGGGTCCAGTCATAACAGCCTCCACCTCAGCTGTGAGTCCAGAGACCCCTAGGCCCACCACCTCATGACTGCTCTGAATGGGCTATGAACTGGGCCAGAAGGGTTAGACCAACTGACTGTGAAGTCATCAACAGTACTGTGAATACAGTAAAGGGCAAGACAACAGACTCCAGACCTGTAACTTCACCACACCACTTCGTGTCTATGGGTCTTCTCTTTTGACCCCCGGAAATCTCTTCAGAAATCTATATACGGTTATTCAAGGTCTAAACACTTACGGAACACCTCATTTAAGAATATGTTTGCAGGTCTGGAGGCATAGCTCAAGTGATAGAGTGTCTGCCTAGCAAGCATGAGGCCCTGAGTTCAATTCTCCAGTATCACCCAAATAAACAAAAACAAAAAGGGCTGGTGGAGTGGCTCAAGCTGTAAAGTGCCTGCCTAGCAAGCATGAAGCCCTGAGTTCAAACACCAGTACCAAAAAAAAAAGAATTTGTTTGGTAATAAAAAAAAACTAAAAATTTAAGTGATTTAGCCAAGATCACACAAAGTAGTTGGTCCAACTTCCTATTTCGGGAGAAGGCATTATTCAGAACCACACCAAAGTTTCTGGATAGTTGCTAAGATCTTCCCACCATAAGCAGGAAGGCTTTTATTTATTTATTTATGTATATATTCTCGTATGTATGTTTTGGCAGTAGTGGGGTTTGAACTCAGGGCCTCACACTTGCTAGGCAGGTGTTCTATCACTTGAGCCACCCTACCAGCCATAGGAAGGCTTAATTAACAATCTACACAAGGACATAAGAATTTACATAGCCTCGTATTTGCATACCAGCTAACACTAAGTGAAAGCCCATGAAATACTGTCTATCAATTTATATAAACAAGAAGGTACACTCCCAGAAAAATGGGTCAATTCCTCTTGGAAAACAAGTCCTTTCTAAATTCTTGACTTCTGTCTTTCCCTTTACCCTCAGCATGGTCAAGAGATGGATGAGTTGTTCAGCCAGTGCAGAAGCACTTCTCTCTCCAACTCCCTGATATCCCTGGCCAAAAGTAGCCTCCTATTTCTCCAAAATTCTCACAAGAATTCCAATGCCCAGTAATATCACACAGCTGGCCTGCTGGGGTTAGGTGTATGTTTTAACTCTTCTA
Organism: Castor canadensis; assembly: GCF_047511655.1. Classification (NCBI taxonomy): domain Eukaryota; kingdom Metazoa; phylum Chordata; class Mammalia; order Rodentia; family Castoridae; genus Castor; species Castor canadensis. The sequence goes on from NC_133387.1 coordinate 141,612,748, forward strand.
TTAGACTAGCAGGTTTCTACACTTCTTTAATTTCTTTAATTATCTCCCTCAAAGCAAGACTATGTCTCAGGGCTTTTTTTTTTTTTTTCAATACTGGCGTTTGAACTCAGGGCCTCACACTTTCAAGGAAGGTGCTCCAGCACTTGAGCCACTCTGCCAACCCCTGGACTTTGTTTTGTTTTTTTTTTAATCCCCACAGAGCCTAGTACACTTATGTATTCAACAAACATTTGCTAAATGTGTAAGTAGGCTGCTCATTTTCTAAGTATGGCTGCGCAGTAATTCTAAGAGTACAATGTTATACTAACACACAGTTAAAACGTCTACACTACACTCGATCTTACCAAAAGCCAAGAAGTATTTTGTTTTGTTTTTTTTTGGCTGTCCTGGGGATTGAACCCAGGACCTCAGGCAGCAAGGTTCTACCTTTTGAGTCATGTTCTAGCCATGTACATCATTTTTAATCTCTGCCAGTATATTATAAAGTCCCTGAGAATGGAAACTATTTAATTTTTGTAAACTTTGATCCAGGTGTTTTAAGGCTAGAATAACAGGGAGGGAGCTGAGGGGACAGACCATGGGGGCAATATAACTAATGTGCAATATAAGTCTAATTGGAATTGTCACTATGAATTGCCCCCCCATAGCGAATTATAGCCTAACAAAAAAATTAATTAAAAAAAAGACTGGAATAACATCAACAGCCCTTTACATCTGAAAATACAGTTAGCACCCCAAAGGGCCAAAACGGTGAAAATTTTAAATTACATTAATCAGTACCGTCACTATCTTAATTACTATTTTAATATTTACAGAAAAGTAAAAAAACAGTATTTTTCAAGAACTCAGTAAGCAATATAATAGAGAAATTTACACTATGTGTTACATAAAGCCTTACATCATTCATTTACCTGAATGTCATTTATCTGACATGTAATTAGAAATATCTTAATGGCGAAATAAAGTATAATAAAGGTCAATCATGTTCGGTCACCTCCTCACCCTACCCAGGATCTGACTTACTGCAGAATATCAGTATTTCCAAAACTTTGACCTTACACTGAAGAGAGAGAAGAGGTGATGTTTCAAACTATGCTCTGCAACTGTATTTATAAAACCACAATTGACTATTGTCTAAAAACTGCTGTTAACTGCTGGTTGAATGGCTCAAGTGGTAGAGCTTCTGCCTTGCACATGTGAAGTCCTGAGTTCAAACCCCAGGACCACTAAAAGCAAAAAAAAAAACTGTCACCACTAAAACTCCATGCTTTACTAGGGCTGTACACTACAAACCACATCACCATGTCAATCTAGCACAAACTGGGACATCACGACATCACTAAGCAGTCATTCACTACCCAGCCAAGAGAGCCATCCACAATGTCATAACCACCTGAAAATCTTTCAAGAACAATTCCATCCTTCAAAGTTTTTCAGTTTATAGTCTCCAAGATAAATAATCTACCCTATTTTGAAAATGTTGTCAGGTATTGGGAAACATCAGCTAAGAATTATTGGTTAGCTGCAACGGAGTCTTGGGCAGTCTTTCCTTTATTCTAACCACCCACACACCCACCCACCCACACCCACCCACACCCCCACACACCCACACCCCCACACACCCACACCCACACGGTTCAAACCAGGAACACTGCTGGAAACAATCTTCTGAGAAATGCCCAGGTCACAAGACTCATTCTAGTCATGCCTGGGCCCCTTTTAGTCATCTGATCCAGAACTACAGTTTTTCTCATCTGATTGCTAAAACCCAAATGCCATGCTCAGGTAAAAAGGCTTTTTTTAATCTGTACATATATAGGCATTCAAGGTATTTGTTAGTTCAGTCTAGAGTGCTTGAAAACAGCTTATTCTCAGTTTTAAGAAAATCTGTTTCATAAAACCCAAAAGGTTATTTCTAGTTCATAGCAAAATTATAACTGGATCAGTGCATTTACACCTATGGTACTAAAATGAAATGGCGTGCAAAGTAAGTTTGTATTTGCATTTGTCAAAGGGTCAAGACAACAATCAGTGTGACAGGTATCCTAAACCAGGTAAATTTTGAGTTGTATTTCAGAAGATGAAAAGGAAGTACACTCTTGATTCAACATAAAAATGCAGGCCAGCAAGAAACCAGTATGTAACAGAAGGGCCAAGGTAAGATACAATCAAACATAAAGTCCAAGAGTACAGAATAACTGACAAGTTTAAATTTCCTAATTTGACTAGTGGGGACAACTACATATTCTTAAACTACAACTGGTATGATGAAATGGTACTTGAAGAAAATTATCGGAGCAGCTGGGTGGAGGATTAAGTGAAGTGATCAGGGCTGAGTATAATGAAAGCCATTCACAAGTGTTTATATTAAGCAACACAAATAAAGTTCTCCAACAGTCCATAGTGGTGACTATGGTCATGAAAAGGAGTAAATCTGATAGACAGTGCGGTCAGCTAGATTTGGTGACAGGATGAATTAGGGAGGTGGAAAAAGACTGGACAATAACTCCAAGAATCTGGCCACACAGATGGCCTACAGCATAACCACACCTGCAAAGCATTACCAGTTTTCTCGCTGGCCTTTGCAGACAGCATCTTAACCCTGTTTAACTCGATATTCCAGCCCCTTGATGCACTCTACTTTAGAATGGAAGCTGTAGACTACCACCATCCTGGAAGTGGAAAATACCCCATAACCAAAGGTTCCAGATTTGTTTCTTGATGGACGAAGCCAGCTCCTGTAATTCTGCGGGACCTCCTCCCTCTGCATACACTAGGAACAGAGAAATTCCTTTTCTCTATCCCCCAAAGATTCTCTACACACTTGAAATGCAAGCTTAATTCTCTACTGATCTTTTAAGTCACATGTAAACAAAACACAGATGACACCTTTGAGTGACAGGTGTACCAATATAAGTCAGGTAAATCCTGTTTTTAAAGAATTTATTCTAAACTGGAACAAAACCAACTTGGTTACATTTAAAAATTAATATGGCTCAAAGCAACCTCGTGGGGTAATTCTTAATGATTCACAAAATGTTAAACGGCAGATAAATTCTGTTCCAGGGTGCACTGCTACATAATGATTCTGCAGTTTTACCAGAGCTCTTTTTTTTTTTTTTTAATTTCTGCAGTTTTAAATACAAACTGCTGGAAAGCAGACATCAGATCAAAGGGGTTCCTGTTGTCTAAAAAGCGTATCACTATGCTATTTCCAATTTTATCAAGCACAATGGTTATCAATAATGTATATTTAGTAGAGTTCTCGCTGCCTATAGTTCCTTCTAAGGAGAACCATATATAATTTTTAAAAAGAAAAAGAAAAGAAAACCTCAAGTTAAACGATGGGAGTGTGGCTAAAAAGAATTTCTAGGGCTTGTTTTGAACATTCTAGTCTCAAAAAGGACTGATGAGTCCAGTTTCTTTGAGAAACATGTCTGTTTCATCTAGATATCAAAGAGGTTCTAAATGTTATATTTCCATCTATTTTATCACGCATGCCAAAAAAAAAAAAAAAGACATTTTCACACCGACTTAGGTTTTTTTGGGGGGGTGGGGGGTTGTTTGTTTTTTGGGTTCTAGCTACATGGGTTACCAAACCGTGGCCTCATGATAAACAAGAGAGCGCTCCAGGCCACTGTCCCTCTAACCCTTCCATTCTACATCTGTCAGGGGCAAGGGGCGGATTTTCCTGGGTTTTTTTCGTGGGTGCCGAGGTCCTGCATCAGGAGGCTCCCCGCCGCCCCGGCACCTCGGGCAGGGGACCCAGGGCGCAGCATCGCCTCCTGGCCGGCGACGGAGACCAGGCGTCCCCGCACGCACGCAGGGCAGGTGCGAGGCGGCTGCACACACCTCGTCCCCCACAGACCTTCCAGTCCTGTCCCCTGGCGGGACACCCAGTCCCAGGGCCCCCAAGGAAACTGCCCCACGCAAGGCTGCAAAAGGGGCGTGGGTGGGGCGCCCCCTCCCCCGTTCCTCGCAGCCTCCAGCGGCGGCGTGGGCCGCCAGGGCGCGGAGCCCCGACCCCCGGTCCCTGTCTCCCCCGCGGGCTGCCGGCCGCCGCTCACCGTGAAGGGGACATCCCCGACGCTGCCCACGGAGTAGCAGTTATCTCCAGGGTTGACAGCCCCGGTGAGGACCTGATGCAGATGCATCTCTGGAGTCCGGGCTGGACAGCGGAATGCGCGAGAGGGGCGACGAGCCCCGCGCCCGGCTCTCTTCCGGCCGCCAGAGCCGTTTCCAATCCACCTCCCTCGGAACCCAGCCCGAGGCGGCTCGGGCTTAACGCCTCGCTGGGCTTTTGCCTTCCCCCAGCCTCTCCCCTCCTGCCATGGGAGGTCCTCGGCTGCCGCCGACGCCGCCCGGTCGCCGCTCGGCTCTGGAAATACCCGGATGCTTCCACAGCCTGCTGCACCGGCGCACAAATGCTGGAGGAAAGGCAAGGGAGCGTGTGAGCGTGGGGTGGGGGTGCGGGGAACAGAGAGTCGCCGGGGGAAACGCGCGAGCCGGGCGCGTGCTGGACGGGACGCGACGCTCCGCCCGAGGGAGAAGGGCGCGGGCCGGCGCGTGCGCGTGCGCGCTCCCAGCGGGGGAGCGACGGACGAGTGGGCGGGCACAGCCTCCTCCTCCGGCGGCGAGCCTTACTGCTCAGGCCTTTCCCCCAACTCCTGCCCAGCCCAGCCCAGCCCAGCCCAGCCCAGCCCAGCCCAGCCCCACCCGCGCCAGCGCGTGCGCGCGCAGCAGTTTCCACGGCAACCGCGCGCGCCACGCAGGGCCGCCCCGCCCCTCTATGCTGGGTTGCGCGCGCAGACGTGCGGGAGTTCCCTGGGAGCCTCCAGGGCTGAGGCCGCTAGGGGCAGGGCCGGGAGCGTGCGGAACCACTGAGCAGCCCGACGCCGGGGACACAGTGCCAACCTATTTTGCTTGCTGCGTGTTTCATCTATTCCCAAGCACAAGGTGGGAATAGGTCAGCGATGCTGACCTCGGGAGAAGGACGATCCCGTAACTGGGAAATTCCACCTTGCGTCTTTTTAATAGGGCATGTTTTATTTTCTCTCTTGCAGGTGTTTAGAGAAGCTGTACTACCCTGACGGCAAATTATCTCACACCTGCCTTTTGTCAGGCTTACTGGAGACAACAGAAGGTCCCCCTAGAGACTGGTGATTCCTCTAGACTTTTTTTCATGGGTGATGTCATGGAGTCGCAGAGTCGCCTGATTTTCCCAGGCTGTCTGGTAAAATTTGAGTGGTTAATACAGGGATCAGTTCCCTACTTCGGGTCGATTCGTCCCAAAATTTTGAGCTAGTGCTGAGTGTAAGACACAGGGGCAAGGAAGAAGGGCTTCTCATGCCAAACTTTAAAAGCCAGACAGACGCTTGAAGTGTGGGAATTAATGCACAAAAATGTATGCATCACAGAAGAGAAAACACTGTTTACTAAGGGGATGGGTAAAGCGTTATGGATATGCCATCTGCCGTGACCTGGGTAGGATTTTGACAGCCTAGGACAAAACAAGAAATGCTGCATTCCAATAAAGGAATGAGAGGGAGCTTAGAGGAGTGGAATGAATTAGAAGAACAGTTTAAAGTTTGAGGCAGATGATACTGTATATAGGATGGGGAAAGGAAATGCTAATTAACAATCAAGAGATAAAGGTAACCGGGAGGTCTTTCCTGTCTTCATTTTATTCTGCAGGCCGATGGGGGGGGGGGGCGTCTATACATGTCTCTGAGTAGAAATTCATATAATCAGACCTGCTCTAGGACAACTTTGTAGCATTTTGAAGCATCAAACGAAGGGTGAGAAAGCCTGGAGACAAAGATGTGACATAGTTGGTAATCCGTTCAGTGGAAAGGAGCTTGAGGAATCAATGACCTTTTCATAGAGTGGCAAAATTGTTCCCCAGTCACCCAGACTAAAAACCTCAGAGCCACTTCTGGCTCTTCCCCCTACCCCAAATCCAAGGGTTCCTTTTTGAGGTCCCCAATTCATCCCCTTCATCATCTCCACAATCATGTACTGTCATTTCTCAATTAACTACTGGAATAGCCTCTTAATTGATTTAACTTAATTATTGAAATAGCCTCCTGTTTGACTGCCTTTGGTCCCTTTGCTGTCCCATCCATCAGGAAAAGCCTTGTTTTGTTGATGGTATGTTTTGGCAGTGCTGGGAACTGAACCCAGAACCTGGCACATGCTAGGCAAGCACTCTACCACTGAGCTACACCCCTAGACCAGTGAAACCTAGTTAAAGGAAAAATTCCTCTGTATAAAATCCTGTAGATGCACCCACTCCCTATGGGTTAAAATTCAAACTCCATAGGAGGCTGACAAACCTGTTCAATCTGGCTTCTGCCTAATCTTCCTGTTTTATCTCAGGCTGTGCTGGCAAAACCAACAGTCTCCAGCCCCATTGTTTCCAGAGGATTCTATGTTCATATCTGTTTCTTTGTCTTCACTTATGCTCTTTGCTCTGTCTGGTATGTACTCCTCCCCTTGGTGACCTGACATACCATATTTTAGCTCAAAAGTCTTTGAAAATCTGTAACACATGCATACCACACATCTCATGACAATGTGTTTGTTTAAATTGATATGTTGACTTCCTCTACTAGAGTCTGTAGACATTTCAAGTCAGGATCAGCACCTGATTTTTTGTTTCCCCAGAACCTGAATTTTAACACTTTATTTGCTGACATAAAAAAGTTGAATGTGAATTAGAGCATTTAATTTTGCAAGACATTTTTATGGAGTAAAGAATACCTTTCATTATGTATTCATTTGTATTTGTATAATTCTTTAAATAATGTTACGGGCTTTGAGGAGAGAAGTATTCCATGTTTGTGTAAATACAGTATTCTATTATTAAATAAAATTTATAAGAGGTAATTGTTTTGGACTGAACTTCTGCACTAGGCCCCAAAGACCAGACCAAATTAAAGTTTAACATCAACAGAAAGAAACCTAGTTGTTTATCTGACTTTCTGAGAGTAATAGATCACAGCCAAATATCCAAACAAGCCGTTTTAGCCATGGTGATAAGGAAAATAATTTTGAAATAAGTCTACTTTTTATTATCTGTCACTTCTTTTCTCAGCCTTTTCCTGTCTATAAAACCAACCTCCTCTGCTCAGCTCATCAGAACATCCATTCCATTTTATAGAATGATATTGCCTGATTCTAGAATTACAAACAAGCAAATTAAGGTCTTTGAGCTGAATTTGTTGTAATCTCTTTCTTTTGACACTACATACAATGTACTGAGTTCTAGGAATCACTGGTTCTGTGTATTTAATTATGTACTACTAGCCATGAATAAAGGTACTAAGCCACATAGCGAAAAAGAAGTATATTGAAAATCTAGCAGACAACAAAACAAAACAAAAATGATCAATAATCAGTGAAGACCCATGCTATGCCTAAAAAGCCATGAAGGCAAATACTGGTGCAGTATCTTGGTATTATTAACTGAAAAACATATCACAGCATCAAATGAATTTGAGAGATTCCTATATTGTCACAGATATAACATGTATCGTTAAAAAGTTATATAAGGCAAGCAGTTAAATATAGTACATTTAAATAAATTACTTTAGAAGAAGGTTTCATTCCTATAGAAAAACATTTCAGTAAAACTAGAAAAAAAAAACTTGCAGCCAAGTAATAACTCTGGAGCAATTCCAATATGATATTTGGACATAAAGGCAAACATTGACTACACATTAAATAACAGGAGAAAAATTTAATGTATGTTACAGAAGTTAGTGTTTTACAAATAACTACATAACAAGAAGTGAACACTTTCTAAGTGTCATAAATACTTAGAATACTGTTTCTAAGGCTCAAAACCTAAATAAATACAATTTTAAAGCCAGAAAATCATTGCTGATACTGGATTCTGGATAATTCTGTTAATCTTTATCTTCCACTGCATTAGAAACTGAGCAAAAGCCATCATTAACCAACAAATCATACTAAGGTTGCCAAGAACATTACTAATTCCATCTTATTTAAACCATTTCATAATTGGTTCTTGTTTTGTAGCATTCCACGAAGTTTTGACCCATTCACACAGCTAGGAAACTGCACCTCTTCCTTGTTCCTCTCAATATCAGCTCAAAATCTGAAGCCTGCATCTACCTGCTTCTTTCTTCCTTTATAAGTCCTTAAATGACTTCTTGACAACTTCTCATGGTTGCAATTGACCTGTTAAGTCTCCTAAAATTGTATTTGAGCCTCTTATTGGCCAATCTGATCAGCCAAAATTTGTTTGCAATGAATATGGCAAGTTTCTTTGCCTGTCAGAACATTGGTCCACCCTTTTTGTTTTGTTTTGTTGGTTTTGGACATGTTTGGGAGCTTGAACTTAGAGCTTCACGCTTGCTAGATAGGTGCTTTATCACCAGAGCCACACCCCCAGCCCATGGACCATCTTCTGACAGTCCACAATTTTACTTCTTCTAAGTCCATTCAACCTTTTACATCAACCTAAAAATAGGTTCTGGTTTGGAAATGGCTTTCTTTTTTTTAATTAGAAAAATGACAGCTTTGTGTCATTAACAAAACATGCTAATATTGTTATATAATTTCTCATGTCTACAGGTCTTAATAAATATACCTTTTGGGGTTGAATTTAATGGCACATTAAATATCAGTGGAACTTTGTATGAGTTATCTATTACTAAGTAAAATATTACCCCAAAACTTAGTGACTGTAAATAACAACAAGAAGTCATGTGGGTCATGAATTCAGTAGTATCTGAGCTAGGAAGCTCTGCTGCAGAGTCTCTTACAAGGTTTCAGTCAAAATGTAAACTAGACGCTAAATAATAGAAGGTATTCACACATATATACACAATGAATGATTCCATTTCAGAATTTTCTGAAAAGGCAAATCTGTAGTCACAGAAGATAGATTAGGGGTTTCCTGGAACTGAAGGTGGAACACAGTAACTGCTAATGGACATGGAACTTCTTTTTGGCATGATATATAAATTTTCTAAATTAAATTGTGGCCATGGTTGAGTACTTCTGTAAATTTTCTAGAAATCATTATGCACTTGAAATGAGTAAATTTTATGACAAATCAATTATAATTTTAGAGAGCTCCATAAAGCTCTCTAAAAAAGAAATGTCAGCCAGGGTTACAGTCACCTGGACACTTGACTAAGAAGAAAGGACTGCTTCCAAGATAGCACACTGGCATGGCTGGATAGCTGATCCTGGCTGTTGGCTGGAGGAGTTGTTCCTCTCAGGTCTGTGTGTCTCCAAGACATGGTAGCTGGCTTCCCCAAGAGCAAGTGAAGAAGAGAGACCAAGGTAGAAATTACAAAGTCTTTCATAACCTCTCTTCAGAAGTCAGATACAACATTTCTACCTTGTTTTATTGGATACATAGAACCACCATAATTTAGTGTGGGAGAACATTTCTCTAGAGAGTGAGTGCCAACCAAGTGAGAACCACGAGGAGCCATCTTGGAGGCTATCACACCATACCACAGAACCCAAGGATTTTTATCTTCAAGAATCAAGGGGAAGGCTGGCGGCCTGGCTCAAGCAGTACAGAACCTGCCTGGCAAGCACAAAACCCTGAGTTCAAATCCCAGAACCACTACCATGAAAAAAAAAGCTAAAGGATATCATTTATATCTCTCTTATTCATACCATGAAAGTACATGGAATTTCTACTCATAAATCTAGAGTACCATAAAGCCCTGCCTATCTTTCAACATTCCTGATCTCTAAATTTGTGATTCAATCACACTGAAGTAGTAGGAATTTCTTTCATCTTTGAAGCCTCTGGACACTGGCTACTTCCCCTATCTAGAAACCCTCACCTCCACACTCTCATTTAACTTCTATTCATTCTTTAAAAAAATTATTAAATTAAGGACAGAGGCCCTCATCTCTACAAAACTGCAGTGTGACCTAGATTCCTTTGTTATGCAGTCTTACATAACAAAGTAGTCCCTTATCTGTCTAGAAGGCAGGACTGGGTCTTGATACTGACAACTGCTGATTGTCTTCTTTTATCTGCTTTCTCCTCATCAGGATCCCAATTTTTAACTCCAAAATAGATGCCTAGAATAAAGACTACATTTCCCAGTCTACCTTGCTATTTGGTCATGTGACTAAGTTCTGATAAGTGAGATAGTAACGAAGCTGAAGTCCAGAAGTATCTGGAAATTTTCCTTGAAAGGCAACTGTCATACCCTTCATGCCTTCATCCTTCCTTCCTTCATTTGTTTTCCTTAAACATAGTGATGGTCAAGCTCCATCTTGGAATATGAAGATGTGGATCTAACCCTAGGATGGTAGAGTAGAAAAGTAAAAGCTTTTCACTTGAGTCCCAGGTAACTATCAAGTCCCCTTACCAGCCTGGGCTACTACATCTGGATTTTAACAAGTGAGATAAATAAACTTGTTGTATTTAATTCACTATTCTTTTGTTTGTGTCTCTGTTAGAGTTGTTCCTAATCCTAACTGATGCTCCTAGTTGTTACTGTTGCTGTTGTTTTAATTCCTAAAGCCTGGCAAAGTGCCTGGAACACAGTAGGAACTCAAGAAGTACTTATTATGCCAAGTACTTATTAACTGTATCAGGGGTATATTATGTAAATTGAATCAGTGAAAATATCACAAGTAGTTTAGAACTCAGATACCTTCCCAAGGCCTCAGCAAACAAAATTCTACTACTTCCTATGGGGAGGGGGAGACAGTGGTTATGAGGGGGGTAGAAGGCTGGTGGCATTGAGATAGGTAGGTGATAAGCACTGGCCAAAAGTTGAAACTCCTTACTTAATTAGCCATGCCCTGCTGAGTAGTCAACAGACCATTCATGCCTCTAGGGAAATGAATTATTTTTGCTGGGATGGAACTTGAGCAAAATATAACTTTAAAGAGAGAGTACCAGGTTAATCTGGTCATAAATGAACTTGCTCTGTTCTGGTTGATGAGAGAAAAATCAGTCACACTTACACGCATTGTGGTATTAAGGTCATCGAGCCAAGATGGAGGACATTTGTCCTAATCCCACATCTCTTAAAGTGAAATGAGACAGGAAGGAAATCAACACTTCCTCATGGTGAAAAAATGTCCCCTCCCACATGAGAGAATTCATAGCAGGGGCAGAAATGAGAAAGAAAGTTCAGAAAGGTCTGGCTCCCATACGTGGTCTTTGTTGGTGGAATCTGCCTGCTGCATGTGAGTGTGCCTACACGCATTGGGTGTTAACAGCAGCAACAAAACCCAAAATTCCCAGTGGACTGTCCTTAAACTTCTAAATACTGCAAGTGTGTCTGTATAAGCATATTCCTGGGACCACTAACACTTCCACATTGAAGCAAGATCATAAGAATAGAATATATTCAGGTTTTTATTGCACTTTTTAAAAAGCAGATTGTAAATAGCTGTCAACCATAAACTGTGCTGTAAACATACAATACAATGTTATTCAGTCATAATGAAGAATCAAGCACTCAGATTTGCTATGATATAGATGGACCTCAAAAACATACTTAATAAAAGAAGCCAGGCTAGGTGCCAGTGGCTCACACCTATAATTCTAAATAGTTAGGAGGCAAAGATCAGGAGAATCATGGTTTGAGGTCAACTGGGCAAACAGTTCGAAAGACCCTCTCTTAAAAATATCAAACACAAAAAAGGGCTGGCAGAGTGGATCAAGTGGTAGAGCACCTGTCTAGCTGAGGCAAGAGAATAGTGAGTTTGAGGCCAGCCTAGGCTATATAGTGAGAACCTGTCTCAAAGAGAGGAAAAGGGAGAGAGAGAGAGAGAGAGAGAGAAGTGACTAGAAAGATTAACATTAGGTAGTCTATGTCTCCTGTTGTAGAATGAATTAAATTTTAAATGAGAATGTTCTTATGAAGTATGTTTCACTATTTTCAAAATACAAAGAATTTGCTATTGGCTGGGCACGGCAATGCACACCTGTACTCCCAGCTACTCTGAGGTGGTGGTAGAGGATTGGGGTCCCAGATCAGCTGGGCAAAAGCATGAGACCCTATCTGAAAAACAAACTAGCCAGACATTAGTGACTCATGCCTATAATCCTAACTACTTGGGAGGCTGAGATTGGGAGGATCACAGTTCAAGGCCAGTCTGGGCAAATAGTTCCAGAGAATCCATTTCCAAAAATAACCAGAGCAAAATGGCCTGGAGACAGGACTCAGGTGGTAAAATGCCTGTTTTGCAAGCCCTGAGTTCAAATCCTAAACCCAGTCCCACCCCAAAAAAAAAAAAATCTAAAAGAAAAAGGACTGAAAGCATGGCTGGAGTGGTAGAGTGCTTGTCGAGCAAATGCAAGGCCTGAGTTCAATCCTCAATACCTCAAAAAAAAATTTGCACTCAGAAGTAGAATTTCAAATATGAATTCAGAAGACATAGGTAAATGTATTTAAAAGCTAAGTACAGTGGGTTCTTGAATAAGTCTATTTGCAGTATATGTTCAGATACCTAAAGGGGTCAGAGGTCCCTGCTGGCCCTTTGATCTTAGAGCAGGTGACGACTTCCACAGTCTACAACTTGAGATCTCAGCACGTCTGGAAAGTGGTTGGTAAGGAGCCAGTGACCATTCTAAAGCTTCTGCCTGGTAAGTAGTTGAGCCCCCAAGACTCCCAGCTTCCCTACTGCTTTGCCTAGAAGTCTTTCTCTCTGCTTACCTCTCCCCTAACCACAGCTTCACCACTCCTGTGATATCAAATAAACTGATGCCACCTTTTTGTGCTCCCACAAATCTTGTGTCTCCACTATAGGATTAATAACATTATTTCTTTAAAGTACATTCTTTCAAAGAGTTCAGCACAACTCTCGTGCAAATAGCAAATGAAATTATGCCAAAGATTTTATGCAGTTCACTCAGTAGTGAGTAACTCAGGAAGGTGTTAAACTAGTTCAAATGAGAATTTGGCTTATAGGGATTTACAGTCACTACTTCACAAAGTTCATTTGCATGGCTTATTAAATGAATTATTTATATTGTTATTAGTTTTCTAACATTTGACTTCTATTTTTACAGTGTTACAATAGTCAATAGAAATCAATCAAATAGAATCAGATAATCTAAGTTCACACCAGACACACCACTGAAAGTATACCCTGTCATTTCTTTCTCATGTTCCAAGTCTTGGGTGATTTTTCTTCACACTGCATAGCTTAGATCTATCTACAGTCCTGCTATAATCCAAAAGGAGCTTTTCATGGATTGGTCAAATCCTACAGCTCTTCCATGCAAAGCACCAAAGAAGATTTTGGGGATAGAAACATGTTACAAAGGCTGAAAAATATCTTCCCCAGATTTGGGGGACTTACTTTACTACATGTTAAAGATATGTAAACAAATACATATACAATATACAAGATCTATGACTTAAAAAAAATAAGTCGTTAGGACTGGGAGTGGCGGCTAAGCAAGCATGAGGCCTTGAGATTAAACACACATACCACAAAAATAATAATAATAGATAAATCTGTGGCAGGAGTATTCATCTTAGGAAAGTGATTCCCTGCATCCCTAATGCAAAAAGCCATTCATGACTTCCCTACTGTGAACTCAGTTCAACCACACACATAAAAGTTTTTATTATTTTTTTATTTTACTTTATTCATATGTGCACACAATGTTTGAGTCATTTCTCCCCCCTTCCCCCACCTCCTCCTTACCACCCACTCTGCCCCCTCCTTCTCCCCCCCACCCCCTTGATACCAAGCAGAAACTATTTTGCCCTTATTTCTAATTTTGTTGTAGAGAGAGTATAAGCAATAATAGGAAGGAACAAGGGGTTTTGCTGGTTGAGATAAGGATAGCTATACAGGGCATTGACTCACATTGATTTCCTGTGCATGGGTGTTACCTTCTAGGTTAATTCTTTTTGATCTAACCTTTTCTCTAGTACCTGTTCCCCTTTTCCTATTGGCCTCAGTTGCTTTAAGGTATCTGCTTTAGTTTCTCTGAGTTAAGGGCAACAAATGCTAGCTAATTTTTTAGGTGTGTTACCTATCCTCACCCCTCCTCTATGTGCTCTCGCTTTTATCATGTGCTCAAAGTCCAATCCCATTGTTGTACTTGCCCTTGATCTAATGTCCACATATGAGGGAGAACATACAACTTTTGGTCTTTTGGGCCAGGCTAACCTCACTCCGAATGATGTTCTCCAATTCCATCCATTTACCAGCGAATGATAACATTTCATTCTTCTTCATGGCTGCATAAAATTCCATTGTGTATAGATACCACATTTTCTTAATCCATTCATCAGTGGTGGGGCATCTTGGCTGTTTCCATAACTTGGCTATTGTGAATAGTGTCGCAATAAACATGGGTGTGCAGGTGCCTCTGGAGTAACCTGAGTCACATTCTTTTGGGTATATCCCCAAGAGTAGTATTGCTGGATCATACGGTAGATCAATGTTTAGCTTTTTAAGTAGCCTACAAATTTTTTTCCAGAATAGTTGTACTAGTTTACATTCCCACCAGCAGTGTAAAAGGGTTCCTTTTTCCCTGCATCCTTGCCAACACCTGTTGTTAGTGGTGTTGCTAATGATGGCTATTCTAACGGGGGTGAGGTGGAATCTTAGTGTGGTTTTAATTTGCATTTCCTTTATTGCTAGAGATAGTGAGCATTTTTTCATGTGTTTTTTGGCCATTGGAATTTCTTCTTTTGAGAAAGTTCTGTTTAGTTCACTTGCCCATTTCTTTATTGGTTCATTAATTTGGGGAGAATTTAGTTTTTTTAAACTAAAACTGGCAAATATTTTCTCCCACTCTGAGGGTGGTTTCTTCAGTTTAGAGACCATTTCTTTTGTTGAGCAGAAGCTTTTTAGTTTTATGAAGTCCCATTTGTCTATGCTATCTCTTAGTTGCTGTGCTGCTAGGGTTCCACTGAGAAAGTTCTTTCTGGAGAATGGTTCAAGTGGTAGAGTGCCTGCCTAGTAAGCACAAAGCCCTGAGTTCAAACCCCAACACCACCAAAAAAAAAAGTGATGTTTGCATAGAGAAAGTTCTTGCCTATACCTATTAATTCCAGAGTATTTCCTACTCTTTCCTGTACCAACTTTAGAGTTTGGGGTCTGATATTAAGATGCTTGATCCATTTTGAGTTAATATTGGTATAGGGTGATATACATGGATCTAGTTTCAATTTTTGGCAGACTGCTAACCAGTTTTCCCAGCAGTTTTGGTTGAAGAGGCTGCTATTTCTCCATCGTTTATTTTTACAGCCTTTGTCAAAGACAGTTGGTTATGGTTGTGTGGCTTCATATCCGGGTCCTCTATTCTGTTCCACTGGTCTTCATGTCTGTTTTTGTGCCAGTATCGTGTTGTTTTTATTGTTATTGCTTTGTAATATAGTTTGAAGTCAGGTATTGTGATACCTCCTGCATTGTTCTTTTGACTGAGTATTGCCTTGGCTATTCGTGGCCTCTTGTGTTTCCATATAAATTTAACGGTAGATTTTTCAATGTCTTTAATGAATGTCATTGGAATTTTGATGGGAATTGCATTAAACATGTAGATTACTTTTGGGAGTATAGACATTTTTACTATGTTGATTCTACCAATCCATGAGCATGGGAGATCTCTCCACTTTCTATAGTCTTCCTCAATCTCTTTCTTCAGAAGTTTATAGTTTTCCTTATAGAGGTCATTCACATCTTTTGTTAGGTTTACACCTAGGTATTTGATTTTTTTTGAGGCTATTGTGATGGAATTGTTTCATATATTCTTTCTCAGTTTGTTCATTATTAGTGTATAGAAGTGCTAATGATTTTTCTATGTTGATTTTATATCCTGCTACCTTGCTATAGCTATTGATGGTGTCTAGGATCTTTTGAGTAGAGTTTTTTGGGTCTTTAAGGTATAGGATTATGTCGTCTGCAAATAGGGATATTTTGACAGTTTCTTTACCTATTTGTATTCCTTTTATTCCTTCTTCTTGCCTAATTGCTCTGGCTAAGAATTCCAGTACTATGTTGAATAGGAGTGGAGATAGTGGGCATCCTTGTCTGGTTCCTGATTTTAGAGGGAATGGTTTCAGTTTTTCTCCGTTAAGTATAATGCTGGCTGTAGGTTTGTCATATATAGCTTTTATTATGTTGAGGTACTTTCCTTCTATTCCTAGTTTTCTTAGAGCTTTTATCATGAAATGCTGTTGGATCTTATCAAAGGCTTTTTCTGCATCTATTGAGATGATCAAGTGGTTTTTGTCTTTGCTTCTGTTAATGTGGTTTATTATGTTTATTGATTTTCATATGTTGAACCACCCATGCATTCCTGGGATGAAGCCTACTTGGTCGTGGTGAATGATCTTTTTGATGTGTTGTTGAATTCAGTTTGCCATTATTTTATTGAGGATTTTTGCATCAATGTTCATTAAGGAGATTGGCCTATAGTTCTCCTTTTTGGAGGTGTCTTTGCCTGGTTTTAGGATAAGTGTAATACTGGCTTCATAAAATGTGTTTGGCAGTTTTCCTTCCCTTTCTATTCCATGGAACAGTTTAAGGAGGGTTGGTGTCAGTTCTTCTTTAAAGGTCTGATAGATTTCAGCAGAGAATCCATCAGGTCCTGGACTTTTCTTTTTGGGGAGACTCTTGATTGCTGCTTCAATTTCATTTTGTGTTAAAGATCTATTCAAGTAATTAATATCCTCTTGGTTCAGTTTTGGATGATCATATGTATCTAGAAATCTGTCCATTTCTTTAAGATTTTCAAATTTATTTGAATATAGGTTCTCAAAGTAGTCTCTGATGATTTCCTGGACTTCCATGGTGTTTGTTGTTATCTCCCCTTTTGTATTCCTGATTCTACTAGTTTGGGTTTCTTCTCTCTTCATGTTAGTCAGGTTTGCCAGGGGTCTGTTGATCTTGTTTATTTTTTCAAAGAACCAATTTTTTGTTTCATTAGTTCTTTGTATGGTTTTTTTGGTTTCTGTTTCGTTGATTTCAGCTCTTATTTTTATTATTTCTCTCCTTCTATTTGTTTTGGGATTTGTTTGTTCTTGTTTTTCTAGGAGTTTGAGATGTATCATTAGGTCATTGATTTGGGATCTTTCAGTCTTTTTAATATATGCACTCGTGGCTATAAACTTTCCTCTCACGACTGCCTTTGCTGTGTCCCATAGTTTCCGGTAGGTAGGTTGTGTTTTCATTTTCATTGACTTCCAGGAACTGTTTAATTTCCTCTTTTGTTTCATCAATGACCCATTGTTCTTTAAGCAATGAGTTATTCAGTTTCCAGCTGTTTGCATGTTTTTTGTCTTTACTTTTTTGGTTGAGTTCTAGTTTTACTGCATTGTGATCAGATAGTATGCATGGTATAATTTCTATTTTCTTATATTTGCTGAGGCTTGCTTTGTGCCCTAGGATATGATCTACTTTGGAGAAGGTTCCATGGGCTGCTGAGAAGAATGTATATTCTGTAGAAGTTGGATGAAATGTTCTGTAGACATCAAGAAGGCCCATTTGATCTATTGTATATTTTAGATCTTGGATTTCTTTATTGATTTTTTGTTTGGATGACCTATCTATTAATGATAATGGGGTGTTAAAGTCTCCCACAACCAGTGTGTTGGAGTTAATATATGCTTTTAGGTCCTTCAGGGTATGTCTGATGAAATTGGGTGTGTTGACATTGGGTGCATACAGGTTGATGATTATTATTTCCTTTTGATCTATTTCCCCTTTTATTAGTATGGAATGTCCTTCTTTATCTCATTTGACCAATTTAGGTTTGAAGTCTACTTTGTCAGAGATAAGTATTGCTACTCCTGCCTGTTTTCAGGGGCCATTGGCTTGGTAAGTCTTCTTCCAGCCTTTCATCCTAAGCCTATGCTTATTTCTGTCAGTGAGATGGGTCTCCTGTAAGAGACAAATTGTTGGATCTTCCTTTTTAATGCAGTTTGTGAAACGGTGCCTTTTGATGGGGGAATTAAGTCCATTAACATTAAGTGTTAGTACTGATAGGTATGTGGTGATTCCTGTCATTTAGTTGTCTTAGTTGTTTGAAGGTTTGATTGTATGTACCTAAGTTGAGGTTACTCTCTACTTTCTTGCTTTTTCTTTTCCTGTGGTTTGGTGCTGCCTGTCTTTTCATGGTTAAGTTGGGTTTCACTTTCTGTGTACAGAATCCCTTGCAGAATCTTTTGTAGTGGTGGCTTTGTTGTCACATATTGTTTTCTTTTCTGGTTATCATGGAAGACTTTTATTGCTCCATCTATTTTGAATGATAGTTTTGCTAGGTAGAGTATCCTAGGGTTGAAGTTATTTTCATTCAGTGCCTGAAAGATCTCACCCCAAGCTCTTCTTGCTTTTAATATTTCTTTTGAGAAGCCTGCTGTGATTTTGTTGGGTTTACCTTTGTATGTTATTTGTTTTTTCTCTCTTACAGCCTTCAATATTCTTCTCTGGTCTCTGTATTTGTTGTTTTAATGATAAGATGCCATGGGGTATATCTACTTTGGTCTGGTCTGTTTGGTGTTCTGGAGGCCTCTTGCATCTATATGGGAATAGATTTCTCTAGATTTGGGAAATTTTCTGTTATTATTTTGTTGAATATATTACACATTCCCTTTGCTTGTACCTCTTCTTCTTCAATGCCCATGATTCTCAGGTTTGGTCTTTTGATGGAGTCAGTGAGTTCTTGCATTTTCTTTTCACAGGTCTTGAGTTGTTTAACTAATAGTTCTTTGGTTTTTCCTTTAATTACCATTTCATCTTCAAGTTCTGAGATTCTGTGTTCTGTTTGTTCTATTCTGCTGGATTGGCCTTCCGTTTTATTTTGCAATTCTGTTTCATTCTTTTTTCTGAGGTTTTCTGTATCCTGAGTTGTTTCCTCTTTAATGTTGTCTATTTTCACCCTGAGTTCATTTATCTCTTTATTAACTGTGTTCTTTGTTTCACTTTGGTGTTTATACAGTGCTTCTCTGGTTTCTTTTATTTCTTCTTGTGCTTTTTCAAATTCTCTATTTTTGTTGTCTTGGAATTTCTTGAGTGTCTCCATTACATTTTGGTTGACCATACCCAGTATCATCTCTATAAAATTCTCATTGATTACCTGTAGTATTTGTTCTTTTAAATTATTCTTGTGGGCTTCATTGGGTCCTTTGGCATAGTTTATCTTCCTTTTGTTGGAGTCTGGATCTGAGTACCTGTTTTCTTCATTCCCCTCTGGTTCCTGTACTAATTTTTTGCTGTGGGGAAACTGGTTTCCCTGTTTTTTCTGTCTTCCCGTCATTGCCCTTGGTGTTGTTACTGTCCCTGTACTGTGTGCAATTAAGTATTTTCTAGCTTGTAATAATAACAATGGTGATATTTAGAATGGAAGGGTGAGAGGAGAGGGAAAGAAAGAAGTTAAAGAGGGAAAAACAAGTAAACAAACAAAAAAACCAAAGCAAGCAAACAAACAAAAAAAGTTTCAAAGATATGAACAGGGAGAGAGAGTGTAATGATCAACAGTAAGCTGAACAGGCATTAGAGAGACAGAGAGAGGATTGAGAAAAAAATAAAAATAATAAAAATAACAACAACAACAACAAATCCCCAAGTTCAAATGCAATAAAGTTTCAGTCTTAATAATATTGGTGTTAGTTTCTCAGTCTCCAATCCTGGAGATGGTATCTCAGAAGTAGTTCTGTCGTTGTCTCATCAAAGGAGAAAAAAAAACAACAACAAAAAAAAAAAACCCACAAAAAAAAAAAACCCACAAAATGTCCCACATTCAAATGCAATACAGTTTCAGTAAGTTTTTTAGCATGCAGGTGTAGTTCGGTTATTGTCTCACCAAAGGGAGAGAGAGAAAAAAAAAAAAAAGAATCTGGAGACAGATCTGTGAATGGCTATCTGAGGCTGTGGCTCACCTGCCAGCTGCTATCAGCCCGCTGTTGCTGGAGGCTTTATTTATGCAGATCTCAGGAGTGAGCTTAGCACTCACCTGGCCCCTCAGGCTTTGTTTACTCAGAGTCCTGTGCGCGAGCCACTGCTACAAGCTTTCCCCTTTCCAAGCACACCAGGGGAGGTGACACTGCACCAACTTTCTCAGGCCCGTGTGTTTATTTACAGTTCACGTGAAAAGTGGGCCTTCCCCCATCTCCTGTGGAGTTTTCCTCCCACCACCACTTTTACAAGCTTTCCCGCTCCTGGTGGCTTGGCGTGTGCGGCCACTCCTGCCTTCTCTGGCCGGCTTGTTTACTTACAGTTCCCTGAGGGATTTCCCCTCCCCCCCTTTTCGGTGCTCAGGGCTCCCTGCCCTCTTTGCTACATGTCTTTTTTGTTGTTATTGCTTACTATTCAGTTTTTTTTCCCCCTGGGTGGGGGTCGGTCTGTCCAGGGGGCTCTGCTGATCTGGCCCAGGGTTATCTGTGGGAGTACCACGTACCGCTTAGCTCACCTTGTGGTCTGCTTCTTCCCAAGCAGCCTGGACACTGGCATCTGGCGGTGGCATGGGAGCCCTCCTGGTTTCTTTGTTTAACGTGAAGTGGGAATGCTATATACAGGCTAGAGGTCTGGAGGAGTCAAAGTTTTGCCTCTTCTCAGTGGTTTTTCCTGTAAGGTGTATCTCCAGTGTCTCTCCAAGATTTTACTTCAGGAGGCATGCTTTCTGCTTCCCCCCTCTAGCTGCCATCTTGGAACCCCCACATAAAAGTTTTGAGATCCATTCATTTCTCCTAATTGGCATGTGGACAAAGAAACTATAAAGAAAAAGGGATAATTGTATTGATAGGTAATATGTATATATTGAGTACATTATCTTTAGTGTTTACAACTACTGATGATAGAGACTTATATGAAGTTCTCTTTATAGATAAGGAAACAAGCAAATTGAGTTCATATGATGCCAGATGTTTCTCTCTAGGAGGTGAGAGTCTAATGATGTAGAAAAAATATAAAAGCAGTCACATACAATGCAATAATGGTATTAAGAACTACACAGCAATGCTGAATTTTGCAAATCTATTACAATATATTTGGAAATGCCAATACAAATCATGTCTCCTTTGAAATTGCCTCTACCTACCATCTCTGCTAAAAGGGTGAACTTAACCAAC
Source organism: Castor canadensis (assembly GCF_047511655.1). Classification (NCBI taxonomy): domain Eukaryota; kingdom Metazoa; phylum Chordata; class Mammalia; order Rodentia; family Castoridae; genus Castor; species Castor canadensis. Next base: position 141,633,801 of record NC_133387.1, read on the forward strand.
CCTGTTTTTCTCATCTGTCTGTCCCCACAAAATCTAGATTCAACTGGCATGGTGGCTATAATCCTAGCTACTTGAGAGTCAGAGCATGGGAGGATCTTGGTTCCAGGCCGATCCAGGCAAAAAGTTCATAAGACCCCCATCTCAACCAATGACTGGGCATGGTGGTGCCCTCCTGTCATCTCCAGCTGTGAGGGGAAGCAGAAATAAGAGGACTGTGGTGCTAGCCAACCTGGAATAAAGCAAGACCTTATCTTAAAAATAACCAAAGAACCAAAAAAAGGCTGGTGGAGTGACTTAAATGGTAGAGCTCCTGCCTAGCAAGTGCAAGGCTCTGAGCTCAACCCCTAGTACTGCAAAAAAAAAAAAAAAAAAAAAAAAAACAAAGAAAGAGAGACATGGTGGTCATTATTGCCTATTTATTAACATCATGTCTATAAAGTAGTTAGAACTTTTTAAATATCATTATTAACGTATATTAGTTGTATAAGTTAATGGGCTTCACTGTGACATTTCATACACACATATGCTGTACTTTGACCATGTCCACCCTCCCTTACCCTCTCTGACCTTCCCCTCTTTTTCTCCTGTTCCCTACATCCTCTTCTCCTTCTTTAGTCATCCCTCTTCTACTTTCAGGGTCACCTTTTATTGTCTTTAGCTTCCACGCATGAAAGAAAACCCGATACTTGTCTTTCTGTGTTTGGCTTAACATGATGCCCTCCACTGTTGGCACTACTTTTTATGTCTTTTTTTCATAATACAAATACACAAAGATACTTCAAACAGAAAAACAGTACGGCTCTGTCCCCCAACCCCTACATCTCCTTATCCCCTCTTGACCTAATATTAGGTATGATTTCAGAGCCAGTCTTTAAACAAGTGTGGAAGTCAGCCAAACAAAGTATTAACAAGTAAAAACAATGTACTCACGAAGTGTAAGATAAGCACTTCCTGTAAAATGAAATGACAAAAATAGGTGGATCAAGCATCTGGAGATCACGCACCCCAATCGGTAGGTCCAAGAGGATACCTGTAGCCTGGCTCTGTTGGTGCATCTATAGCCGTAGTCACGTTAGGTGCTTAAGAGGGGAGTGGGGTTCCAGTAAGAGGAACAGAGATCCTATGCTCATCACACCACCTTTGTCAGTAATTTGGTTTCTAAATTATACATGGAAGGACATATTAATGGAGCGATTTTCTTTTTTAGACATTTTCAATGAATGGTTTCTTAAGAGTGTAAAATTTTCCTTCTGAACTCAATCTGACAATTGGGAGACAAAAATCAAGTTTTTGGCCTATGATGAGCTCCACAGTGGTTCACAAGGTGCTGCCCTGGGAAACCAATTCATGAGGGGCTAGCCAGGATTCCTGACAATGGTGATAACGACAGTGATGACAATGACAGTAATGATAGTTCCTATGTGCCAGGTCTGTCAACTGTCAAGTAAAATGACTTGGCCACTTACCTCAAATAAAAAAAAAATCCTCTTTGGGTTCTAACAGAACTTCTCTCTTTTTTTTGGCAGCACTGGGGTTTGAACTCAGGACTTCACACTTGCTAGACAGGTACTCTACCAATTGAGCCACTCTACCAGTCTTACAGAACTTCTCTAGGACATTTCTTTCCCTAATTCTTAAAAAAGTACATACATTTCATGATTCAAACTTGCCTCTTGGGCCAAAAGCATGGCTCAACTGGTAAAGCACCTGCCTAGCAACCTTGAGGCCCTGAGTTCAAACCCTAGTACTGCCAGAAAAAAAATGTATACTATCAAACTTGCCTCTTGGTGAGAGTGCCAGGAGGTTTTAATTAAGGCAAATATCTTCATTTTCTAAAGAACAGTGTGAATACCAAAACCTACAAACTAGTAAACCTGGAAAAACCTTTAGAAGGAATTAAGACACAATTTCTAGCAATTAAAAAAAAAAAAGACTATGCTGCTTAGTAAGTGTGAGTCCCTGAGTTCAAAACCCCAGTACTTCCACCCCCCCCCACCAAAAAAAAGAGTATCCGGAGATAAGAAGAGTTCACTAAAAACCAAATCATGTCAAATCTACTTAATGTCTATTCTCAATAGCATAAACTAGTGCCTTAAACAACTTTTACTTTTTTTCCATGAGAAATCTAATAAAGTACTTACTGAATTTATCACCCCAAAACATGTACACTGCCCAAGGTCCCAGCAGGCCACACACACAAAATGGCAGATCCTTTAATAAATTCACCATTGTTGAGGTTTTTCACCTGAGCCTGGCCAACTCAGAAACTCTACCTCTTCATGCTCTTCAAAGCCAACAAGAAGTTGATTAAAGCAGACACTTTGTATGTTAAATAATACTATCTTGAAATGTATTTTGCATATAGAAAATAGCATCCATCTTCATGTACAGCTTGGTGAATTTTGACAAACGTGTATACTGATGTAAGTATCAATCACTTCCATAATTTCAGAAAACTTCCTCATCTCCCTTTCCTGTCAATGCCTCCATCTCACTGAGGCAATCTCTATTCTGATTTCTGCCACCATGGATGGTTTTACACATTGGACTGTACACTCTTCATTCTTTTGTGTCTGGCTCCCAGAGTTCCCATTATTGTTCTGAAATCCATTCCCATTGTTGCAACGATCCACAGTTATTTTTTACTGCTAAGCAGTACTCCATTGTATAACTATAGTCTACATATTTCATTGATGGAAATTGGAACAAAACACCATGTTATTAATTTTCAGTGAAAAAAGACAGTGGGGTCCATCTAACCAGCCTACTCTTTCCTCATCAGTTCATTACAAGGGAAGCTGAATCTTCAGAAAGTATCCGTGTGAGTCTCGAAGGAGACAGAACAAAAGGAGTTTGTTAGGTGATCGATGGTCAACTCTCCACAGAGATACCCATCCGGTCATGAGGCTTGACATCAGCCTGGATGGGTGAGGCTGACATTCCTCAGGGATCCCACTGTGACTTTGTTTCTCTACAGTGGATTTCATACCCTGTGACTGAGACATCCTCAGTCACGTGTTAATATTAACCTTGGACATGTCCATCTTTAAAGATGTGCTTGGAATATCTCAGCTATTAATTTTAGTTGCATTATCTGAAACCACCCCCCCTCTATTCACAGTTCAATAGGACTCAATGTTACTTTGTCCTAATGGATCACCTCACGATGTTACCAACACACGTGGCTAACCGGGTCCTAACCACCTGTAGGGGTCCCCGGAAGTCAGTTGCCCTCTCTGCTTCAGTCTGAAAGGGTTAAACAAAGACACTGAAGTTGTAATTGTCTAATCTCTAGAGGGCCAGGAAGCCAACCAAATCAAAATTCAAAATGATTTAAACAAACTGTAGCACAAAATCAAACCGACAATTATAAGCATAAAGAATTAAATAAATTAAACAATCAAAAGTACAGTTTTGAAGTAATATCATTTGCCAAAATTTCAATTTGAATCCAAAAGTTTATAAAAATGACTGTAGTGCCTTTTGCCTGCACCCCTGTCCTCCAAGAGGTAGCTTCCTCTGCACAGGCTCCTGCCACCATGATGTTTTGCCACACCATGGGCCTAGAATCAACACAGCCAAGAACTGAACCTTCTGAAACACTAAGCCAAAACAGATCCTTCCTCATTTAAAAAACAAACAAAAATTTACTGTAGCAATAGATTCATTTTATTCTGCATTGACTCAGAGAATCTGGGGAATAATTTTCAATTTTAGCCACCTCAATTTAAGAGACATTATAATTCTAATGAGTGAATTCACACAAAGCAGTGACTGGCACTAATGTATTCATTCAGCAAATATTTGAATGTTGACATTTTGCAAGGCATTATGACATTGATAATGGTACCGCAGTAAACAGCTAGAGCCCTGACTAATCAGCATTTAGTCTCCGAAATGAAAATTCCTACCAGCCACCTGGTGGCAGTATTCCCTAATGTTTTCTAAATACCCAGGAGGCATTCAGCGCCATCTTTTATTTCAAGAGCACCTTCCATGTAAATCCAGTCCTGCAAAGTGATGTCCAGCACCACATGAATGGAAAGAAAGTAGGACTGTTCTAGCAAATACTAAGTCAGCACAGTTGTTGCGTAATTTTCGAAGTTTTTTTTTTTTGAGGGTTGCTGCAACAAATAGCTTTTATAAAAAAAAGAAGAAAAAAGCTTAAAATGGTGCTTTTCTTTTGAAAAATATGATCAGATTGCAGACTTTTTTGAATTTTTTTGATATTTTTACTAACACAACTAGTAGCATATTTTTATATGGTAATAGAAAAATTACTTTTTCTCTGAGTGTATTTTATAGTTGTAATCAACCTATACATAAAATTGACTTTTACTTGCCTCCTAGCATTAACCACATTGAAAAATGAAAAATACTGAAATAAAACATATGAACATGTGCTTATAAAATATGCTTATATACTCATATATTCAAAATATATGAACATGTACCTATAAAATCCTAAGAGAGGCAGTTATAGGGGATTGTCATTTACTTTTGATTATTTTTGTATTTTCCACTTTAAATCAGAGGAAAATTATTCTAAAAGTCCTACTTGGCTCCATTTTTATTCAGTATAATCTAACGCCTCCCCCTCTCTGTGAAGATGCAATAGAAAGGCATACACACGTGCCTCACAAGGCATGCACCACGCCGTTCACGGAGCATTCTTTCAATGTCTACTTGATGATTTTGCTTCCTATTCATAAGAAAAGTTAAGCAATCACAAGAGACTTTCCACAAGCTGTCTAGAACAGTCCATCCATCAGCACTTGCAAACACCTGCCTTCCTCCCCTAGATGACGCGTTCATACTCCTGCCAGCCCTCTCACCTGCTCTAGACTTTGCTCCAACAATTCTTCTCCTTTTGCCTACATCCAAAATATTTGGCTTTCTATTGGATTGTTCTCATCAACTTGCAAATAAATATGTGTATGACTCCCATATTTAAAGAAAAAAAAAAAACAGCTGGGTGCTGGTGGCTCACACCTGCCCCTAGCTACTCAGGAGACAGAGATAAGAAGATCGAGGTTCAAAGCCAGTCCAGGCAAATAGTTCACAAGACCCTATGTCAAAAACACTCAACACTAAAAAGGACTGGCGGAGTGGCTCAAGTGGTAGAATGCTTGCCTAGCAAGGATGAAGTCCTGAGATCAAGTCCCAGTGCTGTCAAAACAACAACAAGAACCTATCTTCACTCCTGCTTCTTTCCTCCATGGATTATATGTCTATAGCCAGTTTCCAGTTTCTCTCTTCCCACTCCCATTTGAACTTTTTCCAGTTGGCTCTCACTATCAAGGTCACCAAAGTCCTCCATGTCACAAAATCCTAAATTAACTTTTCTAACCTAGTCTTATTTGATCTATCAACAACATTTGTCTTATTGATCCCTCTCTTCCTCAGAACACTTTCCTCACTTGGTTTCCAGGGATTACCACTCTCCCACACCACAACCGTTTGCTTGGTTTTCTTCCTATCATTCTGGCTGCTCCTTTTGCAGCTGTTCTCATTCTTTCTTATCTTACAGATACAAGGACCCCAGTGCTTGGTCACTAGACCACTTCTCTTTTCAAACTTTACTCACTGACATGGTGATTTCATTGTTTAATGGCTTTAAATGTCATCAATATGCAATCAACTTCCAAATTTCCATCTCCAACCTAGATCTCTGCCCTGAACTGTCGGCTTCGTTTACTACTGGTCTCTGTTTTGCTCACTGAGGTTTTGCCCCAAAGCCTAGAATATGAATGGTCCATGAATGTGGTACATGAATGTATCAACACTTAATAAATGAATGCGTGAGTGAATGATCAAAGCCTGAGCTAGAGCAGAAGAGGGGTATTGAGAGGAGTGAGATGGATTAGACAAACAATAAAAATGAATGATAGGCTATGAGTATGAGCCTCATAGCCAGTTAGTAGCTGGCTGACATCCTCTTGGGATCTGGAGTGGTAAGAGGGGGAGGAGTGGTGTAGTTCCACTGGGACCTGAGATGCCTATGGATATTTCAGGTGTCATAAGCAACTAGATATTAGGTCAGAGAAAGGCAGGAAAGTTTCTATGACACACTTCCGGGAAGATAAATTCTAGAGACCATGCTGGGAGGGAGTTATAAGCAAGGAACCATGGGCCTAAAACAGAAAATGTATATCATAATATCACAGGTGACTTTGTGTGATAATGGTAGAATATAGAAGTTTCCACATAAACATAAAAAGTTATGGTTTCAACCTAAAAAGGTTCCCTGAAAGCCAGGCATGGTGACTCATGCCACCATCATCCTACCTACTCAGGAGGAAGAAATTGGAAGGACTGTGGTTCAAAGCCAGTCTAGGTAAAAGTTTGTAAGACCCCACCTCAGCCAGTGGCTGGGCATAGTGATGCATGTCGGTCATCCCATCTACATGGAAAACATAAAAAGGTGATCAAGGTCCAGGCTGGCCGGGTATAAAAGTGATTCAAAAAATACCTAAAGCAAAAAAGAATAGTGTCCTCTGAAGGCGCATGTGTTAAAGGCTTACTTGCCAGCTGATAGACTTTGAGATGTGATTGGATTCTGAAGGCTATAACCCCATTAATGGATTAATCCACTGACAAGTTCATAAAAGAGGTGGAGCATGGTTGGAGAGTGTAGATCACTAGGGAGTATCTTTCTTTTTTTTTTTTTTCTCAGTACTGGGGATCAAACTCAGAGCCTCACACACACATGCTGTGCAAATCTATCACTAAGCTAATCCCCAGCCCGTAGGAGTGCTTTTGGAGGGTATATTTCGTGTCTGGGCCTTGCTTCTCTGTCTCCCTTGTTTCCTGGCCACCATGAGGTGAGCATCTCTGCACCCCTACACCCTTCACTCTGCCCTCTCCATCGTGATGTTCTGCCTCACCACAGACCCATAGTAATGGAATCAGCCTACACCGACTGAGACCTCTGAAACCGTGAGCCAGAATAAGCCTGTCCTCTTTTAAGTTGTTTTTTTCAGGTATTTTGTCATAGCAATGAAAAACTAACACAGCACACTCCTAAGAAAAGATAGGTTATACCAAAACTATTGCAACAAGTAACCACCATAACTATTTCTTAAGCCTCAGCAAATGATAGTTATATAACCATAGGGACAAATTTACAGAACTTTTTTTTCTTGTTGTTTGTTTGTTTGTTTGTTTTGGACCATCCTTGGATTTAAACTCAGGGCCTTGTGCTTGTTAGGCAAGCACCTCTTGAGCCATACCCCCCAACCCCAGGAAATGTCAGGAAGTGACATCTTGATTCTGTTTTTTTAAAACAACTTTGTTGAAATATAATTAAGATACCATACAATTCACCTATTGAAAGTATATAATTCAATGGTTTTCAGTATATTCACAGAGTTGTACAGTCATTACCATAGTCATTTTTAGAACATTTTCATCTCCCCAAAAAGAAATCCTATCCTCATTAGCAGGCATCTCCCTCCAATTTCTAACTTCCACAACTCCCATCCCCATCCCAGCCCTAGGGACCACTAATCTACTCTCTGTCTCTATAAGGTTTATCTGTACTGGACATTTCAAATAAGTAGAATCATACTAAAAAAAAGGTGATAGTCTGATTGTTGTATTATAAAATTCTATCCTCCCATTCATTGCTCTGTGACTAGTGACTAATCTGCCATGTCAAAAGTTATCTAATCAGGAAAACTTCTTTTCTGATAGTGTTTATATTGGGAAGTGAGAGAACAAATACAGATTTTTTTTCCCCAACTCTGATGACACCCTGATTTAGTGCAGTGAAACCCATGTTAGAATCTTGACCTACAGAACAGTAAGATAAATTTGTATCATCTTAAGCCACTAAATTTGTAACAACAATAATAAGACACCAATACACTGGTCAATCTTCAGTATTGTCAATCTTTTTAATTGATGATTTGAAAGATCAAAATTATAATCTTTTTATTTGCCTTTTCTTTTTCAGCTCTGGGGATTGAACCCAGGGACTTGTGCCTGCTAGGAAAGCACTCTCTCCCACTGAGCTACCTTACTTGCATTCTTTTTTTTTTTTTTTTTTGGTGATGCTGGGGTTTGAACTACAGCCTCACTCTTACTAGTCACTCGTACCACTTGAACTATGCCCCCAACACTGATCTGCATATAATTTAATTCAGTGAAAGTGTGAAGAAAAAAATATATATATATATATTCTTTTGTGGTCCTTGGGTTTGAACTCAGGGCCTACACCTTAAGCTGCTTCACCAGCCCATTTTTGTGATGGGTTTTTTCAAGATTAAGGTCTCACAAACTCTTTGCCTGGATTGGCTTTGAACTGCAATCCTCCCAATCTCTGCCTTTTGAGTAGCTAGGATTATAGGTGTGAGCCACTGGCACCTGGATATGTTCATTATTTTTTTGTAAATTGCTATCCAGAGAACTGTAGTGGCTCATACCTGTAATCCCAGTCATTCATGAGGCAGAGGATCATGATTCAAGGCCAGCCAGAGTGAAAAGTTAGAAGATCCCATGTGAATAAGTAAGCCAGGTGTGGTGGTGCACATTTTAATCCCAGCTTCATGGGAGACACAGGTATGAGGATTGTGATCCAACACTGACCCTCAGCAAAACGGTGAAACCCTATCTGAAAAATAACGAAAGCAAAAAGGGCTGGGGGTGTGGCTTAAGTGGTAGAGTGTCTGTAAAGCCCAGAGTTCAAATCTCACACCATAAAAAAAATTGCTAGACAATGCTACTGATATTATTTGTGAGTTAATTATCTTTTCCTACTGATTTTAAATACAACATGTGTCATATACCAAATCACCATAACTAGAGAAAGCAGTTAGGAAATGATTATGGTGCTTCTATTTCTGGGCTATTTTTTTCTATCCTGGTGCCAGGGTCAAAGTATTTTACCTATCATAACTCTATAATTTAATATCTGATAGGGTACCTCACCTTAATTTTCTTTTAGAATTTTCTTGATTATTTATTTGTTTATTAACACAAAGGAAAGGATTGACTGAGCACTATTTAAATGTTAGAATATGCGACAGAGTTCCTGCCCACAGACGGTGTGCACAGTTTGGAATAGGAGTTAAAACATCTTCAATTTTCTCCCTCCTCCCACATCTACTGTACATCTTGCCCTGTGCCAAAAAAAGTTAACTTCTAAGGACTGTGTCCATGGCACCCTTCCTGGTAATGTTCAGGAAGTGGGGACCACTGGTAGGAGATTAGAGGAATGGCGGAGCTTGGAGCCTAGGTTTATTTCTGGGTTTATTGGGTTGTCAACTGTTCTGATGGCTACCAGCCCTGTCAGCTGGCCTTTTGGTATGGCTCTCGTACAGACTCAGCCTTAGGTGGTAATGGCTCCAAGCTGTCACTAGGCACAGGAGGCTGCACCTTCCCACAATTCTTTGCCTAAACTCCACCCTTATGTCTGGTCAGACTTCTGTGTTTTGAAGGTCACTCTGGTTACTTTAAAGGGCTTAAGGGTATAAGTCAAGAGGAAGAGAGAGATTGACAGCATCGTAGCTAAACCAGGACTGATTTGAAAAAATCTTGAATATACCGACACTGAGAAACAGGGCTCTGAGCTCCATCCATCCATCCATCCATCCATCCAACTTTCTCAGTATTTACCTGACAGTTTCTATTACAGAAACTCAGGATAAACAGATAAATTACACAGTATGCTCAAAAGAGACAAATGGCAAGGAATGATGAAAAAGCAGTGCTAGGTAATGGGGTTGGGAGAACAGGGGTGGAAGAAGAGGGTGCAGTTTTAAGTAACCTATCCCAGGGAAGGTGACATTTGACCTCATGCTTGGAGGAGCTGAGGAAATTAGCCACGTGGAGACCGCTCCAAGCAGAAAAGGAGGTCCCTGTAAAAGCCCATTCGGAGGGAAGTTTGGCCATGTCAGGAGCAGCTGAGGCCAGTGTGGCTGGAGCTCAAGGTCCTGGGGAAGTGTAGGCCTAGGAGCATGGAGAGGAAGGGACTCAACATTCCCCCTGTCATTGCCCTAACCCACCCTTCATTAGGAGACAGGTGTGCGCTGTCACCAGGCTCTTTCTGCCACTGGGGCAAGGTCTACGAGAGGGAAGAACCGCAGTCACTGTTAGCTCCTTAGAATGCATTACTTCTGTCTAATTATACCTTTGTACAGGCGCCAAGGACTTCTGGTCTAACTCACGGTGTTTGTGAATTGCACCACTAGTCTTGCAGGAAGGTGGCGGCTGAGTCACTCTGGGTCAATCTGTGTCCTTGGAGATGGCTGGAGGTGGACTTCAGAGCTCCACAGCAAAGCCATTGATTTGCTGTTCCACTGAGAAAGATGTTCAATGGTCTTTTCAGAATGCCTTTGGAAGAACGAAGAGGAAAGAAGAGTCTCTATTACCACTCTCCACCAGGGGAGCCCTAAATTCAAAATAAAGTTTTTTAATAAGGCTTTTTATTATGAAAATAATAAGCAAGAAAGGATAGTATATTAAATTCCTTGTGCACTCATTACCCAGATTAAAGAATTATCAACAAATGGCCAGTCTTATTCTTCTATTAGTTATATAGTTTAATTAATTAATTATTTAATTTTTTGCAATACTGGGGTTTGAACTCAGGGCCTTGAGCTTGCTAGGTATGTGCTTTCTGACTGGAGCCATGCCCTAGCCATTTTAGGCTTTAGTCATTTTTTGAACAGGGTCTTGAATTTTGCCTAGAGCCAGCCTCAGACTGCAATTGTTCTACCTATACCTCTAGCATAGCTGGGAGGTGTACAATACCACATCCAGCCTATTGATTGAGATGGAGTCTCCCTAACTTTTTGCCCAGGTGGTCCTTGAATTCCTATCCTCCTGAGCTCCACCTCCTCAGTAACTGGGATTACAAGCATGAATCTGGCATTTTTGGGGGGTATTTTGAAGCTAATTGAAGGCATTGATATTTGCTGAGCACTTGTTATATGTTAGATGCTATTCTAATATAGCAATGAAAAAAAAGTCTATAGCCTGGTGGGATGTCTCAAGTGTAGAGCACCTGCATAGAATATGCAAGGCCCTGACTTCAAACCCCAGCACAGTTGTGGGAAATTATGAGCTGAGATAGGAGTCTCTGAGGCAGATTAGCAGGAAGCAACATTAATTGTGCTGGCACAGACCCAGAGGACTTGTGTCCAAAGGCTGAGCCCCGAGAACAAAGGGGTCTTACCTTATCTACCCTTGCAAGCAGTTTACAGAAGCAGAAAGCAAAGCTCAACCCACATACGACTGCATATGATTTCATTGGCTATTTCATTCCCCCAGTGCTGTGTGACCTTATTCATGATTCAGTTCTTTAAGTTTTATCTCTCTGCTTTGCCATCCCCTTCCCCTGTCTCGTTGTCAGAACACCAGCCTGTCTGTTTCTTTTCTGGTCTCCCCATTCTTGCTACAGTACCACCAAAAAAAGGATACAGACAATGAGAGAGAAAGGAAGGGAGGAGTCACAACTCATTTTGTTTTAATTTTTGGTAGGACTACAATTTGAACTCAGGGCTTTGCAGTTGTAAAGCAGGCACTCTGTTGCTTGAGCCACACCTCCAGTCCATTTTGCTGCAGTTTTATTTTGAAGATGTGGTGTCACTAACTTTTGGCCTAGGCTGGCTTCAAATTGTGATCCATCCAATCTCAGCCTCCCAAGCAACTAGGATTACAGCTATGAACCACCAGCACCTGGCTGAGGAATCACAGCTTTAAATAGGGACCAAGGTATGTGTGATGAATTTGGAGTGTACTGATCAGGTTTTCCTTCAGGACCCAAAGAGTTATCCTCCCAGCTGCTGAAAAGCCCCACCTCACCCAAATTCATGACTCCTCTCTGGGAAGGCCTACACACATGACTGATCTATACAGGAATATTAAGACCCATCCCTCTCTGTCCAGCTCATAACAGCTCTGACAGTTCCTCTCATCTTCAGAGCTCCTTGCAGAGCCATCTAAGATCTTCTGCTGAGACCTTTTGCAGCTCAGTTTCTCCCTCTGCCAAACCATTTCCTTCCTATTCCTTCCCTCCCACAGCTGTTGATTCAAAAGCATGCCTCAGTGAACTTCCTGCATGTTGATCTCCATTTCCATTTTCTCCCTAAGGAACCTGAGACAGTGGCCTTCTTGAGTACAGGACTTTCTGCCAAAGATATGATTAGGTAAGAGGATGAGTCTAGGAAATATCTGGTGGAAGAAAATTTCAGGAAGGAAAAAAAAAAACAGCGAGTACAAAGGCCCTGAGATAGAAATGGGTCTGCTGTGTTTGAGGACTCTAATATGGCTAGGTCAGAGAGTGAGGGGGACAACAATAAAAGATGAAATGAGAGACACAGTAAGACCAAAAGTGAAGAGGCATCTAGGCAATTGAGGACTTGGATTTTTCTGAGTGAAATGGAGAGCTTAAGAATTTCCTAAAAGAGGGCTGGGGGGAATGGCTCAAGTGGTAGAGTGCCTGCCTAGCAAGCACAAAGCCCTGGGTTTAACCCCTAGTACCTAAAAAACAAGAAAAGAAGTGAACAACTAAGCTGTGCTGGGCATGGGAGCACACACCTGTAATCATAGCACTCTGGAGGATCCCAAGTTGAAGCCCAGTCTGGGCTACAAGTGAGACCCTGTCTTAAACAAACAAAACACAGCTGGGGGTGCGAGTGGCTCACATCTGTAATTCTAGCTACTAAGGAGGCAGAGATCGGGAGGATCTCCATTCAAAGCCAGCCTGGCAAATAGTTTGTGAGAACCCTATCTTGAAAATATCCAACACAAAGAAAGGACTGGCGGAGTGGCTCAAGCAGTAGAGCACCTGCCTAGCAAGTGTGAGGCCCTGAGTTCAAACCTCAAGTTCCACCAACTAAAGAAAAAAAAAGGAAAAGAAAAAAGGCTCTCCCATAGGTTCATAGTGACAATTAAAAAACTAGTGCCCATTTCTATACATCCTTGGCCAGTCCATTTCAGTTCATTTAGTGGGCCTTGCTCAACCAGGCAAACCAAAGAAAGAACTGCCCATGTCTGAATTTCCCTGCCCCTGAGCTCTTGCTCTTAATTTTGGACCCATTGTCAGGGCGAGGGGGTCCCACTTTAGACTGCTCACACAAGTCCAGTCATGCCTACCTTTAGGAGATGATACTTGGTTCTCACAGTAACTGTAGGTAAGACACAGTGCATACACCAAGGCCACCCCATCTAATGAGAGAGGGACCCTGGTTGCTGTCACATGAGGTCTGGACAGCAGTGATTTCATGAAACTCTTGCTGGGACACAGTCAGTCACACATATATTTATCATTTCTGAAATAAGAAGAAACAAAGCATCTACAAAAAGCAGCACAATGGGACAATGGGATAGGTACTACACTGAAAGTGTTCACGGTATTCCAAGGTAGCAAGTAATTTTCTGGAGAAGTCAAAGAGAACCTGGCAACATCTGCCTTTCCAGCCTCACATCAACCAAATGCAAAGAGTGGCCTGGTTTGGACGCTGGTCCAAGCAAACCAACTGTAAAAATATTTATAAGGAGAATAGGGAAATTGAAACTCTGAATATTTGATGATACGAGAGCAGTATTATTCCTAGAAGGTATGTTAAAAGTGTTGCAGTAATGTTCAACAAAATAATCCCTATCCTTTAGACAAACACACTAACATATTTATTTATGGAGGAAATAACCGGAAGTCTGGAGCTTGATGCGTAAGCCATTCATTGACAGTAAGAAGTATCTGGGGATTTTACTAGGAAGAGTGGCCACAGTTTGATGGTTAAGGAAGTTGGGTAATGGATTCATGGCTCATTTCAATACTTTCTTTTGTGTTTGAAATTTTCTATAATGAAACATGTAATAATTGATATAATAAAATTTTTTATAACAAATGAAAACATCCTTTAAATGTCTATCTTCAGGACTCAGCTCAAAGCCAAGTGCCAGTGGCTTACATGAGTAATTCTAGGTAATTGGGAGGCTGAGATCTAGAGGCCTGAGGTTCAAGGCCAGCCCAGGCAAAAAAAGTTTGTGAGATCCCATCTCAATGGAAAAAAAGCTGGGCATAGTAGTGCATGCCTATCATCCCAGTGACAGCGGGAAGCATAAAATAGGAAGATCACAATCCAGGCTGGCCTGGGCAAAAATATGAGATTCTACTTCCAAAATAACCAGAGCAAAAAAGGGTTGGAGGTATGGCTCAAGCAGTAGAGTATCTGTTTCACAAAACACAAAGCCGTGAGTTCAAACCCCAGTACTAGCAAAAAAAAAAAAAAAAAAGACTCAGCTCAGCCCAGAAGGCATCTTCCCCATCAGTAATGAGCACATGGCATTGCTCTCCCTGGGTACTGATGAGCACGCAAGCAGGACTAACAAACTCACTAAGCATTGTATGCTATTTCATGATCATCTGATCTGTGTCAATACCAATGCTGTAATTTCAACATAATTACAAAAATATTATTCAATGTTTATAGTGTACTAAAATGCCTAAGAATTTTATGCCTAAGAATCAAATACTTTAATCTTTTTATTATGCATAAACATCTTAGCTTGTTGCATAGACTCATAATTCTAGCACTTGAGAGATTGAGGAAGGATTGCCAGTTCAAGGCCAGCCCAGGCTATGTAGCAAGACCCTGTTTCAAACAAAACAAAACAAACAAACAAAAAAACCCATCTATTATTTAATTTTTTTCTTTATTTTTTTAATGAGACTAGGATTTGAACTCAGGGCTTTGCTCTTCAAAGTAGGCACTCTACTGCTTGAGACACACCTCCAGTCCATTTTGCTCTGGTTATTTTAAAGATGTGGTCACATGAGCTATTTATTGGGGTTGGTCTTGAATTATGAACTCAGCCTCCCAAGTAGCTAGGATTACAGGTGTGAGCCAGTGGTGCCCAGCTCCATCTTTTCTTTAAAACCTTTCCTGACCATTAATTCTATTGTTTGGACTCCACCTGAACCTTGCTTATACAAAAGGAACCCATAACACACTCTTGTGATCATTTGTTCACTTATATTTAAGTGAGAATAGTGTATTGCACATGAAGCCCACTTACTAAATAGTTGTTTTATTGATGTTACGATCACAGTCTTTTCTCTCTAGCAGGCTCTAAGACCAGCAGTGGCCAGTGCCTTGTCTTTATATATCCAGCAATCATCTAAATACCTGGTACCTTTCAAGTGTTCAGTAAACATCTGATAAGTGAATGAAAGAATGAATGAATGAAACTCAAGATGACTCCTTTTATAGATCTGTACTAACTGCAGCAGGATCATCTGTAAGATTAAAGAATGCAAACTAATTCATACCTGATGGATTACTCAGTGCTCCATGACTCAGTTGATCAGAAACATAACATGGTCCTGGATTAAGTGTCCATTTGACACAATCACTCAACTTAAAATAGCAAAGAAGGCATCATTTTTTCCTTTGGGGCAAACAATGCAATGCACTCAGTAGCCATCCCTCACTTTCATTCTATCCCAAGTCCTCCCCCCACCAATTGCAAACATAGAGTGAAGGGACAGGTGAGTAAGGGAACAGTAAGGCTGAGGTGGTGAGAATTAGTCTCATAATCAGTGATATGTAATGTTGGATGATGTTTCTTTCTGTCCCCAGCATCACAAAGCTGAAAACATGCTATGACTTGTATTTTGGCATCAAAAATCAAAGTACCCAACCAGACAAGGTGGTGTGCACCTATAATCACAATACCCAGGAGGCTGAGGCAGGAAGATCTCAAGATTGAGACCAGTCTGGACTGCCTAGGGAGATCCTGTCTCAAAAAGAAATCAAAAAGGGGGAAAAAAAGTACCTCTCTGATCTCCACAATAACAATGTGAGATAAACAGAGCCTGTCATCTTTGTCCTAAAGAAGAGGAAACTAAGGCAATTTGCCCTTCACTCCGCTGAGACTTTAAAATATGGCCTAATTTTAAAGACTGCTGCATGCTAGGATAATAACGCCATGATTTTACTGCCAAGAAAAAGCTATTTGTCTTGAAGTAGCTGTTAGAAGTGCTCTGTGACCCCACAAATAAATACAATTTTTGCGTTTATTTTTAAAAAAGATTCACATGGAAACAAGCGAACAAAAAAGAAGTACTTTTTAGATTCTTACAGGAAGAGTTTGCATGACCTCCAAACTCAAAAACCTCCAGATGAGAGAGCTTTGTTTGTCCACTTGGTTGGTTGTTTGTTTTTAGGTACTTAAATAACAAACTTGCTCCTCAAAAAGAAAGGGCGCAGAAATCAAAGGCCTGATTGTACTGAGTCCTTCTCTTTGGTCATTATTCACACTGGTTCCCAGCAAGCTGCAGCTCAAAGGAAAAGATCCAAGTTCTGCTTAAAAATCAGACACTACAGCGCTTACTCAACACCCTGCTCACATTACCTCGCTTGTATTCATCACTGAAGTCTTTGGATAGCTCCTGAATGCAATAACCTTAAGCTTTTGCGATAGTCTAGAATATAGGAAGCACCTCCCAGGCTTAGTTATAATAATAATTTTTAAAAGATTCTTCTTGTGACTATCTCTTCTCTTGAAGGTCCTTACGTATAACTGAGACCTGGGGAAGAATTTTAGGGAAGTGCTGCTTTATGGAACTGGCTAGTGCTGCTCACAGACTCTGGACTGGTGAGGACTCTCTTAAGGCGACAGGAGATGATTTTGTCGTTGTTGTTCTGTTTTAGCATCTAGGAGAGTGAGGGTGTATTGCACAGTCTGACTATTTGAAAGAATGTCCCTGCAATTTCCCAGTTCAAGAAACTCCCGGAGAGCTGACACACAAGAGCATCGAGGCATGCCAACAAAAATCACGAAAAGTAGGGCTTTTCTCAGGCTAATCGAATTATATCCGCCTTTGGTGGGATGGAAAGAAGAGATTTTTGGAGCAAATCTACTAGAAAAAAAGAATTCCAAAGCAAAACTCTGCACAAGGTTATCTAACACTCCTTGACAGGGTAGAGAAGACATTTAGTCCTTGAGTAAAGGTTATGACAACGATGCCAAGCTTACACAACCCAGCTGACCGTGAGCGCAGGAGCAAGCCTAAGACTGCGGCACAGAAAAAGACACTAGCTGGTCTGCCGCCCCTCCCCCGCGTCCCCTTCCCGGGGGATTGGAGTAGCATTGGAGCTGCTGACGCCATCCTTCCCGCCTCTGGCTTGCAGGGAGCATGCGCCCCTCGCCTCACTTCCTCTCCAGGAGGCAGGGAGGAGTAAAGCGCCGCCCCGATCCGCGTCACAGGAACTTCAGCACCACGGCGCGGACAGCGCCCGCCCCCACCTGCAGACCTGACGGCGCGCGGCGCTGCGCCCCATCCCCGGTCCCCCAGCGCGCAGGGGCGCAGCGCTCCCGGCCACCCCGCCCGGCCCGGCCAGCTCCCCCCTGCACCGCCCTCCCGGCCCTTCCTGTTTTTTACTCCCTCTTTTCATTCATAACAAAAGCTCCAGCTCCGGGAGCCTGGCGCCAGGCTCTTTTCGGCAGCCCAGCGTGGAAGAATGGGGTTCCTTTGGACCGGCACTTGGATTCTGGTCTTGATGCTCCACAGTAGCCCAATTCAAGCTTTCCCCAAGCCGGGAGGCAGCCAAGGTACGTGGACACTTTCCTTCTTCCCAAATCTCCCTTTTATTTTGTCATGAAAAGGTAAAGCTTGGCATGCTGTTTGAGCTGGAAATCACCCTGCCTTGTTTTCTGATCAAATCCTCTCTATGCATATGGACCGACAATCAATTTGAATTTAGAGAAAAAGACAAATTTATCATTTTTAATGATAATGACATGGGTTGTTTCTAAAGATTTTGTTTTGAGAAAGGAAGGAGGTGCCTTTTCCTTCTAAAGTGGCTTGCTTATTTTTGTTTTTGTTTTTGTTTTCTGGTTGTTTTACAACCCTTCTCGGATATTCTATTCCTAACATAGGCAGTCTGTGATCAAAGAGTCTGTAATGTGTCAATAATGCCAATCCAAATTATGCTCTTTCTGCTTGAGAAAAGCTGGTAAGCCAAGTTTAGAACTACATGTTAAATTTCTGGTCAGGAAAAAAAAAAGAGTGAGTTTATTAACTCTGGAAACACCCCAAGGTAATAAGCAAGGCAACACTGATAGTCGTCTCATGGTGGGCCACTGACAGTATTTGTTGATAAATATTTCGTTTCAGAGTCACCCAGAATTATTTCTCCCAATATTTTTATTTGGTTTCCTTTGAATATTTTAGTGAGAGGCCTGTTATATCTTTCCAAAGCACAATTACATTTATATCTGTGCTTATTTATTCTAGACAAGTCTCTACATAATAGAGAACTCAGTGCTGAAAGACCTTTGAACGAGCAGGTAGGTGAGCAGTAAAATTATAATTGCTGTCTCATTTTGCCTTCATTCATTATGCTGGAACATTTTAGCCATTTTGAGTTTTAAAACTTCAGGAAGTTAATAATAAATTGACAAAAATTATGTTGGGAAATCCAGTTTGGGCCATTTCTATGTCCCAGCAGTTATATACCCTGGACACATAGATTGACTGTGTAATACACCAGTAAGTTCAACATCATGTCTACTCTGATTGCTTAATTTACCAAAGGTTTATTTTTCACCAACATTATAGGAGAAAGGAATTATATTTATAATACATCAGCCCTTTATTTTAGCTCATTTAATCCTTACAATGATGCTTTTTGATAGGAATTATTACCTACATTTTGCACACAAGAAAGCTAAATCCCATGGAGATTAGGTTATTTGGGCTCTTATAGTTGGTAAGCAGGGAAACAACAATTTAAAATCAGCTCTAACTCATGTTTGTTTTACAGATTGCTGAAGCAGAAGCAGACAAGATTAAGAAAACATACCCTCCAGGTAAAAAGAATTGTATTGATGTTAAAGTACGTAATGTAGGTGATGAGAATCTTAACTAAAATGGTTCTGGGTTTTTTCCAGAAAACAAGCCAGGTGAAAGCAATTATTCTTTTGTTGATAACTTGAATCTGCTAAAGGCAATAACAGAAAAGGAAAAAATTGAGAAAGAAAGACAACCCATAAGAAGTTCCCCATTTGACAACAAATTGAATGTGGAAGATGTTGATTCAACAAAGAATCGAAAACTGATCGATGACTATGATTCTACTAAGAGTGGATTGGATCATAAATTTCAAGGTAAATTATTAATATTTTGCTTCCTACTTTCTCTGAAGAGTTCCATTTCATGCTAAGAAAAAATTCTCTATCTTAAAAATATCTCTTACATACTTTCTCTCTTTTTTTTTTGGCAGTACTAGGGACTGCACTCAGGGCCTCATGCCTCCTAAGCAGGTGCTCATGCTCTACAACTTGAACCACTCTGCCAGCCCAGCCCTGTCACAGTCTTTCATTACTCAAGTCCAAAGTTGAAATAAAGCCCGAATTTACTGATAATATGCAAAGTCCCCACTCCACAGAGTCCCAACTGTTTCACTTTAAAGTTTCCTTTACTTATGCTTTGAAAAAAATTTTAAAACTACTACCTATATTTTACTTTATCAATGAATTAATTTTAATATTTCAATTTACTGTAATGGTACAAACAAAATACCAATGACATCCTCCAAAAGGTAAAATGTCCACTATTTTCCTGTCAGTATTCTCCTAACCATATCCTTTAGCCATATACTTTTTCCTTTGGTCATTTTCTTTTTTTCTTGGTGATACTGGGGTTTGAACTCAGGGCTTCACACTTGCTAGGCAGGCACTGTACCACTTGAGCCACTTCACCAGCCCTCCTTTGGTCATCTTAACCTTTCTATAGCTTCATTTACTATCTGTGCCCTAATGTTCCAAACCATCCACCCACACATCTCCAAACTATACACCTGTTTTCTTTCTACCTAGCATCTTGCTGTGGACAGCTCAGATGCACCTCAAACTTAATACGTTCAAGGTGAAACTCATGGTCTCTGTCCACCTCACAAGCCCTCTTAGAGTAATCTTTTCTTAGGAAATATACTGCTAATTCATCCAATTTTCCAAGACAGAAATCTGGGATCAAACTATTTCTCTTTCCATCCCTCTCAAATTCCAACCTGCCAAATCTTATTAATTTCACTTACCATGTATCTCTTAGTATTTTTTACAAACAAAAAAACTGAACAATCCTCAGACACCACCATCCTTGTCCAATATCCAATTACATCTTACTTGAACCAGAGCAAAATCTTCTACAGCTCTTCCAGCAACCCCATTCGGCCTCTCTTCAACCCATTCTTGATGTGACAGCCAGAGAGGCCTTTTTAACACACAAATGTGAGCATGCCATTTGTGTCTGTGTGTGTGTCTATGTCTGTGCCATTGAACTCAGGGTCGGTCTTGCACAGGTGCTCTACTACTAAGCTATGTATCCCCAACTGCTGGTTTTTTGAAAAGGGACTCGCTATGTAACCCAGGCTGGCCTCAAACTTGTGATCCCCTGCTTCTGCCTGCTGACGGCTGGGATTGCAGACATGGGCCACCATGCCTGGCTAAACATAACATTCTTTTCACAAAACCTTTAACAGATTCCCACTTCTCTTGGTTTGTAAACCAAAATCCTTAACAAAGTCCCTGCCTACATTTACAGGTCCATCCAGGACACTTAATCTGATAGAAACCATGTTCTTTTCCTTCATGCTACTTAATGCTGTTAGTAGGGTTTTTGTCTTGTTTTGTTTTGTTTTTGGTGAGACTAGAGTTTGAACTCAAGGCTTGGTGCTTGCAAAGCAGGTGCTTTACCACTTGAGCCACTCTTCCTGCTCATTTTGCTCTGCTTATTTTGGAGATGGGATCTCACAAACTATTTGCCCGGGCTGGCTTTGAACCATGGGGATCTCACAAACTATTTGCCCGGGCTGGCTTTGAACCGTGATCCTCCTGATCTCAGCCTGCCAAGTAGCTAGGATTACAGGTGTGAGCGACTGTCGCCCAGCTGCTATTAGTACTTTTACATCCATAACTGTAACTACCTATGATAAATGTCTTTCTCCAAAAGAAACTTCGCAAGAACAGAGACATTGCCAGGTGCTGGTAATCCTAGTTACTCAGGAGGCAGAGATCAGGAGGATTGGAGGTTCACAGCCAGCCCAGGCAAATGGTTCATGAGACCCTATCTCAAAAATACTCAACACAAAAAAAGGCTGGAAGAATGGTTCAAGTGGTACAGTACCTGCCTAGCAAGTATGAGGCCCTGATTTCAAACTCCAAGACTTCCAGATTATATGGATAAATGAATGAACAAATGAAAGAACATGTGGGAATAAATGAATTGCTGTATCTCGGTACTGAGAAAGAGGAGACTGTTTTCCATTCTGCAGGCTGGTGCTTAGGAGTGAGTACAGGCTTTCTTCTATGCCCTTATTTTGTTCCATGGCAACAAGAGACTCATGCTAATTATCTCTGCCAGAAAACAACTGCCAATTAAATTAGATTTTCATAGAACATCATAGCCTGAGGAAAGTTCATTAAAAAAAAAAAGTTCATAAAAAATAAAGTGTGTGGTGCGTGTTGGGGTGGGGCAGAAGCAGTGGTTTATATTTTGCCACATTGTAATCTGTGCTACTCAGGGAAATTTTTAAAATTTGAATTCTACTTTTTAACTTAAAATATTTAGACTAAAGATGGACAGACACTAGGATTACTGCATCCAAAACAGATTTAATCAAATCACTTTGACTGAACTGACTGTTTGGTTTAACAAAATTAAAAAAAAAAAAAAAATTCTAGGGCCTGGGAATGGAGCTCAGTGGTAGAGCGCTTGCCTAGCATGCGCAAGGGCTTGGATTCAATTCCAGCACTACAAACAAACAAAACAACAACAAAAACAATTTCACTGATTGGCCAAATGAGACAGAGCTATGGAGACAAAGCTCAGGAGTGGGAGAGAGGTCCCAGGCCAGTGAGTCGCCAACCAGCTGACCTTGGACAGGGACTCAGGACCTCTGGCCTCAGTTTCCTCCTCAGTAGTCAGTAAAACTCACAAAGCACTGATTCTATGTGCAGGCAGAGACACAAATTTGTTGATTTCATCACTAAACTTGAGCAACTAACTTTTAAAATTGTCTAACATTTTATTGCCATCTCAAGTAGGTGTTTCTTTTTTCTCCAAGACCTAGTCCTGCTAGAGGCCATGATTCAAGTGGTGGAGCACCAACCTAGCAAGTACACGGCCCTGAGTTCAAATCCCAGTTCTGACCCTCACCCTCCCAAAAACAAGAGTTGGTCTTTATGGCTTAACATTTACCCTAAGGAGCCATTTTTAAAAATTATATTATTCTTGTACTGGAGGTACATTGTGACATTTACAAAAGTTCTTCTACTGTATCATAGTTGAATTCACCCCTTCCATCATTCTCCTTTATTCCTCCCTTCCCCCCCATTCCTGGATAGTTTCAACAGGTCTCATTTTTCCATTTTCATAGATGAGTACATAATATCTCCACCATATTCACCCTCCTGCACCCTTTCCTTACATCCTCCCCTCTTCCACTGGTACCAACTCCCAGACAGGCCTGAAGAGTCACTTTAACTCTGTGAGATCACAGAAAAGCTGGGCCAACGTTCTTGGAGAGAATGTGCTATGAGCAAGCTTCTAGTCTCCTTCCACGCCCTGGAAATCCTAGAACCAGAGGGTTTGGAACCACCAAATAGAACATGGCAGGTGTGCAGACTTCTTGCCAGGGGCAGAGTGAGGGAAACTAACCTTGCCAGAGGATGTCCCCCGACCTATTAATGCCTTTAGGAAACCTCCAAGTGGCCTTGTACTGCAGGGCCCCTTGGTTTTTTTCAGCGTTTTCTATTATGTGCATGACTCAGGCTTTTCCCAGATTTCTCTTATGTGGAAGCGCTTTGGGGTTCCTGTGTGCATTCATCTAACAAATATTTTTTTGTGTAATTATGGTTTCAGACTATGAACTAGATAACAAGCTCCACATAGCTAGGGACCATGCCTAACCTATTCGTCCCTCTGTTTTCAGTGCCCGGCATATATTAAGACTTTAATAAACTTTTATTGAACAAATGAATTTCAGGTATTATATTAGAAGCTAGTGATTCAAAACATGAGAGGGAAGGTGATGACTTGGGAACCTGGCCCTTCGACATCCACATAAGAATGTTGTGTGACATCCACACAAAATAGTACGTATTTTGAATCCATGATGGGCTAATTTCTAAGGGTCCACACAGGAAGGGTGAAATAACCCTTTGTGAGCAGTAGGGAAGTCATTATGAGTTATTCAGCCCATTTTAGAAGAGCCAAGGGAAACCAGAGGAAGGTGAGGGACAGTGATCAAATGCTACACGATTAACCCAACCTAGTGCTCTCCCACTGTGGGAGACCTAAGTTCCTGGCTCAAGAGAATGCAGCAATACAGCAGAAGAACCAGGATATTTCTTTACTGAGTTTCTAACATTCTCCCCATTGGGAAATAAATGAGTTGAAAACCAGTTAACTCGGTTATTTTCCAACTCCAACAGGCAGCCAATATTCTTTCTTTTTCATATCCTGAGGGATAAGTAGGGAGGGAAGTAAATTCTTCCACCTCTGCATAGACCAGGGAAGTCTATATTCCTGAGAGCCTGACTTGCAACCCACAGATGGAAAAAACTTAGACCTAAATGATAGCATTTAGGTATCCTGAAAAATAGATGGTGAACCCAATTTCCAACCAGTCAGGGGAACCGATTTTATGGGTTTTTTTCCTAGGGGCTTAACTGCTCCTTTGGCACTGTGGCTGAAAGGGCGCACAGCTCATGGCCAGCCACTCAGCAATTATATGCTGACAGAGAACTTCCATCCCTCTGTGTATACTCACTCCACTCATCTTCCTAAGCTGCTTTCCAAACAAGAGGAAAAAGATATCCTGTCCAGGCTGCATATACTACCATTTCCATAGAGTCTTAAAGAAAAGCTGTGATCTAAATCCCCCAGAACCATGGGAGAAAAGGGCAGAACCAGGATAGAGATACTAGATTGTTCTTTGGGTGAAAATGATAAGGATTATTGGGCCAAATCTGGCCAGAGATTCACTTTCCATTTTCTCCAGAAGATACCCGGGGCTCCTTTATTTCAAAATCCAAATCTATTGTGCATAGTTGTAATGTAATCACTTTCACACAGGACCGAATGCTTTAAAAGTTTCCTTTAACGCTTATGTTTCTTTAATCCTCACAACAATCCCATGAAATTGATATCCTCATTATTGGTTTTCGGGGCATTGGCTTATTTATTTGTTTGTTTGTTTTGGTTGTGCTGGGGACCAAATCCAGGGCCATATGCATGCTAGACAAGCACTCTACCACTGAGTCACATCCCTGGTCCAATACCCTATTTATTCTTTACAGTGGTCCAGGGATATATAGATAACAAGAGATGTCATTGAGCTAAAATTCTGATCTTCCCAATCTGCCTAAAAGTGCAGGGAGAGTGAAAGTGCCTTGTAAGTTGGTCTACTCAAGTGTGGTATATCTTGGAGGAGACTAAGATCCTGTTAGTTCTCTGTGGATGTCACACTTTATTACCACTGGGCTTTTTCCCTCAGGGTGGGCCCTTGCTTTAGTCTGAAGTAGTGCTGCCAAGCATATTCCCAGGAAAACTAGGGTGGAATACTTGCATGCTTCTCTGCAAAGATTTGCATATTGCTTTGTGCAATATGCAAATATGCACAAATATGATTTGTTTGTTTTAAGAGTTTCAATTCCAGGCTCATAAAGTAAGTTCCCTATTCTTTGGAGAATGGGGTTTACCACATTAAGCTTCCTTACATAAAGGTACTCGATGTATATTTAATGAGAAGTAAATATTTATTCCAGGTAAGTCATGAAAATTTTCAGTTCACACTTTCTGATTCTAGGTGTGAGTCGGGTTCCCCCCACCCCTAGCCCAGGAATTTGCCTGCAAAAAGGGAAGACATAGGCTGGTGGAGTGGCTCAAGTGGTAGAGCACCTGCCTAGCAAGTGTGAGGCCCTGAGTTCAAACCCCAGTATCAAAAATTACAAAGGAAGGATGTGGGAATATGACCAACCTGCTCTTAGTGTAAAAACAGAAGATCAAGTTAAATGAACTATAGAAGGGTACTTTGAATAACATACAACATATTAGGTAAATGGTAACTATAGTATTGTTTGTATTATTAGTGATAATATAAATGGAGATGTCTTTTGTGTTGTCTTCGGATGTTATAGTCATATAAGCTTTCAGAGTTTCCATGTCATTCTAGGCTCTTAACTTGAAGCCCACTTTTATTTTGAACCAAGCATGTATGTGAACCAATAATACATCTCAAACATATCTTGAGTATAGAAAAGCAAAGCCTGGGTTATAAATGGGATACGATATGTGGAATGGGTCCATTATTACCATGATGGGAACGTGTGTTTGCTCTTGTAGATGATCCTGATGGCCTTCACCAACTAGATGGAACTCCTTTAACTGCTGAAGACATCGTCCATAAAATTGCTACGAGGATTTATGAGGAGAATGACAGAGGAGTGTTTGACAAGATTGTTTCTAAACTGCTGAATCTTGGCCTGGTAAGTTGCATGTAATGTGAGAGTGAGCCAAATTCTTAGTGCAGTTTCACATAGTCCCAGAAGCCAAGCCACTTGATCCAAGTAGCCATCATTTGATAATGCATTGTCTTTGTGTGGCAAGGCACCATAGGCTTCCCTTCAGAAGTGTAGAGTCGAGAATAGACAAGTTCACACACACCCAGAATGCAAGCTGCTTGTGAGCGTAAGAGCAGTGCAGCCTGCAAAAGAATGGCATGTATCCATTTGGGGGTAAGGAAAGTCTGCAGAGAAAAAAGTGTGTGAAGTGAGCCTGGAAGGGTAGTTAGGATGTATCTAGCAGAGGTAGAGGACATGTGATCAGACAAGAAATAACACAAGAAAAGGCATGCACTGTGTGTTTGAGAAGCTTTAAGAAATCTAATTTCACTCCTTGACTCTGATGAGCCCCTGGCAAGTTTTATTAAGATGCTAAGTTTACAGTTTCAAAGGTTACCTGACTGTGACTCTCAGCCTTGGGGTGGGGGTTGGGGGGCAACTCTCAAGGTGTTTCTGAAAGTAAGTGCTCTATGGGTTTCAGCAGATGGGACATGCATGGTTAACCCAAAAACACTTCCTTTCCCACAGCCAGCATGACATACAGGTAGAAGGAAGGATTTTCCAGAAAGAATTCCAAAGATTCTCTTTCAAAAATATACAGTCAACTAGAGTTTAGTCTATATTTGTATTTATTTCTTTTGGTGGTGGTGGTACTGGGGTTTGAACTCAGGGCCTTGTGCTTGCTGGGCAGGTGCTCTACCACTTGAGACACACACCTCCATCAGGATTTTTTTTTTTGTCATTGTAATATTTTTATTATTATTTTCAATTGCCATATAAAGATTGTACATTTGTGTGGACACAATGTGATATTTCAATACACATATATAATGTGTAATGATCAAATCAGGGTAATTCACTTATTCATAGCCTTAAACATTTATCATTTCTTTGTGTTTAGATCATTCAAATTTTTTTCTTCTCACTTTTTTGAAAGATACAATAAATTATAGGACTTTTTTTTAATCACAAGAATAGGAATAGCCGTTGTATATGTTTACCTATGTTTTACCTATGATCACTTTATAACAGATCACAGAAAGCCAGGCTCATACACTGGAAGATGAAGTAGCTGAGGCTTTACAAGAGTTAATTTCAAAGGAAGCCAGCAATTATGAGGAAGAGCTCAACAAAGCCACAAGCAGGACTGGGGCTGAGGCTGGAAAAATACCAGAGAAGGTGGTGAGTACGTGAGCATGTTCTGAGTGTATACATAAGCCTGCACATGGCTGTGTGTGGAATTAGGACCTTCCTTGCTGCTAAAGAAAGTTTGGAGCATGTGGTATTTTTAGCTCACTTACAATGTATATTCATAAGATACCAATAAGGTAAAGGATATAAATGAACCCCACTTTGAAAGTAATTGAGAGATTGTGTATTTCATTCTAAAACGTTACATCTTATACCACACTGCAAAAATCACATAATATGTGAAATAACAATATCACTTAATAACAGCTATTTATATAGCCTCAATGTACTGGAACCAGTATCTTACAGTTTTGTTGGTATTCAGTTTCCATCTATATCATTATCTCCTCCCAACATCCACACACATGTGCACACACACACGCATGCATGCATAATGCACGCAGAATCAACCCAGCAGGTTGATTCTGTCCTCTGCCATGGCTACTTCTGAATTCTCTGGTCTGATCACCTCTCTATCCAAGGTTGTGCTCTTCCACCTGCTCCTTCCCCTTTCTGTTGGTTCAGAAGCCTATCTATCATTCTTCATGCAGCTTGTCATTCATCCTCCCCTCCCCTTTCTGGACCCCTTGCCTCTTTATTTTTTACTTGGCATCAACCAACCTCCTGAGAGCCTTTCCCCCCATGGATTCTCTTTAAAACTCTAGATGAAGTTGATCATAGGTGGATATCAGGGTCCTCATTCCTGCTTTGATTTGTATCAATCAAAAAACATCCTGTCTCAATACAAGAAGAATATATAGACTGTGGCACTGTTTTAGAGAGGCTAGAAATAGAAATTGGAATGGATTTGGGAGTAGATAACCTGAAGGCTCTCTCTTTCTCTCCCTACTTCAAATCCCCATTAGATGGCATATATTTCTTTTATGTTTTTGATACTGGGGTTTCAACTCAAGGCCTCATGCTTGCCAAGCACACACACTACCACTTGAGCCACTCCATCAGCTCAGCTGGCATCTATTTAAATAGCTTCTAACCAGTGTGGTCGTGCATGCCTGTAATCCCAGCACTGAGAAGGCAGAGGGAGGAGAATCGTGGGTTTGAAGCCAGCCTGGCTACATAGCAAGAACTTGTCTCTAAAAAGCAAGGGCTGGGGATATAACTCAGTGATTGAGTGAGTGATTACCTAGCATGCACAAAGCCCTGGGTTCCTTCCCCAGCACTACACCCCCAAAAAAACAGCTTCTAAAGATCCACTCACTTTTTTTTAAATGCCTTATAAAATTATCAAAGAACTCAGGAGTCAAGCTTCTGGGATCTGAACTAAAACTGATGTAGAAGTTTTCATGATCCTTTACTCCACTGAAGTCGCTTGCCTCTAAATTGTCTATAACCTTGACCTGTTCACTCACGTGATCTAAATGCATCAATGCAAATAGAATATTCCTTCAACAAATATTTATGGAGCACTAGGACATGAGCCCTCTGTCAGACTGATTTAACAAGATGCAGTCTCTGTTCCTATGAAGGGTAAGGACTAGTGGAAGAGGAGGTTAGTCTTCAGATAGTCATTTTAATGACAACTGCATTCAGTGCTCTAGGAAAAGACCTGTTTTGATGAGACCTCATAAAAAAGGGACCTGTCCTGCACTTAGGCTCTGAGAATGTGTAATGGGAAGTAATGGGAGCTGAGAATGGAAAGTCAAATAGGATTAAACCTGTAAACACGAGAGCCAGTATGTAGAGAGAGTGTGGAGTATCCAAGCAACCGAAAAGAGGACAGTGTGGCTAACACAGAAGGGAAGAATGGTGAGAGGTGAGACTGGGGAGTGGACCCAGCCCAGTCCATGCTGAGCCTTACAAACCACATATGGAGTCTGGTTTTTATGAGTCATGGGGAAACACTGAAGGATTTTGTTTTAGTCTGTTATTTGTTGCTATAACAGAACACCAGAGATTCTGTAATTTATAAAGAAAAACAGGCTTCCAGATGCTCTGGCACACACCTGTAATCCCGGATACTTGGGAGGTGGATCAACATTCAGGGCTAGCCCAGTCAAAAAGTTCTCAACCAATAAGTTGGGCGTGGTGGTAACTATCGTCCCCGCTATGTGGGAGGTGTAAATAGGAGGTTTTCAGTCCAGGCTGGACCCAGGCAAAAAAAACCATGAAACCCTATCTCAAAAAAATAACTAAAAGCAAAAAGGACTAGGGGTGTGGCTCAAGTGGTAGAAGCCCAAGGTCCTGAGTTCAAACTCCAGTACTGCCAAAAAAAAAAAGATAACTGGCTACAACATGGAAACTTCAGGGCTGAGAAGACATGCGTGTGTGAGATGGATGGCAGACTAGTTAGAGTCTGCTTGGGATGGTGGGGAAAGAGAAATGTACATTGTGCATCATCCAGACAGCCCTGCAAATGTTGCCAGAAATTCCCAAGTGGGACAGCTGTGCTACTGCTGGGCCTTCTGAAAGCATCCCTGAAAGGGATAGGAACTTGGCCAGAGCATGACAGTACAAATTCCCTGTCTGTTCTCCCTGGAACAGGGTCTTCAGGGCGTCATCCTGAAGGTCCTGCACCTGTCACTACTCCCTGCTTCCATGTGACTAGATGCACAGCTGCCCAGAAAAGGTTTGAACCCATAGGAAGTTACAAAGGAGGGAAAATTCTGGTTTGTTTGTTTGTTTGTTTGTTTTCTTTTTTTCCTGATAATTCCAAGAGGCAGGAGAGGCAGGGTTTGAGTTTACAAAACAAAGATTTTTGTCTCTATAGGAGTTAAATCTTTGGATCCTCAGAGACTTAAGATTAAGCATTTTAGGAAGATTCAGGAGTGGGAAAGGAGGCCTGCTCTTTCTCTTCGTTGCTGTTGTGGCCCATGTGGGGTTTTTGTCACTGTGTCTATTAGCATCATTCTCTCTTCCTCACCTAGCCAATGTACCTATTGATCAATAATAGACACTGAGCAAGCACCACTTAAAGAGATTGTGAAGCCTTAGGGACCAAACCCTGACCAGGGCCTGTCTGGCCTAGTGGAGCTGAGAATCAACTTGATTCTTCTTTCAAGAGGAAGACTTCTGCTTCCCATCCAAGAGCACAAGGGAGGAAAGGATTGAGTTGCATTCGTTCTAACCAAATGCTTATTTTGTTATTGATTTCTTTCCCCATCACTGGAGACTCCAATGGCAGCCATCCAAGATGGTTTTACTAATGGAGAAAAAGATGACACTGTGTCTAACACCGTGACCTTAACGAACGGCGTGGAAGGGAGAACGGAAACCTACAGTGAAGACAACTTTGAGGAACTCCAGTATTTCCCAAACTTCTATGCACTACTGAAAAGCATTGATTCAGGTAACCACCATTTTCTGAGTGGGTGGAACAGAAACAGTAAGTCTAGGAAATGGTGGTGGGGAGTGGGGATTTCTGCCTCCTGTTTTCAGTTTCCAAATGCATCCTCAGTGACCTAGGCTGCGGGCTTAGGGAAAATAGTTCACATCAGTTTTTGTTGTTTTTTTTTTTTCAAAAAGAGCAGAATTAGTCACGGAAATATTTAGGGAAGGGGTAATCAGGCAAAGTGGAATTTCTAGATAATGTAATATTGCTCACAGAGGGTTTGTTTATTTGTTCGATACACAGTGATTGAACATCTGCTGTGTACAAGTCCTGGAAAGAATCTTCTGGCAATATGGAGATGAGTCAGTGTTCCTGGCCTGACACACTTCAGCCTCATTTACAAAGCTTTCTTTTTGGTGGTGGTGGTGGTGGTGATGGTGCTGGGGTTTGAACTCAGGGTTTTGCACTTGCTAGACAGGTGCAAGTGACTTGAGTTACTTCCCTAGCCCTTTTTTGCTTCATTTATCTTTCAAGTAGGCTCTTGAATATCTTGTTGTCTATACCAGCCTGGAGCACAGTCCTCCTCCTTACACCTTCTGTGAAGATGGGAATATAGGCACACACTACCATAATCAGCTTCTTTTTATTTTTTTTAATTTTTTTATTATTCATATGTGCATACAATGCTTGGGTCATTTCTCCCCCCTGCCCCCACCCCCTCCCTTACCACCCACTCCGCCCCCTCCCTCTCCTCCCCCACCCCCTCGATACCCGGCAGAAACTATTTTGCCCTTATCACTAATTTTGTTGAAGAGAGAGTATAAGCAATAATAGGAAGGACCAAGGGTTTTTGCTGGTTGAGATAAGGATAGCTATACAGGGCATTGACTCACATTGATTTCCTGTGCATGTGTGTTACCTTCTAGGTTAATTCTTTTTGATCTAACCTTTTCTCTAGTTCCTGGTCCCCTTTTCCTATTGGCCTCAGTTGCTTTTAAGGTACCTGCTTTAGTTTCTCTGCGTTGAGGGCAACAAATGCTAACTAATTTTTTAGGTGTCTTACCTATCCTCACCCCTCCCTTGTGTGCTCTCGCTTTTATCATGTGCTCAAAGTCCAATCCCGTTGTTGTGTTTGCCCTTGATCTAATGTCCACATATGAAGGAGAACATACGATTTTTGGTCTTTTGGGCCAGGCTAACCTCACTCAGAATGATGTTCTCCAATTCCATCCATTTACCAGCGAATGATAACATTTCATTCTTCTTCACGGCTGCATAGAATTCCATTGTGTATAGATACCACATTTTCTTGATCCATTCGTCAGTAGTGGGGATCTTGGCTGTTTCCATAACTTGGCTATTGTGAATAGTGCCGCAATAAACATGGGTGTGCAGGTGACTCTGGAGTAACCTGTGTCACATTCTTTTGGGTATATCCCCAAGAGTGCACAACCAGCTTCTTGTTTGAGAAGGGGGATGTCCCACTTGCTTTTTGCCCAGGCTGCCTCGAACCTTGAATGACTGGAATTATAGGCAGGAACCACCACGCTCGACCAGCCTCACGCATTGCAAATCTTCTGTTCTCGGTGTTTTTTTCACACCTTGTTTCAGCTTTATTGAAGTATAACTGACAAAGATTGTACATATTTAAGGTGTACAACTTGATGTTTTCATATATGCATACAATGAAATGATCATCACTAATAGGCTAATTAGCATATCCATCACCTCACATAGCTACCATTTTCTTTTTCCTCCTTTTTTCTCTGCATTTTTGTTGCTGTGAAATTTTAAAAATCTCTCCTCTTAGCAAATTTCAAGTATGCAGTCCAGTGTTGTTAACTATAGTCACCATGCTGTATATCCTTCAAATTTACTCTTTTTTTTTCTTTTTTCTTTTTTTTTTTGTGGGACTGGAGTTTGGACTCAGCTTTGAGCTTACAAAGTAGGTGCTCTACCATTTGAGCCGCACCCTCAGTCCATTTTGCTCTGGCCATTTTGGAGATGAGGCCTCTCAAACTATTAGCCTGTGCTGGCCTTGAACAGCGATCCTCCCAATCTCAGTCTTCCAAGTAGCTGGGGTTACAGGTGCGAGCCACCAGCACCTGGCAAATTTATTCATCTTGTTGGATTAACCTTTGAATGACATTTTATACCCTTTGACCAGCATCTCCCCGGTTTTCCCTGTCACCCAGCCCTTGGCACCACCATTGTACTCTCTGCTTTTATGAGTTGGACTATTTTAGAGTCCATATACATTCATCTCTCAGTATCCCCAAGTGACTGGTTCCAAGACCCGCCTCAGATACCAAAATCCACAGGCGCTTGTATAAAATGGTACAATATTTTTATATGACCCATGGACAACCTCCTAGATAGTTTACTTATCTCTAGATTGCTTATGATAGTTAATACAAAGTAGTAACTATTTTACTGTATAGTTTGAGGGATAATAGCAAGGGGGAAAAGTCCATACATGTTCAGTAAAGATGTAGTTTTTTTCTTGAATATTTTTGATCCTCTTAGTTGAATCCATGGATATGGAAGCCACAGAGTTAGAGGGCCAACTGTGTAAGTGATTTGTCTCTGTGCCTCACTTATTCACTTAGCATATTTTCTAAGTTTATTCACATAGTCCAAAAAGAAAACCAGCTCACTAACTAGGAAATCCTGCCATTTTTCAGTAAATTTTTTTCAAAAGCTTTCTTCATTTTCTCTCCTAGTCGGAACAGTGTGTAGGAGTTCATCCATCCTCTTCAGCTTATTCAAGACATTACTTTATAGGAATTTTCAGTTTCAACCTTCCAATGAGTTAAAATGGACCCTGAGTGAAAGAAAGCCAGGAGCCTAAAACGCATTTGACAAATGATTTGGTTCTGTGTTTTAAACCTGGACGTTAATGTGTCCTTATCTCTTCTGTCACATGTGCACTGAGTCAACTGGAGGATTTCAGTTCATGTTTATTTTTGGTTAATCTGCAACAAAGATAATAACAGCCAGTGTTTCTCGTTACTGTTCAGACAGACACCCCTGCACTGTCTTCATGGCTTTTCCTTTCCTTGTTCAAAGAACATTCCTATAAAGATTTCTGGAACTGTGATGTGTCCTCCATAAGTAACTCGGGGAACTTGCAGTCCTGCAGAACATCCTTTTGTCCTTCAGTCTCAGACATTGGCCAGGTGGCACTGTCCCTCTGCTGGTCCTGCAGGGTTTATGTCCAGAGGGTCTGTTCTCAGCCACCTTACCCCATGGTTGGCAGATGCCCAGCTCAGAGCCTCTGTCATCCTGTTGAGTCATTTCTCATCAGTGAAGAGCATCAGCAAGGTCACAGATGTGACCTTCAACAAATAAATGTGATGGCTGGGGTTATTACCAATTCTTTCCTGAGATCTTTTCCTCACTTCTTCTTCCATTTGTCCTCCTTCCCAACCTGTGACTTTTATGGTACATTTAAAATCGCCTTTATGGAGTATTCTTTATTTGCTTTTATCTTTCAGTTTTCTTCACCTGATATCTCATTTTTCTAGAATTTTAATTTAACTACTTATACTAAGGTCTTTGTTAACACCTGTCTTCCTCACTCAATCTGAACCAATTGAGAAATAAAAAGCACATAGAAAACTTAAAATATCACAGCCTAGGGGTGTGGCTCAATGGTGGAGCACCCACCTAGCAAGCTTGAGGTCCTGAGTTCAAACTCCAGTACTGCCAAAAAAACCCCAAAATCCCAGCATCTCATTTCTGTTTCTGATAAACACTGGGTTGCAAATACTTTTTTTTTTTTATCATTTGACTAACATCCCCTATCCTCACTCCCAAATGCTCCATGCTTGAGAATGCTAAGAGAGTGGATGTGAAGTGCTGTCACCACGGAAGTGATGACTGCAAGGTGATGCATATATGTTAACCAGCTAGGTTTAACCAGGCCAGGATGTATATATGCTTCAACACATCATGTTGATTTTTGTTCATGGTAAATACATATAATTTTGTCTGTCAGATTTTAAAAATAAATTTGAAAAAAAAAATAAAGCACTGAGTTGTAGAATGTGGCTTAGTGTGAGAGCCAACAATGGGCTCGCTCACTACCTATCTCCCAGTATGGCTCTTAGAGGGAAGATTTGAGTTTGTAAGGTGGTTATATTCTCAGATCCTTGTCCTCCACTGTTCCAGGTGAGTGGGAAAAAAATAAAGGTTCCATGTCTCCATCAGTTGAGAGATACAGATGAATCGCTGTTGTTACCTAACAGTCAGCCCTGTGGGGAGGATGGAGGTTAGGCTAAGAGCATTTGGGGAAAATCTTTCATGGCAGCTGAAAGAATAGGAAAACTGGGCTCCCATATAGCATCTCAGTTTGCTTTCTTCTTTTCAAAAATGGAAACAGATTTTTTTTCTGATATTAGAATTGATATACTTACTGAGCCACTTATGGCATCGTTAGCCACCTTGTCCCACTGAGATGCAGAACAACTGTGTCAAATACAAAGGGTTCCCTAGAAACCGTTAATAGTAGCTAGCTCGGGGTGGAGGGGGGTGAGGAAGAGTGTGTTACTTTTCACTTTCATTCCTGGATTATTGAAATATTTTTACTATATACATGTAACCCCTTAAATGAAATAATAGTTAAAAAGCAGTATGTACTTCTGTTAGAAAAATCAAGCTTGCATTTTAGAACTGGGAATGTAGTACATGGTAGAGCACTCTCTTAGCATGTGCAAGGCCCTGAGTTTGATCTCCAGTACTGCAAAAATAAAAATAAAATTTAAAAACTTGCCTTTTTAAAAGTAAAAGACAGGTATGCTTCAATAAAGAAAATTAAGTTTAATTAATGAATACAGATTGTTCTTATCCTCAAAAACTTACCACTTGAGTCAGGCCACCAAGCTTCTACCCTTCCTTTTGGGTCCTGTTATCAAGGGTGAAAATGTCTCTTTACCATCTACTCTATTAGTACGATATTTTAGATTAATGTAAAGCTCAATGGAAATTATGGTTGGCCCATTTAAGTTAAATATATGTAGTTTTTAGCTATAAGTGTAGGCAGAAATATTTCAGTAAGATGCTATACTTCATAAATTGGAATTGAATGATGAGGCTGTTTTCCACAAGTTTTCTTTAAATTATTTTGTCCTTTTATGTAGAAAAAGAAGCGAAGGAGAAGGAAACCCTGATTACTATCATGAAAACTCTGATTGACTTTGTGAAGATGATGGTGAAGTATGGCACGGTCTCTCCAGAAGAAGGTGTTTCGTACCTTGGTAAGAGTCCTATCTGCTTTGTTTTCACTGAGGTGGTTTTCATTGTTCAGTGTAAATTAGGAGTTTGGCAGTCATTACCTCATTAATTTGATGATTTGTACCAAAATGGTCCAGATCACCTAGGTAGTCAGAATTGCCCAGCTTGGTGATACATACAAACAAAATTAACTAGAAATTTTCAACTCTTTATATGTACAACTTGAATAAAAATCTTCCACATTTATTATATTTAATTTTAGTAGCATCGTCTAATAATCTCCAGAGACAATTTTATCGCAGTTTAAGTCA
Source organism: Castor canadensis (assembly GCF_047511655.1). Classification (NCBI taxonomy): domain Eukaryota; kingdom Metazoa; phylum Chordata; class Mammalia; order Rodentia; family Castoridae; genus Castor; species Castor canadensis. The sequence goes on from NC_133387.1 coordinate 141,669,405, forward strand.
ATAACTCTGTTCACTTGTGTTTGTAAGGTTGAGACTAAGGATCTTGATTTTCCTCTCTGAGGACCATGTGGCAGGGAGGACAGACACTGGATGGGGCGTCAGGAGTCCTGACTCCTGGTACCAGCTCTGCCATGTTGGGCCAGAAACTATGCCTTGCTTGGTCTCACTTTCTACATCCATAAAATAAAGGTCTCTGTTACCTATAACAAGGGCTGGGTAACTACTGCCCATGAAACAAATCTGCCCCAACATCTGTTTTTATATAACACACAAGCTAATAGTGGCTTTCACATGTATACCTGGGAAAAAAATTTTGAAAAGAATAGCATTTTTTGACACAAAAATTGTGTATATAAAATTCAAGTTTCCAATAAAGTTTTATTGGAATACAGCCTCGTTCACTTGTTTTAGTGCTATCCATGGCTATTTTCCTGCTATAACAGCAGAGTTGAGTAGTCATAACAGACTATGTAGCCTGTAAAGCCTAAAATATTTACTATTTGGCTCTTCATAGAAAAATGATGCTGATTTCTTGAACTTTATAGATAAATTTAGGCAATCTTTGATTCTGCATGTAGGTTGTTTTCTAAAAATTAATTAAAATTAAACTTAAAAATCTAGTTTCTCAATTGCACCAGACATTTCTCCTTTGCACAGTGCAAATGTTCAATTTTGTTTGGTTTTTAAAAGGGTTTTTTTGTTTTCCTGCTTGGCTGTTCAGAGGAGTTTTTGTTTTCTCTGGTTTTTTTGGTGGCATTGGAGTTTGAACTCAGAGCCTCACGCTTTCTAGGTAAGCACTGTACCACGTGAGCCACTCCTCCGCACGCTTTTGCTTTCTCTTCAGTGTTGGGCCTTGTGCATGCTGGTCACACCCCTGCCCTAGCCCTCCTGCTAGATTTTTAATGGATGAATATCTTTTGTCCCCAGTGTACTTTGGGCAAGATGACCTCATGGCTCCTTACTCTGTTGGGGGAAGGAGAAACAGAAGAGAAAACTCATAGGATGAACTAATCCAGAATCATTCTGCAGTTTTTTTCTTCATAAAAATAGTTATACTGGTTTTGTTCTGATTATAAAAATAGCATATTTGTTTTAAAAATCATTCAATACAAAAGAAAGTGAATCTTAATTTTACAAAAAGTGATTCATATGAGACACAGTACATAACCTACTCTCTTCCTCTCACAGTAGAGCAAACATTGCTCGGGACAATTGACTGTCTGATATCAGCATTCTGTGATTTGGGAATTATGAATTTAGTCATTGGTCCTGTGGAAATGCACAACAGATGCCACAAGGCTTATGTGCAGGTGCTCCTGGTGTTTTTGGGTTTTTTTAGTGTTACTAGGGTTTGAACTCAGGGCCTTGTGCTTGGTGGGTAGGCACTTTACCACTTGAGCCATTCCCTTCTTCCTTTGGTGAGTTTTGAGAGAGTGTCTTGTTTTTTGCCCAGGCCATCCTGGACCTTGATCCTCCTATTTATGCTTCCTGAGTAGCTGGGATGACAGGCACACACCACTGTGCCCAGCTTTTATTAATTGAGATGGGGTCTCTCAAATACTTTGAATGGGAATGGCAATTGTCCTGATCTCCACCTCCTGAGTAGCTAGGATTATAGACTTGAGCCATTGTGTCCAGCCCCACTACTTCCATAGCCGAATATCCAATATGGTAGACACTAACCACAGTTGCTATATTTAAATAAAAAGCAATTAAAATGAAATAAAATTTAAAACTGAATTTCTCAGTTACACTAGGAAAATTTCAAGTGCTCTTTTTTTTTTTTAATTTTTTTATTGTGGTTCTGGGATTTGAACTCAGGGCCTCACACTTGCTAAGCAGGTGCTCTGCCACTTGAGCCACAGCCCCAGTCCCATCAAGTGCTCCATTGTCACATGTAGCTAGTAGCTATCATGTTAAATGGCACAGAAATAAATACTCCCATCTTTGTAGAAAGTTCTATTGGGAACAATGCAAATAGTCTTGATGCTCCACAAGAAGAGAAAACCTAAGATAAATTTAAATAGTCTATCAGACTATTTTAAATGCTGTGTTTTCATATAAAATATAAGTATTGTTATACGTATGGGCTCAAGTGATCCTCCTGCCTCAACCTCCTAGGTAGCTGGGACTATAAGCACATGCCACCACACCTGGCTATAGAAAATTAGCTTTTAAAATCACACTTTTTATGCTCAGAGACATTCTAGTGCATTTCCTTTCAACTTTCTTTATACACCCCTCCATTTTTTGACGATATTGAGGTTATATATAATACATTTTATATATACATATACGTATTTTTGGGGTGGTACTGCAGTTTGAACCAGAACCTGTGCTTGGTAGGCAGATACTCCAGCACTTGAGCCACACTCCAGCTATTTTTTCCTTTAGTTATTTTTCAGATAGGGTCTCTTGTTTTTTTGTGGGGTCAGCCTGGGCAACACAGCAAAATTTCCACTTCAAAAAAAAAAATCTGTCTTCTTAATTTTTTCCAATATTAAGTAATATGCATATTACTTATAAGATCAGAATAAGAATTATATTTTAAAGAATTTTTCTGTTTAAGCACCTTGACTTTTGACTTCTGCCATGGAGATCCAACCAAGAGAGGGGTAACATGGGTAGAAGAGACTGAAGTGGCCAGCTTCTTCTGCTGCCCCCTGAGCCAGTGCCAAGCAGGGACCCACCTTTCTGTTCTGGTTCCACAGTGTGTGGTGATTACAAAGATTGCCAGCAATGGCCGCTATTTCAAAGAAGGAAATGAACAATGCATTACACAACGGCATTTACCCATTTTCTTCTCCAAATAGGGATGGGGCAGGAGCAATTTAGTAATTATGGAATTTTTAAAAACTAATTGCAAAGAAATGCTTCTTTGCAAATGGCCTCTCCTCAGATAGTATAGCGAGATAGATGTTGGCTGGTTGAATAACAGTGCATAGAGTGTGGATTCTAATAATAATAATAATAGTTTTTATTTTGGCAGTACTGGGGCTTGAAAACTCAGGGTCTCACATTTGCTAGGCAGATGCTCTACCACTTGAGTCACTCGCCCAGCCTGAGTGTGAATTCTGATTCACTGAGAAGTCAGTCTAAGACTCCTGTCCAGTAACACTTACATGTCGTTACCTCAAAGGGCAGAAGAAGGTCCAAAACAAGGATACAGATTTCAGCTTAGTTTGAGAAGGGAAATTCTCACCTTAAACCCTACCTAACAGTAGAACTGGCCACCTCTTGAACTAGTGAGGGCCCTGAATGACAGAAGCCTAACTGTCTGGCTTAAGCAAAAAAGGGGATTTACAGCCTCATGTAACTGAAAAAGTCCCGGGGATGGAGAGGTAGGGGGTCTGGCTTCAGGTTTGTGAAGTCCATCAATAGTGTGAGCAATTAATCTTTCTCCACCTCCCAGCTCTGACTTGCTGTATGTTGATTCACTGCAGACAGGCTGCTCCCTTGGGGGAGGTAGATGGTCAGATAGTCCTATTCTCCCTTCTTTTGAGTGAAGCCAACTCTGCAGAAAGAGTCTCTTTCTCCCAGCAGTCCTAACATTGAATCTCATTGGCTAGATTGATTCATGGGATCCTCTTTCAACCAATCACTATAGCCCTAGGTCATGGCTTACTCAAGCTTGAGTTACTCAGCTACCACTAGGGTCAAATGTTCTGAGATGGGGAGGAGCAGGGCTCCCCCAGGGAAAATCAAGGTGCAGTAACTACTAGGTGTTGTGTAGGTCAAAACCACAGGTGTTGACTCTAGGTGTCAGCCCTGGAAGTGTTTTACCAGTGGTCATATAGATGTAGAAAGAAGTCTGCAATTAACCCAGAAGGAAGTAGAACTTGAAGCTCTCTAGTTTCCTCCCTAAGGAAATGATTCTCAGAAATAAAACGTAGGTTGTACCATCTTGCTGGAAGTGATAATATTTTGGAATGGCTGGTGTGATATTTCTGATGAGATTTAAATATTTGTAGTAAAACTTTGATATCATCTTTCAGGAAATTATTTCTTTCCCTCTCCCTCCAGAAAACTTGGACGAAACAATTGCTCTCCAGACCAAGAACAAGCTAGAAAAAAATACTACTGACAATAAAGACAAGCTTTTTCCAGGTAGGATTTACTTAACTACTTTTTCTAGCTTTCAGTAGAATAACTGTCTTGAGTGGAGAATAATAATGAGAATTGCAGCTTTCAAAACAGTTTTAAAACCTCAAATGTAACTGTTCGAATAAGCAGATGTAACCTTGGCTATTTTGTGGCCAATCGCAGCACAGAAATCTGACCCCCCCACCACAGCACCGCAGTGTTAGGAATCAAACCCAGAGCCTCATGCATGCTAGGCAAGAACTCTACCACTGAGCCACATCCCCAGTCTTGCACAAGCAGTATGGAGACCCTTAGCAAAGAGTTAGGAGGCGGCTCATAGGAAAAGAAAGGAAAGGTGGCTACCTCACAAAACCCAGCAATCCTTCTTAAAAGTCTCCATTAGTGTGTTTCTCTCCCCAGATCACCACTTCTCCAGACTGCTGTCCCTGGTCACCTGTCCACTCACTCTCCCTACTTCTCCTCTCCCCTCCCAGGTCTTCTCTCTTCCCTGGCCTGGCCTGTGCCCCTCTATAGTATGCTTTGCCCCTTCTCTAAATACCCAGTTCTGCATTTCCACCCTTGACCTTGCTTATCCCAGCAAACACTAAAGAACTGAACTGAGCAAAGAAGCCTTCTTTTAAGGAGGTATGTGCACGAAAAAGAGAAATGATTGCAAGTTGCAATTTCTTGTGCTTTAATTTGTCCCCAGTACAAAAATTATGTCCATATTCTTGATGGAATAATATATAACCCTTTAAAATGATGTTTTCTAGCAGGGGTTGTTTTTGATGCTGGGGATTGAACTCATGGCCTTATGAATGCTAGGCAAGTGCTTCCCAGCCCTCAAGCAGTTTTTACTAACCTTCCATAAGGGGAAGGGAGGGAAGGAAGAAGGGACAAATAGTCTGGCTTGGTGATACACACTGCATGCCTGTAGTTCAAACTATTCTGAGGAGCGCTTGAGGTCAGGAGTTAAAGGCCAGTCTGGGGAACATAGACTCATCTACAATAGTAACCTACCCTCTAATGACAGGCCTCATGTGGTGAAGGGAGAGAGTGCTGAACCAGTTCTGGAAAGCTGTGACACTTGGCCCAGCTTTTTGTTAACTCAGTGATGACCTTACTATGTGTCTTCCTTCTCTGGGCCTGTTTCCTTTTCTATGAAGTGAGGTAGAAGTAAGAGTAGATCATTATTCAATGATCAGCTCAAACAAATGATCTGACCTCAAATTTACCTCTTCAATAAAGTCTATTTCTTCATTAAGAATTAATGAACAGAACTGGGGGTATGTCTCAAGTGATAGAGTGCCTGCCTAGCTAGAGTGTAGCCCTGAGTTCAAACCCCAATACCAAAACAAAAAGAGACTTAGTGAACATAAGGCTAGGCATGGTAGCTCAAACCTATAATCCTAGCTTCTCAGGAGTTTGCAAGAGTCCATCTCAACCAGGGGAGGCCCACATCTGGTCATCCTGGCTACTTGGGATGCACAAATAAGAGAATTGCAATCCAGGCCAGCCCAGACATAAAAGTGAGATTCCATCTTGGAAATAACCAATGCAAAAAAGGCTGGAGGCATGGCTTAAGTGACAGAGCGCCTGCCTAGCCAGCACAAGGCCCTGAGTTCAAACCCCAGTACTGCAAAAAAAGAAGAAGAAGAAGACAGAAAATAGTGTTATAACAACAGTGCACAATCTGTTTACAGTGCCATCGGAGAAGAGTCACGAGGAAGCAGACAGTACCAAGGAGGAAGCTGCTAAGATGGAAAAGGAATATGGAACCTTGAAGGATTCCACAAAAGATGCTAACTCCAACTCAGGTGGAAAGACAGATGAACCAAAAGGTATGAAATTGTGGCTTTAGGTTGGAATGAAACTGGGGAAGCACAACTTCCACACAAAAAGTAGAGTGGTCCAAGAAAGCAGGAGAAAGGGTTTGATGGTGCATCTGGACCCAGGAAGAAAAAATGTTAGAATGATTAATTAGTGTTTGTCAGGGGCACGAACAGGCAGCAGTAGTGATGTACCATGTTTTAGGACCCTGGAAGTCTGCTCTGGATGAGTGATAAATTTTCGTTTAACCCTTTCTTCAATTGTGAAAAAATACACATAAAACTTACCATCCTCACTATTGTTTAGTGTACAGCTTAGTAATGCTAAGGACATTCCTGTTACTATGCTACCACAGCTATCATGGATCTCCAGAACTCTTCTCTTGCAGACTGAAACTCTGTACTCATTAAAAAAATACCTTCCCGTTCCCCCTATCCCAGTCCCTGGCAACCACTATTCTACTTTCTGTGTGAATGGATTTTACTACTTTAGTGGAATCACACAGTATTTATCCTTTTTGTGGCTGTCTTACTTCACTTAGCGAAATGTTTTAGCAAGTATCAGAACTTCTTTTTTAAGGCCGAATAATTCTCCACTGTATGTATGTATGTATCTGTATATATATATACATATATATGTGTATATATATATATATATTTATGCATGCTACATTTTTTTTGTCCATTTATTTGTCTATGGACACTTGGTTGTTTCTACATTTTGAACAATGCTGCTATGAACGTGGGTGTACAAATACCTCTTTGGGCCCTCCTTTCAATTATCTTGGTTATATATCCAGAAGGATTGCTGATTCCTTGGTAACTGTACTTTTAGTTTTTAGATGAACCACCATACTATTTTCTGTATTGACTGCACCATTTTAAATCTCCAACAGTATGTACAGGAGCTCCAATTTCTCCACAATGTCACTAACACTTGCTATATTCTGGTTTTTGTATTATTTTGGTTTACTTTTTTATCCTAATGGATATGAGGTGGAAGGTGATAGCTAACCAGGAAGAGGGTGGCCTGAGATGGAGAACTAACTATACAGAGCACAAGTGCTCCCAACAGAAACTCCTTCTGCATTAATCCTTGTCCTCTCCGGGGCCCCAGGTGTAATGATCATATTTCCCTGGGACACGGCAGGCCACAGGATAGGCCCTTTGACTTGCCGAGGTTGCATGCTTAGTGCTGAGGACAGCGTTGTCTATTACTCTGCAAACATTCCTAGGAAGAGGTACTGGCAGGTCTCTGGGGTTTTTTTGGTTTTTATTTTAAAGAAAATATTCTGTAAAGAAGGAATATGAATAATAAAGCAATAAAAAAAAAAAAGAAGGAATATGAAGGAGGTGCTTTTTGGTAGCCCATTGTTGCCCTTTAAGGATGTGAGTGCATGAGTGCATGTTTGCCAGCTAACACTATAACAAAATACCTGAGATAATCAACTCATAAAGAGAAAAGGCTTATTTGGGCTCACAGCTTTGGAAATTCCAGTCCATTACTGTTGGCTCCATTGCTTTGTGCTATGGTGAGGCAACGCACTGTGACCGAGTGTATATGGTCACAAAACTACTCCTCCCAGAGCCAGGAAGCAAGAGAGAACAGAAGGGGGGCTTGGGGTCCCACAATCCTCTTCAAAGGCAAGGGCACACCCTTGAATACCTAGAGACCTCTCCCCAGGCGCCTCCTCTTAAAGTTTCTACCACCTCCCAAGAGTGGCATCCTGGAGACCAACCTTTAACATGTGGCCCTTTGGGAAACACTCCAAATCTAGACTACAGCACAGTGATGGAGACTAATGGTAAAGGAAGACTTCCTTGTTTTTCATTAGGATTTCCATCCCATAGTAATTGGGAGAGAGTAGAGTAAAACCATCTATTTAGTGTTACTCTTTGTACAGGAAGGGATAGAGATTTGGGGCTTAAAATAGCCCCCACCCCATTATTTAGAAATGAAATTTATTCATGCCGCACCAGACTGTAGATGAGAACAACTGATTCTAGTAAGGTTTAGCAAACACCAAACTGAGCTTAAGCCAAGGACCAATACTTGTATACAAAATGTAATTAATGCCAAGAGGACATGCTGAGGCACACATCTTTATCTTACAGTTGCTCATTTGTACTTTTTCAGGAGTATTTTGCTCCTCTATTATAAAACCTAGTGAGAAAACACCCATTGTCTCTAGGCTGAAAAATAAAAGGGTGCATGTTTGAAGGCAGGGTTGACTGGGTCTTAAGAGATGCTTAATCAGAAATAAACATTTATTGCAATGGTGTGCCTGGCATGGTGGTCCAGAGTCAGCACAGAGAACATGAAAGACCCAGTGTCTGCCTTCGAGGATGCAAGAAGTTTTGCAATGACACCAAAATAGTTTTGGGTTTTTTTGTTGTTTTTTTGTGGGGGCAAGGGGCCAGGAGAAAAGGAGATGTGGTCTCATTATGTAGCTGAGACTGGCTTTAAACTCACTATACAGTCCAGACTGGCCTCAAACTCTCCATCCTCCTGCTTCCATCTCTCTAGTGCTGAGATTACAGGGCAAGAACAACACAGGCCATGTACGTGCACGTGCATTCACTTACTGATGAACCAGACATTCATAGAAGAGGCTCCCTTTAGGGAAGAACATCGGAGGGAACTATAGAGAAGAACAAGGAAGAGGTAATGCCTCCACTTCAGGAAATAATTGTAAGCAGGATGCACTGGCAGGAATGTTTGCAGGGAGTCTGTTTTGGTCTTGCAATGGCCAATGGTGACAACCCTGTGTAAACACACCAAATGTTTATTAATCATGCCAAACCTGGGCTAGGTCCTGTGAGCAGTATAAATAGGAATAGTAATAACCACAGCAATGCTATCCTGTGCTTATTTCAGTTCAATGTACAAAGCATATCTACATGCATCTCATTCAATAAAAATCCAATTTACTTATGGTGAAAAACGACACACTCACCACTGAATGTATCATAGACTATTTAAACTCTTGCTTCTTATAGGGACTCATGTTATGATTTTTTTTTCTTTTTTCTGATGGTATTGGGGATTGAATTCAATATCTTGTACTACTAGGCAGGTGCTCTTCTACTTGAACCATCCTGCCATTCCACATTAGGATATTTTTAAATGTTGAGCTGGCAGAGTGGCTCAAGTGATAGAGTGCCTGCCTAGCAAGTGCAAGGCCCTGAGTTCAAACCCCAGTACCACAAAGGAAAAAAAAGTTCTTGCCTAGGATATTTTTAAATGTTGGTTTCTAGGGGTGGCTCGTGCCTATAATCCTAGCCACTTGGAAAGATGAGATTGAGAGGTTTGTGGTTCCTACTTGCCTGGGCAAAAGTCTGAGAGACACGCTCCCCCCCCCCCAAAATAACCAGAGCAAAGTGGACCGAAGGTGTGCCTCAAGCGGTACAGTGCCTGCTTTGGAAGCACAAAGCCCTGAGATCAAACTCCAATCCCACTGAAAAAAAATGTGGATTTCTAGTAGGTACAATTATTTGAATGATTCAGTAATTGTTTCTAAATTTGGGATATGTTAATAAAGCAAAGCTTTTTCTAATTTCAATCATATCTATAAACTTGCTTAATTCTTCAAGTAAATTGTTCTCTGGAGACCAAAGGAAAGTACTTTAAAACTTTATTCCATTATCTAAGTGTTGCTCTTTGGCCAATTGGTTGTTTACTCATTCACTTCCAGTGTGTGAGTCACTAAAAATCTTTTTAAAAGTCATCCAAGGATGAGGTAAGCATTACAGCAGGCACAAACTCATTCCAGGACTTTTACTTGTCAAGTTTATGGCTAGATAATGAAATTCAGTTGAAAAAAGGTGATTGCTAAAATAACTTTCACCTATACATCTTATCATTCCCAGAAAACTTAAGTCTGTTTATTTAATGAACTGATAATTAGTTGAATAACTGATATAGACGTTCTTGTTTAAGAGCAGATAATCCATGCCTCAGGTCAAGTCCCAAGACATTCTGTTCAAAATGTCCCAAAATAGTGAGTCCAGTCTTCTCCCCTGAGCCAGCGAATGGAATGGGAGCCCAGCGCAGGCACAGGGGACCTAAGTGTCAACACAGGTTTCTCAGGGACAACAGAAGAAAACTTCCCCCATGTAAGAGCCATGAATTGCCTTTTTTAGAATTCACTCTTTAATTAACAAATCAGTAAAGCAAGGAAGAGATGAAATGACTTTCTCAAGATTTCATTGCTAGAGAGTGGAGAGGTAGGCCTTGAACCCATGTACCCAGACTTCAATCCAGTGCTTTTCCAGTGCGTCTTCCTACATTGCACAGGCATCATGAGGGGATCAGGAGGAGCCCGTGACTTGAATGACCTGGTGGCATGCATGATACTAGTACCAGTTACTTTGCTATGTGTAATTCAAAACTAGATTCACGTCATCTTGACAAAGTTTTCAACATTATTTCGAACTTAATTTTTATAAACACTCTTACAAGACCTGGTATCTTTAGTATGTTCAGTATTAGCCTCAGACTAACCCTACTGAGTTCTGCACTTTTTTTGCAGGGGCAGGACAAATTCTTGTTTTAAAAGGGCTATTTCTCTTACAGTGTTGAAAACCAAAGCAGCCAGAAAAGCAGGGCTGCATCTTGACTCTGGCCCTTTCTCATCCGCTTCAGTGTATGTTTTAAGGCTTGTGCTGTATTACCTCAGTCATGAGCTATTTTTTTCCAAAGAAAGCTGAAATAAGTTAGAAAGAAAATAGCCCAGCTTTCCAAAGTGGACTCCCATGGGCTTTCAGTGCACATTGTGTAACGAAAAGCTTTGCTTTACAGCTCTGAGAAGAGAAAATACTTCACTCCCAGAGCAGAGGAACTGCTCCAGTAAATGTGTGGAGGTCCTGATACTTGTGACAGTGGCTTCTAAGCTTTATCACACAAAGAATCACCTCAAAATTGTGAGAAAGAAAAAAAAAAAAAAAAAAGCTCCTGCTTGGTCCCTACCCCTAGATATGTGTTAATGGGCAGGTTTCAGCTACTGGTGACAGGGGTTTAATATGACTGAGGATCTCTGGAGTTCTATGTAGAATAGCCTGAAGAACAAAGAAGTTGAGGTATCATCAATTTTATTTATTATAACCTACCATTATCAGTTGAGGGCTGCTCTATTATTAGCACGTCCAAAAAGAGAAGTAAGGGTGAGGAATGTCTGCTGTATTGTGCAAAACCTCATAATACATTTTTACACTTAATGCAGAATTTTTAATGTAGTATTTAGACAGAGACAGTGACTGTAATACCAGCACTTGAGAGACTGAGGCAGGAGAATCGTGGGTTCAAGGCCAGCCTGGGCTACAAAATTAGACCCTGTCTAAGAGAGAGAGAGAGAGAGATTGAGAGCTGTGGTTTTCCTTTTCTCAGATAAACGCTCCACATCGTAATGTAATATCATAGATTAGATTGTGGAAAGAATGCTTAAAATTATGCAGAGAACAAGATTATTTTCAGACGTACTCAAGTTTCAGAAGCCCTAATTACCTAATGTACCAATGCCAAATCATTAGCTTCTGTTTATTAAAGCAAGCCCTGGAAGGGTCACTAATTCTTTGTAATGAAGTTGAATTCTTTTTTTTTTTTTTTGGCGGTACTGGGGTTTGAACTCAGGGACTCGGGCTTGCTAGGCAGGTGCTCTACCACTTGAGCCATACTCCAACCCCCATGAAGTTGAATTCTTTAGAAATAGTCTATGCTACACTAAGATTTCTTTCCTTGTTCAAAACTCCTTATCTAACTAAATTACTTTGCAGTAGAAATCACTGTTCCTATTGCCAAATCTGGCCGATCATTTCAGCAGCAGGTGACATACAATGACAATCTCTATAGTGACTGTACTCAATGTCACACATCAGCCAGGGACAGTTGTTCCATCCATGCTCTTATAGTCTTGAAAACATAGTGTGGAAAAGTTCTTGCTACCCATTTATTCCTTTTTTTTTTCCCTGCCTTTTAATATTTATAATACCTTTAGAGGTGTCTGTTGATTTTGTTTTCTGAGTGTTTTGGGGGTTGTTTTAGAGAGTGCTTAATTTTTATGGGAAGTTACACTTTTCATTTAGGTTTTTATTTTGATAACCAGTTAAATTGAAATCATGCATTATTTTATTAGTATACATTATCACTCTGAAGTACCCCCTACTTTCTGCTTCCACCCCTCCTGTTGATATCTGCCAGTCTCCATTTTATATACACAGTTATTCCTTTTTGCATAGAAGTTTCTCTTCTTCTTTGGGGACCAGATAACATGGAACCCTAGTGGTGAGGCCAGAAAGGTGCTCAGCATATCATTGAGGGATATTCTATGGTGAAGCTGGAATTCTGGGAATCTTAATGTTGCACAGGAACCATAGTCAGATGTACCCAAGTTCAAGCCTGACTCTCCTACTTAGTAGCCACTTGATCTCCAGCATATCACTTTAATCGCTCAGTGTCTCCGTTTCTTCATCTGTACAATGGGATGATAATAAGGCTACCTCAAAAGGTTGTTGTGAAGAGTAGATGAGAGAATGGGTGTTGGAGACCAAAGCACAGCCCCTGGCACACAATTAGCACCTAGCACAGCTAGCACAGCCACAGGTCTGAGTTGTAGACTAGAGGCCATAGAGCTGAAAGTGGCTTCAGAATGATGTCACCACTCCACACGTGGGCAGCTGTTGCCCCTGCAGAACCCCCTGGATTTTGAAAATCTCTTTTTTTAGGGAAGAGGAAGAGAGAGAGAACCTGGTCTCTTAGTGCTCTCACCTTAAGTATGAGGGACTCATCTGGTTAGAGGAAGGGTGGATGTGTTCTATCTAGAACAAGGCTACGTTATTGTCCTTGTCTGAAGACGAGGACTGGCAGCTAATGCTGGTCTGAGAGATGAAAATCATTTCCAGTCTTGGCCAGGCCACTTAGCCTCTATGCTTTCAGATTCCTCTAAGTTGACAGCATCGATTACAGACAGCAGTGCAAAGGGCATCATCCAGCAGGTGCTCGCAGGGCCTGGAGTCCATCTGAGAGGGTGCAGGTCAGCAGCATTTCATTAGAAAGAGCTGAAAATCACCATTCGGGCCTTGAAGTGAGGGCTTGGGTGTTTGCACATCTCCTCCTGGAATCAGAACCGGAAGCGGGCAGAAGACTTGCAGAGATGGCAGCACTATGTTGCAGATTGGAGCTTTCAGCCAAGGTGATGGAGGCTTTCCACATCTGCCACTCTGACTCGCTCGACTGGGAAGGCTCCTCATTTGGAAGGCCCATCCCCCACTGGAAATGACACAATCTAAGAACCGTGGGGACCCACCTAGCTAGTAAGTGGAATTGAAGTCACCAAACTGTGTTTCTTTGTGTGGGATAATAATGCTCCTTCACACTTGGTCTGCAACCTGGCCTGTCCCCTGGATTTGTTTATTTACTTATTTATTTGGTGGTACTAGGTCTTCACTCAGGGCCTTGAGCTTGCTAGCCAAGTGCTCTATCACTTGAGCGACTCCTCCAGTCCTTTTGCTTTTTAGTATTTTTCAGAGAGGGTATTACATTTTTTTTTGCCTGGGCCGGCCTCGCACTGTGATCGTCCTACCTCTGCCTCCCAAGTAGCTGGGATTATAGACATGCACCACCATGCCTGTAATGTTATCCCTGTGTTCTCTTTAACAACCCCCCCAAACATGAATACATACGTGTGCACACTACCTAGGTAGGAGCACCACCTCACAAATGACCCGTATGTTCAATATTTATGATTTTGCACATCTGTGTGGGCTTTAAAAAGACATGCAGGGGTATTGGGCCAGTGTTTAATACTATTCATTTGCCTTTTCTAGGGAAAACAGAAGCCTATTTGGAAGCCATTAGAAAAAATATTGAATGGTTGAAGAAACACAACAAGAAAGGAAATAAGGAAGGTAGGTATTCAGTGCAGTTGTACATGGCAAACTTCACCCATCTGCCAGGGACTCACTGTGTAACGAGTCCCATAGGCAGAGGGACAGGGCTAAAGTCTCCTCTCCATCCCAAGAGATTTCTGTTGCCCCTCAGATGCTGAGGGGAATGGACTTCCTCCCATTACTCAGATCAGCCCTTCAAGGCACTTTCCTTTCTTTTACATTTTCTTATGAAAAGTGTCCAGTAACAGTAGCGTGAAGACTGTAACGTATCCCTGTGTCTCCATCACCTGTCTTTAACAAAGGTCAACTTTTACCAGTCATCCTGTATCTATGCCCCACCCCCAAGCTTTCTTGGAGTATTTTAAACTAAGCACCCTGTGGTCCCCTCACTTGCATAAAACAAACCAGAGAAGCAGACCATGTTCTGAATGCAAGAAACACAAAGGACAGTAAGATGCAGCCTCTACCCCCAACAAGATGCTCGCGGGGCCCATGTGGCTGAGGTTGGACCTGCTCAGAGCTGTGTAGATATGGATAGGTGCTGAGTGGATGGGGCGGGCTTCTTACCAGTGTGGAGACCATTAGGGGAAGGGATGCCCTCACTGCAAAGGTAAGGAAGGCCGCCTGAGTGAGGAGAGATGGAGGGAGAAGAACAACTGGGTACCGAGACCTAAGAGGCAAAAGAAAAGGGTGTGTTCCGGGCGCTGGAGCCATCTGTGCAGGACATCTGTGGGGAGGAGCAGGACACAAGTCTGGGAGTGGGCAGCCACCAGGCCAGGAAGACATTTGTATGTTTACTCTGCAAAAGAGGACAGTTTTAGCCAGGGAGAACCTAAATTGGGGCCTAATTAGGTTAAGAAAGAAGTCCATCTGGAGCAATGTGGTTACAGATTGAAAAAAGAACATCCGGGAAGATGAGAGAGACACCGGGAAGCCAGGATCTGGAGCAGAAATGATGGGTTTAAACCAAAGCGAGGCAGAGGAAGCAGAGAGAAGAAGGGGATCCCAGGGCTGTGGGGGGAGGGAGCTGCGCCCATTGATCCCCAGGTGTCTGGAGAGCAGCTGCAAAGCTGCCTCTCAAGTGAGGCAAGTAATGCTTCTTAAGCGTAGAGTATGTGGATCCCTCAGGAGCCTCTGAAAGCAGTCACGTCACGTGTTGCTTGACATTCGTTCTGAGAAATGCTTATTAGACAATTTCGTCATTGTGCAAACATAGGGTGTACTTATGTAAACCTAAAGGGCAGAGGTCAATCACCCACCTGACCTCTTGATGCAATCAAGAGATGTGGTGGTGCATTTATATAGTCCAAGAGTTCAAGGCCAGCCATAGCAAAGAACTAGCTCAAACACTTACTTATGTAGCATGCACAAGGCCCTGGGTTCAATCTCAGTACTGCAGAGAGAGAGAGAAAGGAACACGAAAGGTGCAAGACTGCTGCCAGCATACCCCAATGTACCATTTTACAGTAAGTAGAGGAGCACACTCTAAATTAATGGTAAAAATTAGAGTGCAGTGAATCTGTAAGTCAGCAGCAGTCAGGCATTATCACATATTACGTATGTACATAACTACACCATAAGCACACGAGTAACACATTTTGCTATCAGCTGACAACATTTGTGATGTCAGTACGCAATAGGAATTTTCCAGCTCCATTAGAATCTCACAGGACCACTGTCTACGGTATGTCATTCCTGAAGCATCAACACATGGCTGTGACTCGACTCCCAGCTCACCTCGGCACCACTAAATCAGAAACTGGGAAGAGAACCCAGACATCCGTGTTGTTTCCAACACCCCAGATTATTCCATGGGGAGTTGGAGAGCCACCGAGATAGGGCACAGTGGAAGCTGTGTGGTTGCTTGAGGTCTTTTAAATGGAGGTGAAAACAATTGTGCCTTATTTGGTTTGAGGTGATGTGATGCTGTCACTTGCATGAGTCATACGTTACTTCATCAAACTGGTATGGATTGGAAATGCATCATCGTTTTGTGTACCTCTAAGGAAGAAAAAAAGTGGCCAATTTAATGATAGCACGCCATCAGTTACTGCTCTCATCACCCTAGGATCAAGGTAATCCAGCAGGCACCGAGCTGTACTCTAAAGCCAGTGTCAATGGCACAGTTCAGCAATTTGGAGTATGTATGTCCTGGTCCTCCTGTTTATACATGCATCAGACTCCAGATCATAACCATCACCACCCTGCCAGTCAGCCTTCCCCTTCCAAAAGTGACCCAGCTAGTGCGGCATGGAACTGTGCTGACATGGAGGAATCTGTGAGCAAACTCAGAAGGACAGTGTTGGATTTGATACTTTCTTTTGCTTTCAGGAAATGAGGATAATATGCATCACACTCTCTTTCTATTTATTTATATTTTTGGTGGTATGGGATTTGAACTCTGTCTCACGCTTGCTAGGTAGGTGCTATACAACTTGAGCCATGCCTCCATCTGATTTTTTTTTTTTTTTTTGCTTTAGTTATTTTTTTCAGATAGGGTCTCCCACTTTTTCCCCTAGGGTCAGCCTTGGACTGGGATCCTCCTACCTAAACTTCCTAGGTAGCTGGAATTACATGTGTGCTCTACCATTCCCAGATTCTGTTGTTGTTGAGACAGGGTCTCACTAATGTTTTGCCTAAACTTCGATCCTCCTCATTACCATCTCCTGAGTAACTGGGATTACAAGCACGCACCATCATGCCAGGTCCTATATACATTCCCTTGCAGGCCTCAGTATGCTCTACACATCTTGGACCATCTCTCAAAGCCATGCAGCAGCTGCAGCTGTGTGCACAGAAGTCTTACCATTGTTTCTGACCTGTCTTAATCTCTGCTGGTGCCTTTTGTTTGCTAAGGGTTTGGTGACCTGAATCCCTTTCCCAAACCCCAGAAAGAGAAGTCCATGTGTTGTGATAATGAGGATGATAATAAAATCTTACACAGCCTTAAGAAAAAGTGAGCTTTAAAAAAAAAGGAGGGCTGGGAGTATGGCTCAAGTGGTAGGGCTCTTGCCTAGTGAAAGTGAGGCCCTAAGTTCAAATCCCAGTTCCACCAAAAAGCAATTGTTTTTTTCAATACTGTTGATTGGTCTCAGGGCCTTGAGCTTGCTAGGCAGGTGCTCTACCACCTAATACATGCCTCCAGCCCCCACTCCCAATTTTTTTAGTGAATAACAACCTTATCTCTTTTGAAATTAAACTTAAAATCTCACATCAGCCAGCTAGGATTGAACTCCACAGGCCTTTCTTCTACACCATGCTGGTTTCCCATGGCACACTGTTCTTTCCATGTTAAAAACATATGATTTTTTTTCTCTTCAAAAGTAAGCGAAAGTCGAGCATGGTAGCCCACAGCTATAGTCCCAGCTATTAATGAGGCTGAAACAGAGGATCACTTGAGCCCATTTGCCTGTTCAAATCACGTGGACCTATTCTCACCCTGATTCTGAAGAGCCAGATTTAAAGGGCCAGTAGTGAGCAGGAGGTGCCTCTTTGTGTCCTGAGCCAGGAATCCAGGAATCATCTGTGCCATCCACACAAAATAGATACTCAGCTTCATTCTCTACTTTGTGACTAAGAGAAAGGGAAAAGTTCAAAACAAAAATGAGCAGGGGTCCCGTGGCTCAAGCCTGCAATCCTAGCTACTCAAGAGGTAGAGACTGAGAGCATTGCTATTTATGGCCAACCCAGGCAAAAAGTTTGTGAGACCCCATCTCAACCAATGGCTGGGTAAGGTAGTGCATGCCTGTCACCCCAGCCTCTTGGGAAGCATTAATAGGAAGATCACAGTCCAAGCCAGCCTGGGCATAAATGCAAAACCCTATCTCAAAAACAACCAAATCAAAAAAGGCTGGGAGCATGGTTTAAGTGGTAAAGGGTCTGCCTTGCAAGTTGGAGATCTCAAGTCCAAACCCCAATGCTGCCAAAAAAAAAAAGCATGTATTCAATGTTTGCTATGTACCTGTTAGATACTTTATATTCAATACTCAAAGCTATAGAGCAGTCAGAGCAATGACCACAGACAGACCAGGGGGCAGAACCCTGGCTCTGCCTCTATCTGAGCAAGTGGCTTATCCCGTCTGCCCTGTTTCTTCATCCCTGAAATGGGGTTACCAATGCTTAGGTTGCAAATCACTCAGAGTTGGGTTTTTTCTCTTTCAATCTTCATGGGCACATCCTATCCTGTCCTGCTTGCTGGAGAGGAACTCACCCAGATGTGATGAACAGGTAGTGTTTGTTTCAAGGCCCCTCCTGCTCTGTTTTCCTTTCTACACAGGGCTTAAGGATGCCTAGGTGTCCAGGTTCAGATTACATTCGGACCAGTTGAAATAGAAGGATGGTCATGGAAACTCCGTGCTTTTATTATGCTCCTTCTTTATAAACTAGGAGATATTAATTATTTAATCTAATACTTAAAGAACCAAGGGAAGGTGTGGGGTTTTTAGATCTATAGAAATATGCTACAGCCAGTCTTCTTACTGGAGGATCCATTTTCGGTGGGTGATTTGATGGTTTCCATAGATTTTGGTTAAGTGGGACACAGGAGCCATAAAGAGTTTATGATTTGTTTTTTGTTGTTGTTATTGTTGTTTCTGTAAGGTACTGCCGAATAAAGACCATGCCACATGAGGAAAAGAAAGATTTATTGGAACCAGACCTCAGGACTGTCACTTTTGGGTTCAGAGTGAAGCAGCTTGGCTAAATTGGGTAGTGGACTTTATAGGAAGGACCAAGCCCTGGGGGAGGGAGAGAGTCTGATTATCTGTGATCACCAGATGGAACAGGTCGACATGCCTGGCTCGTTGAGTAACTGGAAGTTCCTGAGTTGTTTTGCAAGCTGAGAAACAATCAGAGAAACAACAGGGGGGTTTGGCAAGCAGTCATAAATCAGGGGGTCTGGTTTCAGTGCTAGCCTCCGGACCTTCTGCCCACCCCAAGAATGCCAGAGGCCTAACATTCCAGACTTTTGTTGGCATTATGGGTGCCAATCGATCTAGCTGCTTTGTGCTGAGTGGGGGTGTCATTAAGGGGGGTTCAGCTGGAATTTGGAAATTTGTGAGGTCCCCAGGAGCAGAGGCTGACGGTCTTTCCCAGGCTTCATCTGCAGACAAGGCCAGTTGTTGGGAGAAGGTTGTAGTAGCTTCTGGTGGGAAGTCTGTCTGCTGAGTTCTCTGAATGATCCTGGAGGCATCTAGGGTTAAAGAGCATTTTTCTGGTTTAAGGGTTTGTATTTCCATAGCATGATTACATGTGCAGCTGTTTTTCTTTCCAGTGTAGCCTCTATAATGGACCTGATAGATCGTATAACCAAGGGAAGGAAGCAGGGAAGTATTGTGCATGCTCCCAGAATTAGGCCCACGGCCCCCACCAGTGTTTTAAATCCACCTATGGCAGAAAATCGAGAGCCAGATGAGGACTGAGAACTTATGTAGGAGTGGAAGAGGGAGAGAGTTTGCGGGAGAGGCGTAGCCGCATAGGGCCCAGCGGTACACAAGAGTACTCATCCTTTTTTGTAGTGGAAGAGTCTGAAGTTGATGGGCAATGTTTTATCCTTGAAAGGTGCTGCCACTGGGGGATCCCATTGAGCTTGACAGTGGTGGGCATTGTGAGGATGACCAGATGAGGGCCGGTCCACCAAGGTCCCAACAAAGAAGGTCGAAGATCCTTTAGGAGAACAAGATCCCCTGGTTTAACAGAAATAGTTATAGGGTGGGGGAGGATCTGGTCTGCATGCTCTCTGAGAAGTTCCCAGAGGAGGTGAAGATAAGGTAGACAGTCAGCCAAAGGAGCAGGGTCTGTGGGAGGCAAGTTTTCTAAGAGAAAGGGGTGACCATACATTATTTAAGACCCAAATAGGAATATTAGAAGGAGCATAAAAAGGTGTCTGCTAAAGGCTGCCTATCTAGGGATCCAGATTCTGCAAAATCCTATAACTCCCAAGAACGCTCTAAGCTGCTTTTATGGTATGAGGGAGTGGGAAACAGAGGATTGGGTTGATTCTCTCATGACTCAGGGAGTAAGTCTGTCCCTTTAAGAACACACCTAGATAGGTGACCTGAGGGAGGCATAACTGAGCCTTCTCCTTAGAGACTTTGTATCCTTGGAGGCCAGAAAGTTTTAAAAGGGACCCAGTTGCACTGCAGATAAGGGGCTCTGTGGCTCTGCGTTGAAGAAAGATGACCTCTGGGTAGTGCCAATCTAATAAGTCTCCAGCTAGGGCCTGTCCACAAAGATGAGGCTGTCTTTAAACTCTTGGGGCAAGACTGTCCAGGCCAGTTGCTGTGAAGCGTTTGTGGAATCTTTAAAGGCAAATAGGGGCTGACTGTCAGGATGCAGGTTAAATGTAACACTTTTGGATAAAAGAGAGTTTTAGCTCATTATTTTACACAAATTTACAATTTTAACTTTGTAAATGTTTGTACCATATTTAGATCAAGTATAGACACAATACTGTTACAAGGTGGTCATGTAAAACACATGAGCAAATGTGTAAATGAACTCTGTTTAGTAGTACTTAAAGTTTGAAAGATCAGCAGAAAATACAAATAATTTCTTTGATAAAATGCTTTCCTATAATAGTTTTTTGTAGATGTTACTGAAAGTAGAACAATATTAAGATAACCTTGTTATTTTATACATAAAGAATTTGATTTTAGTTTGACATGACTTTAAAAACCTTTTGGGCAACTTTAGATTATAGTCAATTTTAACTTTATTACACATTGGAGTTTACCTATCTATATCCTTTCCAGTTGTTCACTTTGTTACTTGTATTTTAAAATTAACCTCCATAAGAATTTTAAATTTAAATAAAACTCTTTCTTTTTTGGCTGGTGGAGGAGACCGCCCACCCCCACCATGGAGATCTGAGAAGGATAAAGCTTTCCCGAGAAGTCTGGTAGCACCAAGTAGGTGATTGAGGCCTACCTGCTACTTGGACGGTTACCCTGGGCTCCTCCGAGGTGATCTTGAAGGGGGCCAAGTTCCCAGGGCCATGTCAGTCTTCTGCCGCCAGGTCCAAGAGGTCTGTGAGGCCTTCACTCTGTTGAGAGTGGGAGTGGGAGACTGACCTACCTTGCAGAGACAAAGAAGGGCAGTCGTCCTTCCAGTGTCCACTCTGGCCACATCGTGGACAGGGTCCTGGTGGCGGGCGAGGTGAAGGACAGTTTTTTTGCCCAGTGTCTTGTCTGGTTGCACTTAAAGCAGGCCTCTGGAGGCGTGCATTATTGTCCAGCCCATGTCAAAGTTGGAGGAGGCAGCCTCAGGGCAGCCATCAAGAGCTGGGCCTTTCACTGGTCTCAAGCCTCATCTCAGTTATTAAATACCTTAAATGCCATTTTCACAAGATCTCCCTGGGGGGGTTGAGGGCCATCCCCTGCCTGTTTAAGTTTTCTTCGAATATCAGGGAAGGGTTGGGAAATAAAATGAGAGTTGAGAATAATTATTCCATCCTTGGATGATGGGTCTCATGCCAAGTCATATCATATGTTTGGGTTAGGTATTCAAATTTTTTAATATAGGAGTCTGAGTCATTAGAGAAGGAGTTAAGTCTCTTTTCAATTTGAAAGAGATCAGTCATGGAAAAAGGGCACATGAACTCTGATAATGCCATCTGCTCCTGCCACCTCCCGGAGTGGGTAGAGATGGGCTGGGCATGCTTGGAAGGAGGTATAGGAGCAGGTATGGGATGCAGGTGGGGAGGAGAAGGGTGAGGGTGTAGCAGGGGCTGAGGGCAATGTTGGCTGAGGAGCCAATGGCTCAGGGTCAATTGTGACCACTGTAGAAGGGGAATAGGGTGGCAGATGTTTGGGAAAGCCAGCAGAGGTGGAAGAAGAGGGGTCTGAATCATGGGAAGATGGGGTGAGAGAAGAGATTGATGTAGAGGACTGGCGGGAGGAGTTGGGAGGTGGGCAGACAGAGCCCATGAGGTCACAAGAAAGAGAAGAGTCTTCTGAAGGGGGTTCAGTGGGAAGGAGAGACACAGACTTTGGGGGGGAGGGTTGTCACTGGCAAGGAGGATTTGAACAACATTACAAGATTGGAGCAGGGAGGGTTGAGAGCAAAAAGGAAAGCTTGAATGAATGGAATCTCGGATCCCTTGCCGTTGCGATGGCAGAAATTGTTAAGATCTAGAAGTGCATGAAAATCAGTCGCTTAGGTTTTATATCGTCTTGGAGACCAAGGGGGAGGGTGCAGAGGAGGCATCCCAGTGGACAGTCTAATGTAGATTGGGAGGTCCCCATAATGTAGAAGAAAAGGAGAGAGAGAGAGAGACAGGTGCCTTGGTGAGTTTACCCTTCAGGCCAATATAGATCTAGGTCAAGATCTAGCCTCCCTTACGTGACTCAGGCAAGGAGTAAAGTAAGCTAGAGGGGCTGTTGAGCTCTCACCCTAAGTGGAGGAAAGGAAAACAGAGAGGGAGGGAGGGAGGGAGAGAAAGAGAGAGAGAGAGAGAGAGAGAGAGGGAGTGAGAGAGAGGGGAGAAGTGTCACCTGAATGAGTTTCCAAGGATGGGTGACCCAGGCCTGGGTTGCTGTCCAAAGAGAATGCCCAACCGGTTAGCCAGGCGTCCCCATGCTAAGTGGAGGGGCACCCCAGTGTGCGTAGGAGGCGTGCCTGGCGCAGCGCCTGTGACTTCCGAGACCAAGAGAGAGAGAGAGCAGGCAGCCCTGAGAAGGGTGACACTTACCGAGTTGGAGGGGAGGAGTAGGTCAGGTGGAGAGCAGTGGAGGAGAAAGGCTAATGATGGATGAGAAAACTGGCAAAGCAGTAAGGTCCGAAATCCACAGTCTGGAGGCACGTGGGGTCAATTCAGCAGTCTGGGATCCAGAGAGGGAAGGACACGAAGGCCAAGGGAGCAGCTCCAGGCCAGAGCGTCCTGTTTACCTCTCCCAGGTTTCGGCACCAGATGTAAGGTACTGCCAAATAAAGACCATGCCATGTGAGGAAAAGAAAGATGTATTGGAACCAGACCTCAGGACTGTCACTGTCAGGTTCAGAATGCAGCATCTTGGCTGAATTGGGTAGTGGGCTTTATAGGAGGGGCCAAACCAGAGTCTCTGGGCTCCATTTATCTGTGATCACCAGATGGAACAGGTCGACCTGCTGGCTAGTTGAGAAACTGGAGGTTCCTGGGGTGTTTTTCAAGCAGAGAAACAAACAGGGGAGTTGGGCAAGCAGTCATTAATTCAGGGGGTCTGATTTTGGTGCTAGCCTCGGGACCTTCTGCCTGCCCCAAAAATGTCAGGGACCTAACAGTTTCATGCATACATTTCAAACATCATGAAATAATCAAAGTAATTCCTAATTTGGGGGAAAAAAAAAGCCATATCACATCAGCAGGGACTCATCCTGGTATTGCAAGTTCAGAAAGCCAGAACACTTGCTTCTAATGGCGATTTTGCTACTTGTGTGACCTTATATGTGGTGCTCTCACTTTAGGATCTTGTCACCCCAGGAGAAGTTACTGGCTCATTGTCTCCTGGGAGCTTATTTAAAATGCAAACCCTGGGTCCCCACCCAGGAACCCTAGGTGAGCAGTGCAAACACAATTTGCAGTGCCCTGGTCTCTGAGTCTGTTTTCCCTTTGGTCACCTGAACACCCCACAGGGTTGTGATGAGGAACAGTGAAATAATATGATACACCTGAACTTCGTTTTAAACTGCAGACCGCACAAAAGCCCTGTCTCCCAGTGGAAAGAGTAGATGGTTATCCTTTCACTACACAAAATGCATCTTAACGTGAATCACCATGATGGGGCTGATCTTTCCTGATCTTTGCTTATGACACTAATAATATCTTCCAGATTATGACCTTTCAAAGATGAGGGACTTCATCAACCAGCAAGCTGACGCCTACGTGGAGAAAGGCATTCTTGACAAAGAAGAGGCCAGCGCCATCAAGCGTATTTACAGCAGCCTGTAAATATGGCGAAAGATCCAGAAGTCTCTTGACTGTTCCAGAAAACATAATGTAGCTTAAAACACTTCTAATTCTGCGATTCAAGTTTTTTCAACCCAAGGATTATTAGCAAGTGTTGAATTTACAGTAGTTAACCTTTTAGAAGTGGGTGAAACATAGCTTTCTCACCATAAAAATGATCTGAAAAGCAAAGTTGTATGCAAGCTGAGGTTTTGTATGTAGAATCCTTATTTCCTCATAGATTTGCATTTCCTAATCAGACAGGCGGGTCTGGAAAAGCCTTGGATGGACTAAACATAAGCTGCCCCGTCTGCCCCGTCTTTCATGCGTGCGCACTTAAGAAGGAAGGGAAGGCATGCCGGGTACCAAAGCACCTTGTAGAATACATCTGTTTCATGATGTTGCTTTTCTCCCTGGCCCTGTAGGGAGTTAAAATAAAGTCACATTTCCTCAAAGCCTCTCTAGCTCAGAGCCATCTGCTTCTTCAGCTGCCCTTTTTTTCTGGCTCTCTATTGTGCCCAGTGCCCATTGAAAAGTTGGCCTAACTTTTGCTGGATTCAGTAACAATTTACCTCCCTCCCCCACTCACAGCATCTCTTCTTAGTTTTCAGACACAGAGTTTGCTGATCTAGAGGGATGTTTATGTACTCTCCAAGAAGACAAATCAGGTCATCAATAGTACAAAAACAAGGTAAAATGTGATGTCAGAACTCAGTTATCAAAACTGGATTTGAACTAAGCCAGGCTATCTCAACAGCAAGCAAAGGACCAGGCCATCGGGTAGAAATTAAGATGAAAATCACTCCATAAGCTGTGAAGCAAGGGAGAAGTGCTTCCTGGAGGAAAAGGTTAATGAACGTCAGATCCCAGTAACTCCTCTTCCTGAGCCACCACCACAAACAAGGCCCTGGAAACAAGCATACAGTGGCCAAAGGTCCTCTTAAAATGGGTCAGTGTTCCCAAGCCAAAGAAGGATTTCTAGTGACAGATGTGGTGTATCCATGCCGGTAATGCCAGCTACTCGGGAGGCAGAGCTCAGGAAGATCACAGTTCTAAGCCAGCCCAGACAAAAAGTTGAGACACCTCCCCCCATCTCAATCAATAAGCCAGGCATGGTGGCTCACATCTGTATTCACAGCTAAACAGGAGGAAGAGGTAAGCAGATTGGGGTCTGAGGTTAGCCCTGGCCAAAAAGCACAAACTCTTTCTGAAAAATAAAGCAAAAAGGCTAGAAGCGTGGCACAGGTGGTAGAGGACCTGCCTAGCAAGTTCAAGGCTCTGAGCTCACACCCCAGTTCGAGGAGGGAAAAAAAGGACTTTGTAAATAAACTAGTATAAATTATATACTAGTTTAAATTATATACTAGTATAAATTAATTTTATACTAGTATAAATTAATTTCTTAAATACTTGTCCGTTTTCCTAACTCATAAAAATAGCAAAGTTTTGTGGAATTGGTTGCCACTACTTCAAATGGCCTTCTGGAGCCTATACTGCTGTCTGTCTTGAAGACCCCAATCTGATTTTCACCTGTTGGTGAGGACCAGGGACTTACCATCTGTCCATGAGAGGCTTCTTTTTTTTTTTTTTTTTTTTTTCATTTTTCTTTTATTATTCATATGTGCATATGAGGCTTGGTTCATTTCTCCCCCCTGTGCCCACCCCCTCCCTTACCACCCACTCTGCCCCCTCCCTCTCCCCCCCTCAATACCCAGCAGAAACTATTTTGCCCTTATCTCTAATTTTGTTGTAGAGAGAGTATAAGCAATAATAGGAAGGAACAAGGGTTTTTGCTGGTTGAGATAAGGATAGCTATACAGGGCATTGACTCACATTGATTTCCTGTGCGTGGGTGGTACCTTCTAGGTTAATTCTTTTTGATCTCACCTTTTCTCTAGTACCTGTTCCCCTTTTCCTATTGGCCTCAGTTGCTTTAAGGTATCTGCTTTAGTTTCTCTGCGTTAAGGGAAACAAATGCTAGCTAGTTTTTTAGGTGTCTTACCTATCCTCACCCCTCCCTTGTGTGCTCTCGCTTTTATCATGTGCTCATAGTCCAGTCCCCTTGTTGTGTTTGCCCTTGATCTAAAGTCCACATATGAGGGAGAACATACGATTTTTGGTCTTTTGAGCCAGGCTAACCTCACTCAGAATGATGTTCTCCAATTCCATCCATTTACCAGCGAATGATAACATTTCGTTCTTCTTCATGGCTGCATAAAATTCCATTGTGTATAGATACCACATTTTCTTAATCCATTCATCAGTAGTGGGGCATCTTGGCTGTTTCCATAACTTGGCTATTGTGAATAGTGCCGCAATAAACATGGGTGTGCAGGTGCCTATGGAGTAACAGTCTTTTGGGTATATCCCCAAGAGTGGTATTGCTGGACCATATGGTAGATCTATGTTTAGATTTTTAAGAAGACTCCAAGTTTTTTTCCAGAGTGGTTGTACTAGTTTACATTCCCACCAACAGTGTAAGAGGGTTCCTTTTTCCCCGCATCCTCGCCAACACCTGTTGTTGGTGGTGTTGCTGATGATGGCTATTCTAACAGGGGTGAGGTGGAATCTTAGTGTGGTTTTAATTTGCATTTCCTTTATTGCTAGGGATGGTGAGCATTTTTTCATGTGTTTTCTGGCCATTTGAATTTCTTCTTTTGAGAAAGTTCTGTTTAGTTCACTTGCCCATTTCTTTATTGGTTCATTAGTTTTGGGAGAATTTAGTTTTTTAAGTTCCCTGTATATTCTGGTTATCAGTCCTTTGTCTGATGTATAGTTGGCAAATATTTTCTCCCACTCTGTGGGTGTTCTCTTCAGTTTAGAGACCATTTCTTTTGATGAACAGAAGCTTTTTAGTTTTATGAGGTCCCATTTATCTATGCTATCTCTTAGTTGCTGTGCTGCTGGGGTTTCATTGAGAAAGTTCTTACCTATACCTACTAACTCCAGAGTATTTCCTACTCTTTCTTGTATCAACTTAAGAGTTTGGGGTCTGATATTAAGATCCTTGATCCATTTTGAGTTAATCTTGGTATAGGGTGATATACATGGATCTAGTTTCAGTTTTTTGCAGACTGCTAACCAGTTTTCCCAGCAGTTTTTGTTGAAGAGGCTGCTATTTCTCCATCGTATATTTTTAGCTCCTTTGTCAAAGATAAGTTGCTTATAGTTGTGTGGCTTCATATCTGGATCCTCTTTTCTGTTCCACTGGTCTTCATCTGTTTTTGTGCCAGT
Source organism: Castor canadensis (assembly GCF_047511655.1). Taxonomy (NCBI): domain Eukaryota; kingdom Metazoa; phylum Chordata; class Mammalia; order Rodentia; family Castoridae; genus Castor; species Castor canadensis. The sequence goes on from NC_133387.1 coordinate 141,696,357, forward strand.
ACCATGCTGTTTTTATTGTTATTGCTTTGTAATATAGTTTGAAGTCAGGTATTGTGATACCTCCTGCATTGTTCTTTTGACTGAGTATTGCCTTGGCTATTCGTGGCCTCTTGTGTTTCCATATAAATTTCACAGTAGATTTTTCGATCTCTTTAATGAATGTCATTGGAATTTTGATGGGAATTGCATTAAACATGTAGATTACTTTGGGGAGTATCGACATTTTTACTATGTTGATTCTACCAATCCATGAGCATGGGAGATCTCTCCACTTTCTATAGTCTTCCTCAATCTCTTTCTTCAGAAGTGTATAGTTTTCCTTGTAGAGGTCTTTCACATCTTTTGTTAGGTTTACACCTAGGTATTTGATTTTGTTTGAGGCTATTGTAAATGGAATTGTTTTCATACATTCTTTTTCCGTTTGCTCATTGTTAGTGTATAGAAATGCTAATGATTTTTCTATGTTGATTTTATATCCTGCTACCTTGCTATAGCTATTGATGATGTCTAGAAGCTTCTGAGTAGAGTTTTTTGGGTCTTTAAGGTATAGGATCATGTCGTCTGCAAATAGGGATATTTTGACAGTTTCTTTACCTATTTGTATTCCTTTTATTCCTTCTTCTTGCCTAATTGCTCTGGCTAGGAATTCCAGTACTATGTTGAATAGGAGTGGAGATAGTGGGCATCCTTGTCTGGTTCCTGATTTTAGAGGGAATGGTTTTAATTTTTCTCCGTTAAGTATAATGCTGGCTGTAGGTTTGTCATATATAGCTTTTATAATGTTGAGGAACTTTCCTTCTATTCCTAGTTTTCTTAGAGCTTTTATCATGAAATGATGTTGGATCTTATCAAAGGCTTTTTCTGCATCTATTGAGATGATCAAGGGGTTTTTGTCTTTGCTTCTGTTAATGTGGTTTATTACGTTTATTGATTTTCGTATGTTGAACCACCCCTGCATCCCTGGGATGAAGCGTACCTGGTCGTGGTGAATAATCTTTTTGATATGTTGCTGAATTCGATTTGCCATTATTTTGTTGAGGATTTTTGCATCAATGTTCATTAAGGAGATTGGCCTATAGTTCTCCTTTTTGGAGGTGTCTTTGCCTGGTTTTGGGATAAGTGTAATACTGGCTTCATAAAATGTGTTTGGCAGTTTTCCTTCCCTTTCTATTTCATGGAACAGTTTAAGGAGGGTTGGTATCAGTTCTTCTTTAAAGGTCTGATAGAATTCAGCAGAGAATCCATCAGGTCCTGGACTTTTCTTTTTGGGGAGACTCTTGATTGCTGCTTCAATTTCATTTTGTGTTATAGGTCTATTCAGGTGATTAATTTCCTCTTGGTTCAGTTTTGGATGATCATATGTATCTAGAAATCTGTCCATTTCTTTTAGATTTTCAAATTTATTTGAATATAGGTTCTCAAAGTAGTCTCTGATGATTTCCTGGACTTCCATGTGTTTGTTGTTATCTCCCCTTTTGCATTCCTGATTCTACTAATTTGGGTTTTTTCTCTCCTCATTTTAGTCAGGTTTGCCAGGGGTCTATCGATCTTGTTTATTTTTTCAAAGAACCAACTTTTTGTTTCATTAATTCTTTGTATGGTTTTTTTGGTTTCTGTTTCATTGATTTCAGCTCTTATTTTTATTATTTCTCTCCTTCTATTTGTTTTGGGATTTGCTTGTTCTTGTTTTTCTAGGAGTTTGAGATGTATCATTAGGTCATTGATTTGGGATCTTTCAATCTTTTTAATATATGCACTCATGGCTATAAACTTTCCTCTCAAGACTGCCTTAGCTGTGTCCCATAGGTTCCGGTAGGTTGTGTTTTCATTTTCATTGACTTCCAGGAACTTTTTAATTTCCTCTTTTATTGCATCGATGATCCACTCTTCATTAAGTAATGAGTTATTTAGTTTCCAGCTGTTTGCATGTTTTTTGTCTTTACTTTTGTTGTTGAGTTCTACTTTTACTGCATTGTGGTCAGACAGTATGCACGGTATTATTTCTATTTTCTTATATTTGCTGAGACTTGCTTTGTGCCCTAGGATATGATCTATTTTGGAGAAGGTTCCATGGGCTGCTGAGAAGAATGTATATTGTGTAGAGGTTGGATGAAATGTTCTGTAGACATCTACTAGGTCCACTTGATCTATTGCATATTTTAGATCTTGGATTTCTTTATTGATTTTTTGTTTGGATGACCTATCTATTGATGATAATGGAGTGTTAAAGTCTCCCACAACCACTGTGTTGGCGTTTATATATGCTTTTAGGTCTTTCAGGGTATGTTTGATGAAATTGGGTGCGTTGACATTGGGTGCGTACAGATTGATGATTATTATTTCCTTCATGAGAGGCTTCTTTTCACAGGTAGGAATCAAAGCTGTTCTTTCCCATCCTTCCCAGAGAGTCACAGAAGTGAACAAAAACCAAAGCCTGACAGACACACAAACTAATCTCAGAGTGTTCAGAAGCCAGTACCCACTGATGAGTGGGGAGAAGGAACTAAGCCTCCCTACCAAAATACTGTGACTCAGTGGGACTGTTTCAACATGGTCCACTTGACCTCAGCCATGCCACACAGGCAGCTTCTACAGCAGGCCATCAGCTGGCTCAGACTAACGTCTTCTCCACTCACTTTTATATAATGTATCGAGGTATCTATGCAGGAAATTTATTTAAGGAGTTTATTGTGGTTTTTCAAAGCACATCGACCTTCATTCATTCTTATAATAACCAAGGCAGAAGGAAGACCATTAGTCCTGTCTTATAAATGAGGACGTGATCAAGGGCACAGGACAAGCTCATGTGGCCAAGAGGTGGCAACGCTGAGGCTAGACCCAGGCTTCTTGTCTCTGTCCTCTTCTACACAGTGACTCTAATGCCGAGGTAGAGACTAAAATATTCTAGTTCAGAGAGGCAGAGGCAGGAGGATGGTGAGTTTAAGGCCAGCCTGGGTATGTGGCAAGACCCTGTCCCAAATCATAAAAAATATTATTTCATTATTATTATTATTATAGTCCAGTACAGCTCAGCTGTGAAGAAGCGAGAAGGCAGACACAGGCAGCCCTAGACGATACTGAGCCTGCAGGGCTGGACCTACACAGCTGTGGTTCTGCAAGGTGTGCGCCTCAGCACTGAAGGGCCCTTCTTCCTGCTTAATGGGAGATCAGCAGGAAGAAATGTCTCTTTTGCTCCACAGATAACAGGCGCCTTTTGGGATGCCAGAAAGGGATAAATACAGGGAATTGTCCTGGGAGCCTACAGATTTATTTAACCTTGTGGTTAATAAAAATCCAGACCAAAAAATATTTAATTGCAAAAGGTAGATTGCCAAGCTAAGTTTCTGCTAGAACATATACAAGGTAAGACAAACGATGGGAATAAAAACCTAACTCAATTCAAATGAGTGCAGTGGCTACACACACTCCATAAAGTGACAGCAGTGACATCTGAACTAGAATACAGCAGCGGGTCAGACCTTGGTGTCATTTACTTGTATGGTTAGTCCCCCATGTTTTCACAGTACCAAACCACATTAGGTCAGTAGCAGTGCAAAGGTTGCTAGGAACTGTAATTGATTTGCTCTTAGATTATTCGAACTTTTCCCCCAAAATTGCATTTATAATAATAAAAACTGAAAGTGGGGGAGAGTTGTCACTATTTCAAAAATGTAACGTAAAAATCTATTTTTATTTTCCCATTTAAAAAAAAAGAAGACTGGGGTGCAGGTGTGGCTCAAGCATAAGAGCCCCTGCCCAGCAAGCTCCGAGGCCCAGCCCTGCCAAAAATAAAAAAGACTCATGTGAAAACAGTTTATTTTTTTCTCATTCAGACTTTTGTGGTTTATTTTTTACAAAATAGAAGACAAAATTTGGTTCTTTTATTAATACAGAATATGTAATACATGTTGAAATATATATATCTAGCACTTGTTATAAACACACAGCAAATTCAGCATCACTTAAACGGCCACCATGTTTTTCACATAGCTAGGATTTACCAGAGGAGAAACAGTTTTCAGCTTAGGGCAGGGGGTGTAGCTCAAGTGACAGACCACTTGCCTAGCAAGCACAAGGCCCTGGGTTCAATCCCCAGTACCCCAAAACAAGAAACACTGTTTTCAGCTTGAATATATAAATAATCTTTGCTGCTTTATGTCAACCAGGATTTACAAAAGCCAGTCTAAAAACTACCACCAGCTACAAAAGTGAGGAGCTCCAATACAGTTTTGCTCTCATGCCATAACAAGGACTTAAAAATACAGAAAGCCATAGGGAACCGATCACTTCAGCACAACTGAGTAGGTCTGCTTAGTTAGGGTTTGAAGACGAATGCCAGGGGAATCCAAAAGAGAGGCTTTTGCATCTTCAGTTTTCAGACTTTTCATGGTCCATCCATCCCAAAATCTAGATGAATTATGCTGGCTCATCACCTAACTGTGATAGAGAGAAGTTGCATAGGGATCATTTTCATCTCTGAAAAGAAGAAACAGAACCTAAGCCAACATTTAAAACTGTATGCAGAAAATAAAACATGTACATATTATACACTTTAAAACTCACTTTGCAAAGAAGGGCAGGAGTGCATCAACTCAGAATGTTGTGCACGCCTTGGAAGTTGTATAAAAGGCAAATACTTATTCAGCTGTGCCTTACTGTCTCCATCTTATTGGTGTCTCCATTATTGAAATAAAAAATGGTATTTGTTTAGAGCTGGGCATGGTGGCTCATGCCTGTAATCCCAGCATTTGGGAGGCTGAGGCAGAAGAATCTAACTTTGAGGCCTACCTCAGCTTATAGTGAGAACCTGTCTCAAAAAATAAAATAAAATAAAATAAAAGGTATCTGTACTAAATTAAAAAAAGAAAAAAATGATCAAAAAAGGTATTTGTTTATATAGTATTTGAGGATATTACATTAAAGTTGTACTAAATTATATTTATATTTTCTATATTCTTTCTCTTTCTCAAACGGATCTGATATATCTACACCAAAGGGGAAACATACAAAAAAGATGAATAAAACAGAAAAATCAGGAATAGGGAAACGAGGAGAAACAATAAACTAATCATAAGAAATATTATAGTGTCTGCACCCAAGCATCAACTTTAGTTGTGGGCTTCCCAGTAGCCAGGGAGAAAAAGGAAACACAATAGGTTGTGCCTTCTTGGAATCACAGAGGAAACCAACTCTATAAGAGAGAGAAAGGTTCACCCTAGTGCCAAATTAAAAATTTAAAAACCTGAGACCCTACCTGAAAAATAACCAACACAAAAAGGGCTGGGGGCATGGCTCAAGTGGTACAGCACCTGCCTACCAAGCATGAGGCTTTGAGTTCAAAAGTACCACACATAAAAAAAAAAATCTTAGATAGGAGTAAAGATTTGGTAACAAAAAATGGAGCGTGTCTTTAACAAATTTTGTAAGGGTCAGTATTTTACAAGTCTAGGGCACTGCTTCTGTTGAAGGTGTCAACGAGACCTTCAGTTTGGCTGCTATCCAGAATTGCAAGCTGGACAGTGCTGGTACTAAAACAAGCAAGCCAGGTTTTTATAGCAGTCAGCAGGGGCAAAGGCCGTGCGCAGCAGCAGTGGCAGCTCTGTTTGACAATAGTTTGCAAAGCAAGGACCTCTTAAGAGTAACCAGTTAGACCCCTGCCTCCGCAGGGGTCCTCACCTGCTCTCTTCCTTCAGCTTCCTGGTGGCCTGTGTGGACAGCTCAATCCGCAAGTCCAGTCTCTGCAGGAAGTCTCTGGCCGATACTTCTTCCACCTGCTGTGCGGGCTGCGTGTCCTGAGGACTGAGCGGGGACTGCTCTTCCCCGGCCACCGCAGGCTCCTCCCCCTGAAAAAAGCTGCTCTCCAGAGTTTCATTTTGTGGAGAGTCAACAGAGTCAAGTCCATTAAATGGCAAAGGCTTCTCTGATACCACGGGGATGTTCAGGGTTTTCTTCAGGAATATGCAGTCGTTGGTGAACAGCTTATTTGCCCTTTTAATCTGTTCCATCTGAAATACAAAAGGGAAACACAGTTTCATAGAGCAGAGTCCAGGAGGAGGGCTGTTGTACAACACAGAACTACAAACATTTGTGAGCAATGTTTTCCCTGGACTCAAGAGTCTTCATTCAGATTTTGTCACCGCTACCAACACTTCCCGTTATTTGAAGAGCTGTCATGAAGTTCTGTTTTCCAATTTAAAAAAAATGAAACACTCATTTCCCTCACTGTATTATTTCCTCTACAAGGCAGTGTTTCATCGATGACCCCAAATCTCTCAACCTGAAAACATAGAACTTTGAGGCCAGGTGCATGGATCACATCTGTAATCCCAGCTATTCAGGAAGCAGCCATCAGGAGGATTAAGGATCAAAGTCAGCCCTGGCAAAAAGTAGGTGAGACCCACCCCCCATGTCAACAAAACAAGCTTGGAATGGTGATACACAGCTGTAATCCCAGTTATGTAGGAGAATAGAGGTCCAAGGCCAGCCCTAGGCAAAATTTTAAGACCTGATCTGAAAAATAACTGAAGCAAAAAAGAGCTGGAGATATGGCACAATGGTAGAGTGCCGGCCCTAAGTTCAAACCCCAGTACTGCCAAAAATACCCCAGAGAACTTTCAACACTTAATAAATTCCATTCTTAATTGCTGTTACCTGAATTTTTACCAAGTCTTTTTATTGTTGCTACTTTCCTTGTGGAGGGCTTCCTTTGTTTCTAGAATGCACCTGGTGAATGAACAGATACAGGAGGTCCCACAGGCATAAATACATGCAGAATTTGGAAGAATGCTGTGACTAGGACTCCCATTATTTAGAAAGCCCTCACAGGGAAGGTGGGGTTCTGACTGTGATGCTTTTGACTTCAAATAGAACTTGAGGAATAAGGAGATACACGCGACAAGTCAGGGAAAGATGCGGGAGCACTTTCCATTCAAGGTCTTGCTCTTTTGTCCTGTAGAGTGAGTATGTGAAGACTCACTTTTCACATTAAAGAACCAAGGCTCACAGAGATTTTGTAGCTTGGAGTCATCACACAAGCAGCATAAGACGGGCTAGAATTTAAAAGAGGTATTCATAACCTCCGACTCCCCCACAGCCTCCAGATGCCTCCCCAGCCGGAGGTGGGAAAGGGGGGTGGGAAGGGAGGATGCAAGTTGCATAGATTATCTCACTTAACCTTCACAGCAGTTCTGCAACCGAGCTACTACCATCTCCTCTCTACAAACGAGGAAATGGGGACTCACGAGCGTGAAGTGGCCTAAGTCCACTATGGTGGCAGGCACAGACGGGATTCAGACTACACTGGCCCCATACTTATGTTCATCGCACCTGCTTATGACGGGTCTGCGCCCAAGCATGCCAGGCACTGTAGCAGCTCATTTGCACAATTCTTTCTGGTGACTATGTAAATAAGAATGTAAATTTGGTGAGCTGGCTAAAAACACACAGGTTTGGGATCCTGCCAGGCCTGATTCAAATCCCAGCCACACCAAGACAGACTGTATGAACATAAGCGTGTTTTTCTCGTATAGCCTGCTTCCTCAGATGTAAAACAAGCATCATCGACACTTTATAGGGTTGTAGCAAGGACTGCATAAATCTGTCCTTCCTTCCTTCCTTCCCTCCTTCCCTCCCTCCCTCTTCTACTTCTTCCTTCCCGCCTTCCTTCCTTCCTTCCCTCCCTCCCTCCCTCCTTCCTTCGTACCAGGATTGAGCTCGAGGCCTCAAGCCTGCTAGGCAAGTCTCTACCACTTGAGCCATGGCCCCAGTCTAGTTTTAGATTTTCTATATGTAGAGAGAGGACACACATATATATGAAGATAAATGGAATATACCAAGTGTGCCATCCATTGCCAGGCACTCTACATCTGTCTCTCTCTGTCTCTCTCTCTTTCTCTCTCTCTGTCTAGATTGTACTTACTATTCTCCATTTTCCAATGAAAAATCCAGGTATATAGGAGATGACTGATTTGAACAAGTATGTACTGCTCTATAAATGTTTGAACTGGAATTTCTGCCTGACTCTCAAGTCCACACAATGCCTGATTAAAGTGCATGATTAATGGAATCAATTTTTAGGAGCCTTTCATGCCAAATTGATTCAAAGTCAGAAAAAAAAAAAAACCAAAACCCTTGTATTTCTGCTTCAAAGAACTTGCTGAAACGAGAGTGAAACAAGCGGGCCCTGTTCCCCTGCTTCCTAGCGAGAAGCTACATCCTTGCCTTAGCACCTTTAAAGCTTTCTCGGTTTTCTTTAAGCTACTACATTAAAGGAAGGGTGGAGGAGGTTCTTTGTGTTCTAATTTCAGAAGAGATGGCAAAGGGACAGAGGGAAGTCATGGGCATGGGCAGGTACATTTTAGAGACAAAACTGAAATCTAAAAATCTCAAATATCTCTGCTCTAGCTAAGGTTTAGATCTGAGAGAACTGAGTAACTTGAACTGGGCCCAAGGCTGATTCAGATATTTTCTAATCTGTCCTTTCTACCTCTACTTTTTGCCACCACATCTGGCTCCTCCATCTCTCTTAGTGCACTGGTTCCAGTGGCACAGAGCCTCTGCCAGCTACAGGGTCAGCACGTGACTCATTCCTGCCCTCTGAAGCACCACAGTGCCCTAACTTTTGTGATAAATCACAGTTTCATCAACAGCCAAGATGCCCCACTAAAATGTGGTATTTATACACAATGGAATTTTATGCAGCCATGAAGAAGAATGAAATGTTATCATTCGCTGGTAAATGGATGGAATTGGAGAACATCATTCTGAGTGAGGTTAGCCTGGCCCAAAAGACCAAAAATCGTATGTTCTCCATCATATGTGGACATTAGATCAAGGGCAAACACAACAATGGGATTGGACTATGAGCACATGATAAAAGCGAGAGCACACAAGGAAGGGGTGAGGATAGGTAAGACACCTAAAAAATTAGCTAGCATTTGTTGCCCTTAATGCAGAGAAACTAAAGCAGATACCTTAAAAGCAACTGAGGCCAATAGGAAAAGGGGACCAGGAACTAGAGAGAAGGTTAGATCAAAAAGAATTAACCTAGAAGGTAACACCCACGCACAGGAAATCAATGTGAGTCAATGCCCTGTATAGCTATCCTTATCTCAACCAGCAAAAACCCTTGTTCCTTCCTATTATTGCTTATACTCTCTCTACAACAAAATTAGAAATAAGGGCAAAATAGTTTCTGCTGGGTATTGAGGGGGTGGGGGGGAGAGGGAGGGGGTGGAGTGGGTGGTAAGGGAGGGGGTGGGGGCAGGGGGGAGAAATGAACCAAGCCTTGTATGCACATATGAATAATAAAAGAAAAAAAAAAGGGTGAATTTAGGGCCAAGAGTGGTGGTACATACCTATAATTCCAGCTACTTGGGAAGTGAATATCAGGAGAATCATGGTTTTAGGCCATCTGGGCAAAAAGTTAATGAGACCCCCATCTCAACAAATAAGCTGGGTAAGATGTCAAATGCTGTAATCCCAGCTACACGGGAGGCTGAGTCAGGAGAATCTCAGTTCAAGGCTGGCCCAGAGTAAAAACACAAGACTCCATCCAAAAATAACTAAAAGCAAAAAAGAGCTGGGGGAGGGGCTCAAGTGATAGAGCACCTGCCTAGCAAGGGTGAGGCTCTAAATTCAAATCCCAGTACTGTTAAAAACAAACAAACAAAAAGGATACTGGAGAATCTATGAAAACCCCAAATTAGGCTACTTTGCTATACCTCCCACTATTTCCAGCCCAGTGAGAGTCAACGATCTCCACCAGCAGTAGGGGCTGAAGTTATAAACAGTACAGATTCGCACACCCAGGGCTTATTCTCCTGAAAATGACAGTCAGCTTTTTCTCAGAGGCGACTTTTACACAGGGAGTGTTAAGCAGCAGCTTGCTCAGCAGCTAAAGAGAAGAGAAAGAGATGTCCCTAGGGATAAAACTGCAGGAGGTCACCAAAGGTCCTGGGGACCACGGGGCCTCTGCACTGCAGAAAAGACAGGCAAGGTGCCCCGGTGGGGGGGGGAGGGCGAGAAGACAAAGAAAAAGTTTATGCAAATAATAGGTCCACTCTTGCCATCTCCTTCCCCCTTTCAGTTTCTTTGCTATTCTCTGGAGGTTTTTCCAGGGGTTTGCAAAACAGAAAGTTCACAGTAACAGCCTAGAGCTAGTCAATTTTCTCCAGAGGACTGGATCTAACTAAAAGGAGCCAGGGTGGCAGAAAAAGCAACAGTTAAATCTAGAATCCAGGGAGATTAAACGTGGGGGAAATCCAGCCCAAGCAGGCTCATGTCTGAGGTTTGAACTGTGTTTATGGCGTTTATCAACCCCGCCCAAATAGTTTCGGTTTCCCAGACCCACTTCCTCAAGGCTCAAACCTAATGTAAATCAACGTGAAGACTCTTCAGCTGGAGGTCATGGCCAGCCTGTCCCAGCCACTGCACAAGCAGAAGATTTTGTAGATTTCAGAACTGGCCTCATCTTCAGTGACTGCACCTCCTCGCTCAACCTCTAGCCCGGGCTCCATCTTCCTCCGCCTGCTCAATTCCAGGGCCTACAATTTCATACCAGCCAGGCTGCTTTGTGGACTGGGTTCACACATATGTGAAAGACCCACCAGGTGTCAAGTGCCAGGCTGGAAGATACAACGATGAGTCAGACAAGTTCCCTGGCTTCTCAAGTAGTGACAGGCTAGGAAGCCGAGAATTGGTAAACTCACCATGAGTACAAAGAGAGTAACATGCACTATCTTGTAGCCTCAGCGTCTAACACAGGGCCTCAAACAAATCAGGTCCAATAAAAGTAGGGAAAGAAATAATGAGAACCAGTTAGGACTGACTATTAATGACTAAAAGGGGGAAGGTAGAAAAAGGTCATAAAGATAGTTTTCTAGCCAGGCACGGTGGCTCATGCCTGTATTCCTAGCTATTCAAGAGGCAGAGATCAGGATTGTGGTTTGAGGGCAGGCAGGGCAAAGAGTTTGAGAGACCCCCTTCTCAATCAATAAAACCTGGGTGTGGTGACACCATTTTAGCTACACAGGAAGCATAAACAGGAAGATCACAGTTCAGGCTGGCTGAGCATACATGCAAAACCATAAAAGGGCTGGCTGAGTGGCTCAAGTGGTACAGCGCCTGCCTAGCAAGCACAAGGCCCTGAGTTCAAGCTCCACTACTGCTGGGGTTGGGGAGAGGGAAGATTTTTTTTTTCTTGTTTCTTTTTTTTAGAAGGGACTTTTCTTTTGTGGTATTGGGGTTTGAACTCAGGGCTTTGCACTTGTTAGACAGGTATTCTACCACTTGAGCTGTGCTGCCAGCAAAAAAAGATAATTTCTAAGTCACTGGCAGAAGATGTGTTTTTGAACTTCCCATTCTTCTTTCCCATGGAGGAGGAGGAATGTCCTGGGTCTCCAGGCCAGGTCTGGAGCAGAGATACTCAAACTAAACAGCAAGCAAACAAGGCCACCAGCAACTCAGCCAGCATCCAGCCCTCTCCCCACCTCCCTCCCCCCTCTACTGCTTTGGTCTAAGCGCTTGTCCCTTGTCACCTGCATCATTGCAAATGCCTTCCTCCCACCTGGTCTCTAGCTTGGTGCAGACCCCCTCAGCCTACTATCAAAGCAGCAGCCAGAGCGATCCTTTTCATGCCTAAGTCACATCATGTCACTCTTCAGCTCAACCCCCTCCCCCCAGGGTCCTAACTCAGAGAAAAGGCCTAATTCCTTAAAATGGCTTCCGAGGCCCTAATAATCTGGTGTGGCCGGACCCTGCTGCAACATAAGCACCAGCCACACTACCCCTGAAAGTTCCCAATCATGCTTCCACCTCAGAGCCATTGTCCCATTGTTCCTTCTGCCTGGCATATTCTTCACCAAGTATCCACCGGCTCTCTCCTTTACCTCTTCCGCCAGGCTTTCCCTGCCCAACCCATTTTAACCTGCAGTCATTTTCACCGACCCTTCTTACCTTCTTGATTTTTTTTCCATCTGTTCATTAATCATTGACATATAACATTGTATTTCTGTCTCCACAAGGAGACAAAAATATAAGCCCCATGAGGGCAAGGGTTTTTATTTATCCATTAATGTATCACCTGAAAGGTAGAACTGAAACAAACAAAAAAACAATTGTATGAATGATTAATACTGTTGGGAAAACAAAGCAGGGAAGTTATGAAAAGTGCTAGTGGGGAGCCAGGCATGGTAGCACCTGTAATCAATCCCAACACTCAGAAGGCAGAGCTGGATCATAAGTTCCAGACCAGCCTGAGCTGTATAACAAGACCATGTCTCAACAGCCACCGCACCCCGCAAAAAAAAAGTCCCAATGGGAAGACAGTTGCCATTTGATGTAGAGTGGTCAGAGAAATCTCCTAGAGGAAATATTTAAGCAGATTTGAAGGCAATGAAGGGAGCAAGTCAAACACCCAGAACTTGCTACATCAACTGCACAGAACTCAGTGAAAAATGAAAATGTGGGGTCCTTGTTTACAAACTATTAAAAATTTCAAGGCATGACAGCAGAGTCTTGGGTGATTATACAGGTTACAGAGCCATGAAGCCAGTCCTGCACGTAGTTACTAAAGAAAGACTGTTCCAGACACATGAAACAAAGTGTGAAGACCCCAAAGAGGAACGAGGCTTTGGAAAGAAGCAAAGAGGTCATGCTTATTTAAGACAGAGATTCAGGGACTCCTTTTCTGGCTGGCATTGTGATGTCACAGGTTCAGGTCAGCTGGGACCCTTCGTTTTTGGTCTACTCCAGAGCATTCCTTTCCTGTTCAGGACTGTCAGAGGAACATCAGTCTGAGTTGCAGGAATCCCAGCTACACAGCAAGCACAGGAAGAGGATCCAGGCCAGGGGCTCAGGCAAAATGCAACATCTTATCTCAAAAGTAATCAAAGCAAAAAAGGTTGGGGGTGTGGTTCACATGGTAGAGTGCCTGCCTAGTAAGTGCAAGGCCCCTGGGTTCAAACCCTAGTACTGCCAAAAAAGAAAAAGAAGAAAAAACCTTTGTTCCACTTAAAATCTCTTTTACCATGAGTAAATCCAATTAATATCAGTAGATAGTAATTAAAGCAAGAAATATCACTTCACTGTTACGGTATCATCACTTTCACAGGTTCTAGATATCCAGTGAAATTTGGGAAGAAAGTCTCCAAAAATGTTATTGACTATAATTCTGGGCCCAAACCAGTGAGGACAGTCAGCAATGTCCACCAGCCTCGGGGGGTAAAGGCCAGAGAAACTGCTAAATATCCCACAATACACAGGACAGCCTCCTTCAACAAGTAATTATCCCACCCATAGCATCAATAGTACTGAGGTTGAAAAACCTGGTAATGGGCTATTTCTAATAATCAATTACAGCTCTCAATTCATGACACCTAAGCCTAACATATTCAAATCAAAAGTCTTTATAAAAGTAATGAAAAATCTGACTCACACTTTAATGGAAAAGGTCAATCAGGTTATCAGTAATAAGATCTATATTAGGCAAAACATGGATTACAAAGTATTTGATCAAAGGTGGAGAACCCAGTGAGCAGAAGGTTAGAAGCAGACAACTGTGGGTCCCAGGAAGACAGGAAGAAACCATAACAAATAATGCTCTTCCTGATGGAAGCCTAGATGTAGGTACCCTAGCCTAGTAGGTAAGATGCACAGAAACCAGACAAGAAAAGACCTGCCACCTTTGGTAACCAGGATGCTGAGAGAGCTCTCGATATCAGATGTAAGATCTAGAGAAAAGAAAATGCTTTAGCACTGTGTTAATTCAAGGGTTCTCAATGAATAGTCACACTTGGGAAGTATCCTTGCCTCTTATCCACCTTCTCATCTGTAAAAAGATTAATTACACCTATCTCCTAGGTTTATTGTGAAAGCCAAATTAAATAAGATGAAGATGACACACACAAGACAAATGTGATGCCTGGCACACAGCAGGGACTCAGCAGAGTGGGTAATGATGTTCTCCAACTCTGCTTTTCTCTGGCTCTGACCCAAACCGGGCCTTGGCAATGCATGCAATGACTGTAGGTCTACACTCATATTTAGAAACCAGACTGCCCAAGAAGGTAGAAGGGGCTCTTGGTGGCACAATAATGTTTACATAACTGCACGGCAAGGCCGTTGCTCTGAAAATGTATAGCTGATACAAAGAGTGAATGATAAACATATACCTGCTTAAACATACAAAATAGAGTACGCTGTCCTTGGCCTTGGGGAAAGGCCCGGAAGAGTTTTCACGTTAAAAGAAAGATGCAGAGCTGATCATCTTTCTTCCATCCCTAGCTAAGATGCTTTAGGAAAGAATGTTGAAACCGATACAGAACTCAAATGCAAAAAGGCCATCACATAGCTCAGAGTTAATTATAAGCAATTTTAATGAACCAGTGTGTTCCCTCAGGTTTCCACGTTCTTCCCAGAGGTGTAATGCAATACGTCCAAGATGCACAAGCACTTATAAATTTGTAATAAACACAGCTCTCCAGCTCACCTAGACCACAGGTCTTGGCTGCTGTTTAACGACAGGTGTCACGTTTTCGGTCGCCGGTGAGCCCAGGGGTGTAATTTCACTTCTAAATAAGGAAGCATAATTGATGGAACCAGAGCCATCCAGTGGGGACAACTGTATTACCTCTGACTCATCCCAAGTCTCGTTTACTCTGAGAACAGAATTCTCCTCTGTTCGGCTTTCAGTAAAAACATAGTAGGGCGATGGGAACCGCAAACCAGGTGAAAGTGACCCGGGTGGTGGCAATGCCCTGGTCCTCTTTTGGTCTTCCTCTCAGGCGACACATCTGGTCTGGGTCCCGGCAGGACACTGCGAACTCGATGCAGCTACCTGGGGAGGGCGCCCTGGTAGCCCGCCCCGCTGGCTGCAGGGCCAGCTTTGGCGACCATGGCTTTGCCAGCAGCGTGCGCTGGGGTTGCGCGTGGGGACACATGGCTGCCAGCTCCACACCCGGGTCCTTGCGCCCCTCTTCTCCTGTCCCGCCCGGCCCCGCCCAGGGGCCACTACCGAGTCCTGCTCACCGTGACTCCGTACTTAAGCGCGATGCCCTGCAAAGTGTCACCGGCACGGACCCGGTGCTCCACCAGGCGCTCGAAGACGCCGGCGCCCAGCGGCGCCCGCACGCTGGCCGTGCTGCCGTACGAGCGGGTCTTGGTGCGGGCCAAGCTGAGCGACAGCTCGGCTTCCTCGGACTCGAAACCCGGGCGCGACTGCGGCGGCGGCGAGGGGGCCGCGGGCCTGGGCGCGCGGGGGCCGCCTTCCCGCAGGGACAGCGCGGGCAAGGAATCCGCCATGGGAACTGCCGAGGTCGCCGGGTCGCCGAGCGCGCCGAGGGGGCGGTGCCTCCTGCTCCGCAGCCGCCTCTTCCTCCTCACTGGGGCTGCGGCTGCCGCTGGCCGTGCCGCGGGGGCGGCGGGCGCGAGGCCGAGGCGGGGAGCTGCGGGCCGGGCATGGCGGGCGCCCCCCTCCCCCCTCGGCCTGCTCCACCGGCTCCCGCGCGTCGGGGAGGGGAAGAGCGAGCCAAGCTCCCGCAGCACCCTGGCCCGCTGCCTCGGCTCCACCCAGGGCGCGCCGCGATCTGGGCGTTGGGGGCTAAAGGAGACCTATTCCGAGGCATCCCCGGCCCCAGGTGGACCCCAGAGCCACGCTGGCACAGTCTGAATAGAGAGAGGCCTCCTCCCTGGCCACAGCAAGAAAAAAAAAAAAAAACTAAAAAACCTCAAGGTTTGCTCTGCCCTCTGTATTGATTCTCCAGCTGGGCCAGCTTGCTGCGACCTTCTAGCTCTGCCAATGTCAAGAAGTACATCCTCCCTCGCCCCACCCCCCAATATCCCCTTGACCTCAAACTCCAGGTCAGAAAACGCTAAGATCATCAAATACAGATTTTCCCCACCCTTCTCCACAGCCTGGAGGGTCCAATTCTGTCCATATGACAGCAGTTCTTTCAACATGCTTCTAAGGTTTGATGGATGTCCGCCAATGAAGTCCCCCAGTTGTTTGGGGCTCACTCTGCTTTGCACACCAGTGTCAGTTTTAGTCTTGGGGCCTTGAAGGCCTGGTTCCCGTGAGCCAGGTTCATCCTCCTGGCTCACGGGAAATTGCTGTCTGCATCCATCTTTTTTTTCTTATTGGTTTCCTCTTCGACACCCTGAAATCATAACCTCCCCAGGTATTATCATTACATCCACCAAAGACCTCTTACCTACATTCTTAATCTGTGCTCCCTCTCCTCAACCCTGTGGCTGCAGGTGTTGTACGGAATGGGCGCGCATTGCCTAGTGCCTAGTTTGGGAAGTTTGTTTCATTGGCTGAAGCTTTTTATATATTGCTCTGCTGGACAGAAGCAAAGGATACAGGGTTCAGGGAGCACACTCACAGTCACAAAAGGGGTTGGGGGGTGGAGAAGAGCAAGCGGTCCCACATATCACCTTCCCACTCAAATATCATTCGGTGTCTCTTTGAGGACAAATAGCATCAATATAAACCCGCATTGACATTGGAGTTACTATTTTTATTTTCACTGATCAAGCACTGGCCATACTCCATCTATAATTCATCCTGCACATTTGTCACGTTCCTGCTAAACAGAGTCACTTGAACTTTCTTCCTTAATCCCATCTTCACGCCTTGCATATGCTAGTCCCTCCACCTGGAACGCTATTCTCCCAGTACCCTCGGGGAGAATATTATTTTTTTAAAGCCAGGCTGTCACTATGTTGCCCCAGCTGCTCTGGAGCGCCTGGTTCACGTGCTCCTCACTCGCCAGGGTCTCAGCTCCCCAACTGCTGGGACTACAGATAGGATCCTCTGCACCTAGCGCATTTTTTAACCTTTAAAGTCTGTCTCAAGTGACACAGTCTTCATGAGATGTTTTTTCTGATTTGTCCCAATTGTCTCCCCCTACCCCCATCCGCTCAGCTGTTATTGTTTCTCCTTTGAACCCCAAGGGTGGTTGGTACCTCTTGTTTGGAACTCCCTGTGTTTCGTTTGAATCTTATCTTGTACTTATCTCCCCTACCAGATGCATACTCCCAGGAGGCGTAAGTAGGTCTTACTCATCTGTTTAGCTCCAGCAGTGCCCAACATGGTGGAATAAAAAATAGACCTGATCATAAATTGATCCCATAGACTGAATTAGATTGTCAACATAAGCCTGCCATGCATGAACTTTTGAGTGGTATCCAGTGTACCCATCCCAGGACCAAAGAGAGAGGCAGAATCCCAGGTCTCAATACACCAACAAGATCAAGTAACATTTCAAAATGAAGAGTTTACAGCATTTAGCATGTTTTCCACTAAGAAAAAGGGTTATTGAATGACCAGATGTTTCTATTTGAAGACTGAAGAAGGAGGTTACATGAAGTGTTACTAGGTGCTCAGTGGAGAGAGTTCTACTAATGGTATTAATATTGCAAGCTGTATTTCCTATATTTCCTTCTTTGGAGAGCCACAGTGCACATTGGAATCCTGAAAGCTCTAGAAGTCCAACAGTGAAGTAAACCTATTGGACTTTGACACTGCATTTCTCAAATTCATTTAACTATAGAAACTCTTTTCCCAACATTCCTATTATTTGAGAAACGTTGGATTCAAGAGGAAAGACAGGCCTGGATAAGGAACCAGAAAGGTAACTTTGAAAAGTTACAGATTACTAAAAGAATAGTAGGTACCTAAAGTAAGGGGCAGAAAATGAGCCAATAGAAAGTGAAGATAAGAAAGAGCAACTGAGGGGGAGAACACAGTCAAAGGTCATTAGACGCATGTGTGGAACTATTACAATGAAACCCCTTTGCACAATTCATATACACTAATTTAAGTAAAAATAAAACGAACCAGACATGGTGCGCACACCCAGCTACTCAGAAGGTGAAGGTATGAGGATCACAGTCTGAGGCCCCTCCCACCAAGCATGAGACCCTGCCTGAAAAACAAACTTAAGAGCAAAAGGACTTGGGCCATGGCTCAAGTGGTAGAGTGCTTGCACAGCAAGCAAAGCCCTGAGTTTAATCCCCAGTACTGCATGAATAAGTAGATAAATAAATAAATAAATGCCAGTAGGAGCAAGCTCTTTACCTGACAAAATGACTAAGGTGCCTACAACACTGAACACGGGAAATGTACAGAGATTTGAAAGCTACCCACTTGTGTTTTTTATGGGGGCTAATTTCTAAGCTGTCTCTAGTAACTTTCAATTTCTCCACCCGTAAAATATTCTGAGCCATATAACACCTCTAAAACAGTGGTACTCTGGAATATATTATGCATAATTCTCATATTTTTCTCCCTGATTCCTTTTTTGGCGATTATTACTAGAGTCTTCTAAATTCCAGAAATTAATCAACTTGAATTATTACTTCTTTAGTATTTTTTTAGTTGGGGTTCTCTGTGAGTTGTTTTCTCCTGGACATCTGGGCTTTTTCCAGCTCTCCGGGCGTTTTCCAGCCATCCAGGCTTACTGTGTTTTTTATGACTATTTCCTTCTATTTCAAAAAATAAAAATTATTACCTACAACTTGTAGCTCATATTTCATTTTTTGTTTGTTTTCCTCCTTGAAACATTTGGCTTCATACTTTGGCAGTATTAGGGTTTGAACTCAGGGTCTCATGCTTGTTACACAGGTGTTCTATCACTTGAGCCATTCTGAGGAAGTTCTCTTCTATCCTAAGTTTTCTGAGAATGTTTCTAATTTAAGAGTATCAGTCTTTCCTGCATTAATTTAGCTGATAGTGTGATTTTTCCATTTGTTCTATCAGTACAATGTATGGTATTTATTGATGTTATATTGAATAGCCTGTGTTTCTTGGATAAATTCCACTTGGTCATGGTGCATTATCCCTCTAATGTGCTGTTGAATTCAATTTGCTTGTATTTTGTTGAGGGTTTTTGTGTGTGATTTTGTTGTTGTTGCTTTGGGGTAGATGGTTTTGTGTGGGTTTTTTTCTTTGGTTGAGGACTTTTTAATCTAAATTCATAAGGAATAGTGATTTGGTTGTGGGATAAGAGCAATACTGCCCGCATACAATGAATTAGGAAGGATTCTCCCATGTTCTACTTTTGCAAGGGAGATGTAAGATGAATTGTTAAATTCTTCAAGTGTTTTGTAGAATTCACCAATGAATTCATCTGGTCCTGTACTTTTCTTTGTTGGTAGTTTTTTTTTTTTAATTTAATCTCTTTACTTGTTTTAAATCACTAAGATTTCTGTTTCTTCTTGATCCAGTTTAGATATTTTGTATGCCTTTAGGAATTTTTCATTTCATGTTATTCACCTAATTCACTGGCATACAGTTTGAACATTCTCTTATAATCCTTTTTATTTCTGGTCAGAGGCAATGCCCCACCTTCATTCCTGATTTTCTACCCCTCTATTTTTTTGTCAGTCTAGCTAAAGGTCTGTAAATTTTGCTGATTTTTCAAAGAACCAATGGGTTTTATTGCCTCTCTCTATTGTTTTTCTATTCTCTTTTATTTATTTCCACTTTAATCTTTATTCTCACTCCACCTTTTTAAATTTCTTTTTGGTGGTAGGGAGATTTGAACTCAGAGCTTCCTGCTTGCTAGGCAGGTGATCTACTGCTTGAGCCACACCTACTCCCCTCCCGTTAGCTGTGGGTTTGATCTGCTTTTCTTTCTCTGGCTTATCAAGGTGTAAAGGAAGGTTATTGAGTTGAGTTCTTTCTTATACTATAGGCATTAGCAGCTATGAATTTTCCTCTGAGCAGTGCCTTTACTGCATCCCATAAACCTTTATACACCGTGTTCATAATTGCATATTCTAGAGCATAACAGCAATAATACAGGTGAAACATCAAAACTGAGTAAAACAGGAAGTTCCATGATGATGAAATATACATAACTTCATTTTGTATTAATAGGCTATTTTTGGAATGGTTTTAGGTATGTTTTCCTGTTTCTGTTACTAACATCTGGCATCAGTGGGGCACATTTGTTACACTTGATGAACTGATATCAGTATGCTATTTAACTAAGGCGCCTAGTTTATGTTAGGGTTCAGTCTTTGCATTTTATAATCCTGTGGATTTGGACAAATGAATACACCATTTCAGGGTCATGCAAAGTGGTTTCACTGCTCTAAAAATCCCTTGTGTTCCTCCTGTTCATCTCTCCCTTCTTCCTTTCCCTGAACACCCAGCAACCCTGATCCTCTTTACTGTCTCTATAGTTTTGCCCTTCCCAGAACGTTATGTAGGATACTGTATATCCTACAGTATATACAACCTTTCAGACTGGCTTAATCCACCTAACAATATGAATTTAAGATTCTTCTATATCTTTTTGTGACTTGTAAGTTCATTTCTTGTCATTTAATACTGCTTCATTGTATGGCTGTCCCACCATTGGTTTTTCCGCTTAGTTATTGAAAGATATCTTTGTTGCTTCCAGAATTTGGAACCTTCCATGAGGAGGTTTATATATGAACACAAGTTTTAAGTCATCTAGATAAATACCCAGGAGCTAGATTGTTAGATCATATAATAAGCCTGTATTTAGTTTTGTGAGAAACCTACAAAATGGACTCTGAAAGTGTCCGTTCCATTTTTCGTCCCCACCAGTAAGTGAGGGTTCTAGTTGTTCTCCTTCCCCGTCAGCATTCGGTGTGGTCAGTGTTTTGAATTAGGTGCTTAGTGATATCTCATTATTGTTGTAATCTGTAATTCTCTAATGACAGTCCATGAGCATCTTGTGTGTGTGTGTGTGTGTGTGGTACTAGGGTTTGATCTCAGGGCCTCATGCTTGCTAGGCAGGCTCTCTTAACAGTGAACCACTCTGCCAGTCCTTGAGCATCTTTTCAGATGCTTATTTGCCATCTGCATACCTTCTTTAGTGAGGTGTCTGTTCAGATCTTTTGCCCATTTTTATAATTAGGCTGATTGAGCTGGTGGGGTGGCTCAAGTGGTAGAGTGCCTGTCTAGCAAGAGAGAGAGAGAGACCCTGACATCAGTCCAGCTCCCCCCAAAATGGGGTTTAAAAATAGGCTGAAATAAGAGTCATTCCCTTGGCTTTTATTTTCTGGAAGAGATGGTACAGAATTGACATTTCTTCCTTAAATGTTTGGTAGAATTCACCCTGAAATCATCTGGGCCACAATAAATATAATAAACATTAGATCAGAAAGAAATAAAATAGATTAGAAAAACAATTGAGAAAAATCAACAAAACCAAAAGGTAGTTCTTTGAAAGATAAGCAAAATTGACACTCTTTTACCTGAAC
Organism: Castor canadensis; assembly: GCF_047511655.1. Classification (NCBI taxonomy): domain Eukaryota; kingdom Metazoa; phylum Chordata; class Mammalia; order Rodentia; family Castoridae; genus Castor; species Castor canadensis. Next base: position 141,717,597 of record NC_133387.1, read on the forward strand.
TTACCAAAGCAGGGAAAAAAGAGACCAAAGATTCAAATTACTAAAACTGGGACTAAAAGAGAAGACACCACTACAGACATTACAGATGACAATAAGGGAATGTTAGGAACAACTGCATGTCAGCAAATTAGATAATGTAGATGAAGTGGAGAAATTTTTAGAAAGATACAAACTAAGCTAGGTGCAGTGGTAAATGCCTGTAATTGAAGCTATTTGGTAGGCAGAGGGAGGAAGATTGCAAGTTCAAGGACAGCCCAGGCAAAGTTAGGAAGACCCCCAACTCAAAAACAAAATATAAACAAAAAGCACTGAGGGCGTGGCTGAAGTGGTAGAGTCCTTGCCTACCATGAGGTCCTGGGTTCAATCTTAAGTGCCACAAAAAAAAAAAAAGAGCAAATGAAAATGATTCAAGAAGAAATATGTAATCCAAATACATGTAGACCTAGCAAAGTAATTGACTTAGTCATTTTTAAATGTCCAATGAAGAAAAGCCAAGGCTCAGACAACATCACTGATAAATCCTACAGAATATTCAGAGAAGAATTAATACCCTTCCTTCACAAACACTTCCAAAAAACTCATAGTGTGCTTAGTAAAGGACAGCACCATAGGCTACATAGTGAAACCCTGTCTCAAAAAGCCAAAGAAAAAGGAGGAGGAAAAGAAGAAGCCCAACACCATGAGTTGCTAGGGAAAGTCATATCCCGCTCACAATAGGATATCATTTCACATCCACTAGGATGGTTACAACAAAAAAGACGCATTAACAAATGTTGGTGAAGATGTGGAGAGGTTTAAACTCTTACCCTTTGCTAGTTAGGATGTAAAATGGTGCAGATAATTTGAAAAATAGCTTGGCAGCACCTCAAAATGCTAAGTATAAAGTTACTGTATAATATAACGATCTAGGTATACACTCGAGAGAAATAGAAACATATGTCTACACAAATGTGCATAACAGCACTATACATTATAGCCAAAACGTGTAGTCTATCTAAATGTCCATCAACTGATGAATAGCCAAATAAAATTTATCCATGCAGCAGAATGCTAATTGGCCATAAAAAAAGAATAAAAGACTGATACATGCTACAGTATGGGTGAACCCTGAAAGTATTGTGCTAAGTGAAAGAAGTCAGTCACAAAAGCCTGTATGTGCATTGTTCAATTCATCTATGTGAAATGTCCAGAATAAGCAAACCCAGAAGGCAAAAAAAAAAAAAAAAAAGATTGGTGGGAGTGTGGGGGAAAGAAAAGGGAAGAATGACTACTAATATGTATGGGATTTCTTTTGGGGATACTGAAAATGTTCTAAAGTTAGACTTGGTGATAATTACACAGCTCAGTGAATATACTAAAAAAAAATCCATTGAGTTGTATACTTTAGCAGGGGAAATTTATGATACGCAAAATATATTAATAAAACTGAATTTTCAAAAAAGCAAAAAGTAGAGAGAATAGTTTAATAAAGCCATATCAATCAGCTTCAACCATGATCAACTCACGACCAATCCCTTTTCGTCAGTACCCCTACCCTGACACTCTGCCCCTACTCCCACACTGGATTATTTTAAAAGCAAACCCCAGATAATATTTCCTCTGTAAATATTCAGTTCATCACCCCAAGCATAAGGATTTCTTTTTTATTCATATGTGCACACAATGCTTGGGTCATTTCACCCCCCTGCCCCAACCCCCTCCCTTACCACCCACACCGCCCCCTCTCTCTCCTCCCCACTTCCTCCATACCCCACAGAAACTATTTTGCCCTTACCTCTAATTTTGTTGAAGAGAGAGTATAAGCAATAATAGGAAGGAACAAGGGTTTTTGCTAGTTGAGATAAGGATAGCTATACAGGAAGTTGACTCACATTAATTTCAAGGATAAGGATTTTTAAAAACATGATCATAATACCATTATAACGCCTCCCAAAATTTTATTTTTATTTTGCTTTTTCCAAAGCATTTTTATTAGCAAACATTAGTTGTACAGGGAGGATTCATTGTGACATTTCTAAATATGCTTACATTGTACATTGGTTAGGATCCCCCCCAAAAAAATCAACAATTACTATTATTTTTGGCCATAGTCAATTTAAACTCAGGGCCTCACACTTGCTAGGCCAACGTTCTACTGCTTGAACCAAACCCCGGCCCTCGAAATTTAAAACAGTCCTTAATACATCAAATATCCTGTGTTCTCATTTTCCCCAGTTATCTTGTTAATGTGATATTTTTAACAGTCACTTTGTTCAAACCAGTAGTCACACATTCTACAGAGTTATGTACTTCATATCCGTGTAGCCATAAGCTTTCCCTCCTCTTTTGTTTTTCTTGCAATTTATTTATTGAAGAAATTGGGTAGTTTGCTACATTCTGGGTTTTGCTGATGGTATCTCTGTGGTGGCATTTAATATTAATTACTATTTTTTTTTTGGCAGTCCCAGGGTTTGAACTCAGGGCTTCATGCTTGCCAGGCAGGTGCTCTGGTTATTTTGGAGATAGGGTCATGCTTTACTTGCCCAGGCTGGCCTGGACTGCAATTCTATTTTAAGCTTTCATCATGCATGACAGGTATATGTCATCAGCACCCAGGTTTTTCCCTTGAGATGAGGGTCTTGGAAACTTTTTTGCTTGGGCTAGCCTGGAACCGAGATCCTCCTGATCGCAGCTTTCTGTGTAGCTCCAAATGGTAGGCATGTGCCACCACACCTAACTATTGGTTAAGATGTGGTATCTGGAACTTTTTGCCCAGGCTAACTTAGAATTGCAATCCTCCTGATCTCAGGCTCCCAGCTACGATCACAGGCGTGAGCCACCATCACCTGGCTTAACAGTATCACTATTACATAGTGATTCACTTTTTTTTTTTCTTCTGATGCTGGGATGGAACCCAAGGCCTTGCTCATGGCTACGCCCCAGTCCATGATTCACTTTGAAATGCTTGCTGCCAATTACACTATAAATATGATTTAATTAACATGTCACCAACATAGTTGCTGCTCTTCTGGTCCTTACTACCTACCACGTCCTTTGTAGCATACCTGACTCCAATTATCTCATTTGATCTTTGTAATAACCCCATATGGTAGGTATCGTTATCCTTAGTCTAGAGACCAAGGAAAGGAAGCTTCAAGAGGTTAAAGAAATTTAGCCACAGTCAATGCACCAGTAAATATCTGGGTTCAAAGTCTTGTCTGCCCTATGTTAAATCCATATTGCTACCCATTGTGTGATGATATCCTCCCACTTCCTTTGTCTCCAGTTTCTGGTGGTTGGTTATTTTTATTAGCCCTAAGAAGCAGTCTTTCATTATACCCAAAGAAACTACATTCACATTTCACCTGTAACACTTAAGACGTTTTCAGCTTCGAGTGTAAGAAACCTCCATCTCAAATTGACTTAACAATGGGATATTTATGATCTCAGATAACAAGAAATCCAGAAGTTGAACAGCACCAGGGCTGATTGACGTACTACCTCGATGTCACAGACCCTGGCTCATTCTATCTCTCCACTCTGTCATCATCAGTGTGTTGAGTTCTTTGCCCTAAAGCTAGCATCCCTGATGGTTCTAAGATGGCTATTCCAATTTCAGGTCACACAGCCAGATGCAATGACATCCAGTGAAGATGGTACCATACTTTCCCATTGCTTCCAAGCCAGCCTGCGCAAAAACATTGGTGAGACACCCCCCCCTCCATTTCAACCAATGGCTGGACACAGTGGTGTGCACCTGTCACAGTCCAGGCTGGCCTGGGCATAAAGTGAGACCCTATCTCAAAATAACCAACACACCACACACACAAAAAAAGAGTTAGTGGAGTGGCTAAGTGGCACACCTGCCTAGCAAGCATGAGGCTCTGAGTTCAACTCCCAGTACCGCTAAAAAAAAAAAAAAAAGGCAGGGATTGAAAAGTTCAAGACAGCCTGGGCTACATAGTGAGACCCTGTCTCAAAAAAAACCTAACCTACCATTAATTTTCAGTATTAAAAAATAGAAAGGTTAAGTAATCATTCTACCTTTTGCATTCATTCATAAACACCTACTAAATTTTAGTCCTCATGGTATGGTATAGATAAGTGAACCAGAAGTTCCTTTTCACAGCTTTCTTTTTTTTGGGGGGGGGTGGGACTGGAATTTGAATCTAAGGCTTTGCATTTGCAATGTAGCCTCTACCACTTGAGCCACATCTCCAGGTTATTTTGCCGCACAACTTTCTTTAGTTTGATGCTAATGTGTTCCTAAAGTCTCTATGTGACTCTTGACAGTACAATAGCTCTTGTATCTCTGCTTGGGCTACCAACTCTGACTTGAACTTGAGAAATTATTTTGTCTTTTTCCTTACATAGTAATGCTCCATTCATTTCATCATATGTAGCTGTGTTCCTCATGGGGAACCACAGGACAAACAAAGAAAAAAAGATACTTTACTACCAAGTATCTTTGCTACTCTTTCTTCTAATAGGAATGAAATTGCTTTATTATTTTTAGATTGTGCCTATCATCAACTTTTTTTTTTTTGGTGATACCAGGATTTGAACCCAGGGCCGCGAGCTTGCTAGTCAAACACTCTACCACTTGAGCCACTCTGCCAGTCCAACTATCAGCTTTCTTTAGAAAAACGGCCAGTTTGATCAGTAAGCAGCCCTGTTCCTATTTAACAAAAGGCTATGACTTCTAATGAATGCACGGCATAAAAAAGGTCAGACATCCTCTCTGCTACTCAGGTCATTTAAAATAATAAATGTACATGAAAAGTTGAGAACATGATTTAAACTGGCTTGTCACAGCTCCATTTTATTTCATTCTTTTCAGCTTAGCTTTGTGATTGTGAGGAGGTACAGTCAGTGACCATAACTGATGGAAACAACTGGATCTCAATCGGCAGCAACTGTGTACCAGTGTTCATCACACCAGTTCCAGAATTTACCAGTTCTTAGAGAATTAACTTTATTTTCAGGTTCAGCTCACCTGTTGGGGAAGCCATGGTCCTGTTCTGAAATTTACAAAAGCAAGTGCTGAAGGTGGCCGGGGTGGAAGGAGAGGAGACCGCTAATGACCAGCTGGTAGACCTTGCATAAATTGTATCACCTCTCTGTGCTTCCTACAGTTCTGATGGGAGAGCTCCTCGCCGCCCCCCCCCCACAGGGTTGGTACAAAATCCAATGACAACATGAACAGGAAAGTCTTTTCACAGATGCAAGGTGGGGTCATTATTTTTCAATATGGAATTTCCTCTGCAGCACTTTTTATTTGGCCACATGATTACTGCACATCATGCCAGACTGCAATGCTGTTTCACCTTCATTTACCCTTTTTCTTATTTTAGACAGAGATTACACTGACCATGATGCATCCATCCCTCTGGTTCATGTTCCTCCTCCACATTGTGCAAATCCCACAATAAAGAGAAATATTGCATAGCAGCAACAAAACTCAACGCACCTGAAAGTATCAAGAAAAAGCACAAGTTATGCTCAAAGGATGCAGAAATGGGTCAAAAAGGAGACAGATGGGCACAGTGGTTAACATCTGTAACCCCAGCTACTTGGGAGGTAAGAGATAAGAAGGATCACAGTTGGAGGTTGCCCCTACTCCAGACTCTACCTGAAAAACAACTAAAGCAAAAAGGACTCAAGTGATAGAGCACTTGGGCAAGGCCCTGAGTTCAAACTCCAATACTGCAAGTATTGGAGACTGAGAAGGAATTATACAAGGCTTCTATGCCTTGTTTCATACCACCCCACCCCACTTTCATGCTTCAGAAACAAAACAGTATTCGAGCTCGAAGCTCCTAACAACCAGGCAGAGAGGAAAAGACATCTCAGTACATTTTCAGTGATGGAGAGAACAAGCTAAAAGACACTATTCACTTAGCCAGCCCATGAGGTCCCGCTAGCTTTTGCTTAACACTGTTTTGTAGTGTTTTCCCAGCAGGGAGCGTGCCCAAGAACTCCCCTGTACCTACAAAAGAAGGAACCTTTATGAGGCACAGACATGAGTTGTGCGTCCTGAAGCTTTAAACCTGACTTACAGATGAGGACATTAAGTCTCAGGAAGGTTGAGGTGTCCAGTCTCACACCTAGTGAAGTCCCCACGTGGGCGTGTCTGTCCCACGCCCTGGAGCCATAAACTCGGTCAGCCTCATTAACCCCAACTTTGATTTCCTACCTCCTCCAGGCAACGATCCCAGCTACTCCTCCTTCCCACGCCTCTGCCCAGCCAGTAAATCCTAGGGTAGAGATTAAAAAGGCTCCTAGGCAAGATGCTCGCTCACCCAAACGCTCCTCCCAAGCTCGCCAAGCCTGTGCCACCCACCCTATCCGCAGCCCCGAGCTTTTCCCCAGGCTGCCCTCTCCCCTGCACTGCGCTTACGGGGTGGGGACCCAGATTCCGCGAGAGGACACCTGAGCGAGGTAGAGCTGAGATGTGTGTGTGGTGGAGGGAATTCCGGAGCTGTGGCCAGTGGCGGGGGTCCGTCTTCCGCGCGCCCTCCGCGTGCCCGCTGCGCGCCCCCGGGAACTACGCTTCCCAGGCTGCTCCGCTGCAGCCGCGCGCCCGGCGCCGCGCCCGACCCAGAGCCGCCTGTTGATTGCAGCGCTCGCCGGGGCCACGGCGCCTCCCCGGCTCGCCAGACCCGCTACCTCGGGGCTCACGGGCTGACGGCCCGCAGCGCTGGCTCCGACATGGCTGCACGCACCGGTGAGCGCGTGTCGGGGGCGGGTGGGGGCCTGTCGCGGCCCGCGTGGGTATGCGGAGCCCCGGGCCCGCTGTCCTGTGGCCGCCGCGCCCTCCCTGCGGTCTGGAGGATGCTCCGCTTGCGGCGAGGGCGCTCGGCCCCGCAGGCGCGCACAGCCTCCCCGGGCCACGGGCAGGAGCGCGGGGCCCCGGGGCGGCGGGGCCGGTCCAGTGCCCGCACTGCGGTTCCGCAGCCTCTGCAGCCCGCGTGGCAGCTGCGGGGAGGGCGCGGTCTCCCGGCCTCTCGGGTTGCGGGGCTGGGGTTTTTCCACGCTGCGCTTTGTTCCACACTTTCCCCTCGGCTGTGAACGTCTCCTAAGCCCCGGGAGTCTTGGGTATCTTGCGACCTCGTTTACGCAGGGGACAGGGAAGGAGGGGACACCGGCCGATGGCTTTTCCTCAGAACCCTGGAGCTGTCACTGCAGGGCGTTTCAGCCTCCTGACAGCCGCGAAGGCAGGTCCTCTAGAACCTTATTATTCATTTTTTTCTGGCTGAAAATAATCATATGTGCCCTCTAGAAGCTTCCTGAATTTTCTCCGTCGACCTGCAGAAACGAAGGTTAATTATGATTTTTTAAAGATAATAAAAGGGTCCGAATGGGAATTTTTACTTATAAGTATTAAAAGGTGGGAAGGTGATGCGGTTAAAATGCAAATTAGCAATAAGAGGCCCCGAATGCGACATCTTCCCCGTGCCTATTAAACATCTGAATCATGAGACACTTGCGAAGGGAATGAAAAGAGCATCGCAGGAGATATTTTAAAATCTGGCTTCGGTTTTTGAGCCACCATTAAGCAGCCAAGGGACCCTGGGCAAGGCTCATCACCTCTCAGCTTCTTTCTCCATGCAAAACAGGGGCATTTGGCTAAATGGTTTCCAGACCTCTTCCTGGATTCTCATATGTAGGAAGACATGAGGGTGCTTCTGTTTAATACCGTCACAAAAAGCCTGGTTGTGACAGAACAAGCAGCTTTGCCCTAGTAAAGGAGGAAAGCTTTTTCAGGGCTTAGATAATCTAATTTTAAAAAAATAATAATAAATCCTATTTCCTCTGTCTACTCTCTTTAGTCTACCTCAGTGAGTGTAAGAACAATTTAAATTTTTGTAAAGTTACTGCGGATCGGTAGGCGACAATGTGTGTTGTGTTTTCTGTTCTGTTTGTTTGCTGAAGATGAGGTGATGGGATCAGCAGATAAAGGGTTGGTGACTCCCTAGGGCTGGGCCTGAGCTGTCAAATGTAATCAGCAAGATAGTGGGGGAGGAAGTAACCAAAGAGAATCTACAGTGGGAAAACAGGATGCATACTGATGGGTTATTGTGTGAAAAATAAATACACAATAGAAGAAATGAGAGAAGCAGAAAATCAGCTGTGTGCAAATCCTAGCGTTTGATTCAGGCAAGGGCTCATCAACTGGCATGAAAGCTTTGAGTGAAAGGTTGTTGGGAGCAGAATTTCTGTATTTCAAAGTGTCTTTCACAGATTACTCAATAGAATGTGTTTTATAATGGAGAGATTAGATCACCATCTTAACCAATGATGGCTTAAGGCAGCCATCATTTCACCTCTATAGTGTTCCTGCCAAAAAGAGATGGATAGGGAGACAACTATTGCAGATTAAAAGATTTCATAACAATGAATTGGGGTGTGTGGCGTTTAAAACCTAGATGAGAAAAAAATAGCTATAAGAAACAATTTTGAGACAGTTGGGGCAATACAAATATGGATTATAAGTGAGATGATCTCTTAGGTGCAATCATGGTTTTATGGTTATGTAGGAGACTGTCCTTATCCTTCGGAGACGTGGGTATTTGAGGTGAACCACATTGACATTTACAACGTCCACCTGGTTCAGAGAAGAAGCCTACAGGGGTGGCAGAGCAAGTTCAGGGATGTAACAAGTATGGCAGAATGATGACAGCTGGCGAGTCAAGATAGAATACAGGTGTTACTGTTAACTTTTCTGTAGATTTGGACTTTTTAAATTTAAAAAATTAGAGATTAAGATTAATAAGTAAATAAAGAGAGAGTGTTGCAGAGGACCATATGGGGTAGTGACAGACTGCTGTAGTCAGTCTGTGGGAGACTCCTTAACTTCAAGTTCCCAAGAACTGGAGATGTGAATGGGGCCAGGGGAAGTTGCCTTTTTTGGATCATCAACACCTCCATCCCTTTGCTCTGATCTCAGAGTACATTTGTGTCCTCAGTTCTCAAGAGGAATTGGTTCTAGGACCCCCACATCTGCAGATCTCAGGTCCCTTATATTAATGGTATAGTATGTGCATAAAACCTACACAATCCTCCTGAATATGTGAAGTCATCTCTAAATTACTTCTATGCAATACACTTTATGCTATGTAAACAGTTGTAATACTATATTTTTTAGAGACTAATGACAAGAAAAAAGTCTGTAAAGTTCAGTAGAGGTGCTGTTTTGTCTTTGTTTTTGTTTTCCAGTGCTAGGGATCAAACCCAGGGCTTTACTGGGCAGGAGTTTTGTCACTGAGCTGTATCTCCATCTCTGCACTTTTAAAAATAATATTTTTGACCCATAGTTGGTTGAATCAACAGGTGTAGAGCCCGTAGGTATGGAGGGATGACTCTATTAGTAATTCTCCAACCTTCAGAAATTCTGGCCCTAGTCAAGAACTACCTTGAAAGCGTGTCTCTCTTCTTTGTCCATCCAAGATCTGAGGCATATGTAAGGATGTTTGAGTACAGAGGAGGTAGTTCAATTTGCTTTGGCTTAAGAGAATGTTGGGAAAACAACTGATCTCTAGCTTTCTGACAGAACAAAAGTTATGAGTTCTTTTCATTTTCTTTGTGAGTAAATCACATACTACCAAAGATTTTCCTTAAAGGCTAGAAGTGGTTCAAAGAGGTTCAGTGAAGGCACAGAAGACACTTGCTACTACCAAACCAAGGAATCAAAACCAACTCCTCGGATACCACACGTAATCTCTTATATAGAATCCTTTGCTGCAAGAATAATTTTGCTATACCTGGATCTTGTGTGTGTGTGTGTGTGTGTGTGTGTGTGTGTGTCTATCTGTGAGTCTTTCAGTCAGTATTCCTGCAAAAAATATAGGCTGTTACCAGGTGTTACAAGAAAAAGAAAGTGCCTTCTCAGATCTTCTCAGAAGCCCTAGAGTAAGCAAAACTGAAAAGGTCGGTTGACTCTTAACTGTTCAGAACCTTAGGCTAATGATCATTAAGCTCCCGGATATGGAGTTAGTGGGCTGGGAGTTTCTGAAGAATAAATAGTATGGAATGTTTCCCAAACTATGGGCAAAAAATGAAAATAAAAAATCAAGGCTGGGGATGATGTAGCTCAGTGGTAGAGTGCCTGCATAGCATGCTTAAGGCCCTGGATTCAATCCCCAGGGCATACATACATACATACATACATACATGGCAGTAAAAAATTTGAAAGACTAGCTAATATTGCCTGGAACCAACTTTGGGAAACACTGCCTCCAGTGCATGTTTGAGTGGAGGGTCAGGACTTCCACATCAATGCGTAGATCGTAACATTTGTCATTTTTTATTCCCATTACCTACAGGTTGAATTCCATTTTCAGTTTCTGGTGTTCGTGGATCACAACTATTTGACCCCAACCTACTTTTTCAACCTGAATTTCCCATATTTCTTCCTATAAGAGTTCCTTAATATTTTGCTTGTACACTATGAACACTTTTTGGTGTTTCAGAACACCAAAAAGTCAATTCTACATAATTTTCGAAGCTTTGATGTATTTTCTGCTGTGGCTCTTAAGTGAAGCTGGACTCCCCACCCCCTTGGTTTCTTGGACTTAGTCCTGCATTTCAGCACAACCTTCTTCAAAGGTGTGATTTGGTGTTATTTCTAATTTATGTTTTGTCTTTCTGGCTTGGCACTGACTGCCCTATTCATTATGTTTTCCATGTGTGTCACCAGTCTTCCTGGATTCCCTTAGTGACAACTGGGTGGGGTGGGAATGAGAAGGTCTGTTCCAGGACTGTAGTGACAGGTGCTCCTGAAACATGGCATAAGGCCAGTTCTGCCATGCCTGGACTTGAGAAGGAACAAAGTTGGGGTACCAGTCCTAAGAGAGAACCAAGAGACAGTAGCAGGAAATAGTACCCACCAAAACAATTAGAAACCAAGTAGTAGTTAGGAAGACAGTAAAGTCTTCACTGTGAAGGAGTTTCTGCCTCAACCAGGAAGTCTTGGCTACTTCCTGACCAGGTGAAAATCTATGTCATAGTTTGGCCAGCCAATGTTGTGATGGCTTTCTACACTTGGCATCATTGATCAAGGGATCATACAGATCTGTATTTAGTAGATACTGCCAAGGAAAACAGAGAGAAAGAGTGTCACCAAAGAAGATTATTCCCAGGCCAGGGACAAAAGAGAAATAGTTTTGAGAACTTGCATGCGCTCGCCACTGTACCTAGCACAAACACTAGCACCTTAAGTACTACCTCTATCTTCTGATGTAAGTAGAGTCATATATCTGATAATGATGTTTCAGTCAGCCATGAATCACATGTATGACAGGGGTCCCTAAGAGTTTATCACCTGATAGCATTGTAATTGTCTTAGTCTGTGTCAGTATACTCTATAATGTTTGCACAGCGACCAAATCACTAATGATACATTTCTCAGAATGTATCCCTGTTGTAAGCAATGCACTGTTCTTCGCTTGTCTTACAGGGAAAAGAACACAGGTTTAGAAAAGCTGTCACTTGCATGTATGTCTGCATCATTAGACTTCAGGCTGGTCACCTCCAGGGCCCATGCTTTTAGTCTTCTGTGCTCCTCTAAACCTGGAGGGGAGCAGTCACTAAGTGGGCATGTCATTATAAAAGGGGACTATTTCCAAGCATGATTTAGCTGTAGCGATTTATATGTTCCAAAATTGGGAAATTAAAAAAGAGTCTCATATACAAGCACTGCATTCTGGTAGGATCTGTCTCTTAGTCTCCTTTTTGCCTTCTTCCCATTGCCTTGCCTTATTTTTGGACTGAAATTCCTCATTCCTACCTTGTTTTCTGACCTTCACCCTCTTAAGTTATTTCCCAGAGTATGGTAGGAGCAATTTGATTGTTTAAAACAAACAAATTACAAAAAAAAAAAAAAAAAAAAAAACTTGACTGGTCCATCTTCAAATAGATAGAGTCTAAAATACAGCTATAGTGGATTCATCTTTGTATTTGCCCAGCAGCTAGAAATAAATTAAATATGTAGCATCAGTGTATATTTTCTTACAGGGTATGTTGACAGGCTGATTTTGTTCTAATTTACTAGTTTTAGAAAATGCAGATTTGGCTCTTGTACAAATTGGTTCATTAATTGTTTAAATTTGTGAAATATTAAAGAGATATAAAAAAAGAATAAAGACTAATACCCTCTCATTTACTGACCCACTCACTGAGAAATAAATCATCCCCAGCACAGTTGAAGCCCCACGTCTAATCAATTCCACTCTCTTCCTCTGCAAAGTACCCTTTGTCCTTTCCACAAACAGTCCTTAATAGCTTTCTTACATGTGTATGTACTTCTAGGCAATTTCTAGCACTGTTTTGCCCACTAAAAAAACTCTTCATGCAAGGTATGGTGGTGCATGCCTGTAATCACAGCACTCAGAAGGCTGAGGCTGGAAGATGTAAGTTCGAGGCCAGCCTGGGCTACATATGAGCCTCTATCTCAAAAAAAACAAAACCTTGGGGTTTTTTTTCCCCCTTTCCTTTCTTTCTTTCCTTTTTTTTTTTTTTTTTTTTTTTTTGGTGGTACTGGAGATTGAAGCCAGAGCCTCGTGCTTATAAGGCAAACACTCTATTTCTGAGCTATATCTTACATCCCTGACCCTTTTTAATATTTTTCTTTTGAGACAGGATCTCACTAAGTTGCCCAGGCTAGCCTCTAACTCTCCATTCTCCTGCCTCACCCACCCAGGGTTATAGGTATGCTCCACCATTCCCAGCTTACTAGGTTTTAAGAGTTTTTGGGAGCTGGCTGTGTGGGTCAGGTGAGTAGAGCACCTATCTAACAAGCACAATACCTTGAATTCAAACCCCAGTACTGAAAGAAGAAAAAAAAAATATATATATATATATATATATATTAGCATATGTTAATTGTACAAAGGGGTTTCATCGTGTTATTTCCATACAAGCATACAATGTACTTTGATCTTATTTACCTTTATCTCTTTTATTACTCTTTCTTAAACTCTTCCTTTAAAAAATAATTTTAAAAGGTTTTATTATTTTTATTTACTATTTTGCAAAAACATGACCCTTGATTTGGTTTGTGTTTAATAAACAGGGCTGCTTATTTGGGCTTTGGTTCTGTGTCTGTGTGTAGGCAGGGCCAAAGGCTGGGCACTTCATGTTGTATGATTGTCCTCTTTCCCAGCACAGTTATACAAATAAAGTAGTGGAAAGAGAAGCGAAGAAAGCCACACTCACTGTTTTCCCTCCCAAGGTCTGTATGTCCTGGTAACAGGGAGAGTTATCTAAGGGTCCAAGTCATCCTTCCTTCAACTCAAGTCTCTTCCTACTTTCATTTTCCTCATCGGCTCTGTGCACTTGCCCACCTGGGCTCCTGGAAGCTGTGTTAGGCATGCACTTCATTCCAGTGTGTGCATTAGATCTGGTTGCATGTTGAATTCTTGCCATGGGAAGAATTCATCCTGCTGAAGGCAAAGCTGTAGCACAAACTTTCCACTGCAGTGTCATTAACAGGAGGAAAAACAAATGGGAGCCCCTGCAGGGCCTGGGTGGGGGCTATAGCAGGCCAGCCTAAGCCAGAAAATCTTTGATTCAGCTATGAATTCTTCAACATTCTTCTCCATAGTATATCTATGTTTATTAAAAAATAATAATAACTAGTTTTTTCCTGACTCTTTAAGTCAAAATGGTGCTCTAAGAGGATATGACTTTTTTTTCCTCCTCTGACTTTGTGACCCTATGGTATATTGGCACAACATATGCTTTGACAGGTATGGTTATATAATATTAAAATGTTATTGAGTTACTTAATGGGTCTTTCCGTGATGACCTATAAGCTCAGTACACAGAGTATCATGTTTTGTTCACTGATATTCTAGCAATGTCTGGAAAAGGTAAGTTTTCAATAGATATTTGTTGAATGAATATACAAACCTAAACTTGAGGAGTCCAGGAATATAAAAAATTACAACCTGGTCCCTGTTTCTGGGAGTTTGTGCTGCCACTGGAATTAGAACCATATATATAACAGACAAGAGCAAGTGATACACATCAAATTGGCAACATAAGAAATTGGGGGGCTTCTGTGGGCTCAGGTGGCCTCAGAAAGCTTCCCAGTGGAGCGTGGAGGTGGGATGTAGTGGCAGGACCTCTAGACCTGTGTTTACTTCACTTCTTAGAGCCCATTTCCCACATTTGACATTGGTTGCACAATATCTAATAGATGCCTACACTGAATCAAGACCTGTGCTGAGAGTGAGGATGTTAGTGAATAAAACTGATGTGGTCTCCACCCTCACAGAGATTAGGTAGGAAAACAGGAATGAAGCTAAGGACAGCTGCAATCAAAGAGGTGCACGGGGGTGGGGAGTGAGCGATCCAGACCTTGTCTCAGAGAAAGAGACAAGGAAGAAAAGAGGAAGAGAAGCTCTCTTTGAGACTGGAAGATGAGTCAAATAGAATCAGCGGGTGGTATTTGAGCAAAGGGAACATAAAGCCTAATCCAGGAGTTGGAAGTGGTCCAGGAGGCTGGATCAGAAGGAGGCTGATGGGAATGACAAGAGACCAGAGCGTGAATTTGGACCTTATCTTCAATGCAGTGGGAAGACAGTAGAGGATTTTAAATAAATTGACTAGAATTGGTTAAAAAGATCACTTTGGTCATTTGTATGGAGAGTGGATGAGAAGGGGAAAGGGCTGGACGTGGGCAGTGGGATGAGTGAAGGAGGATTCTCAACTCGTTTAGGGAAGGACAGGATTTGGTGGTTGCTGGGTGGAAAGGTGAGGAGGGAGAGATCAATAATGGCTCCTGATTTCTTGGACAACTTCCTGAACTTGGGAACTCTAGAGGAGGAAAGAGGATGAGCGCTCTTATGACATATTCAAAGGGTGAGGTAGTCAAGGAGAGATGTTGGATGGGCAGTTGGAAATACATGAGTCTGGTCCCCAAGAACAAAGTCCAGAGTGAAGATACAGATTCGTAGTCATTATATAAATTATAATTGCCCCAGTAAGAATGTATAATATGAGAAAAGAACCTGTAAGATAAGACTTTGAAGAATGGAAGTATTTAAGATGGAGCAAGAGGAATTGTGAAAAGAGACCAAAAAAGAGTGATCGGGGCTGGCAGAGTGGCTCACGTGGGAGAGCACCTGCCTAGCAAGCGTGAGGCCTTGAGTTCAAAGAGTGATCAGAGAAATAGGAGAGAAACCACCCATGTTACTGAACTGGATGGTGTAAGGCTTCACTCACCTCTGACATTCTGTGGTGCTGCAGAGCCGGGGTCTGAGCCAGGTCACAAACGCAGAGCACACAGCCCTGAGAATAAAGAAGGGCATTCCAAGTATAGTGCAGTAGTTGCCAGCTTCCCAACAAGAAACAGAATACTCTCAAACTGAACAATGGGAAAATTTTAATAAAGAGGCCATGTACAAGGACGTAGGAGGGTGTAGAAAATCCAACAAGACAGAACTCTGGCACTAACACAACAAGAGACCCTTTTCCCCACTGCCAGGGCCCAAAGTCAGCAAGGAAAGGGCAACTATGCAGAGAGGGCTGCCTGGGGGAGACATGGCTAGGAGGACCCCACACCCCTCTCCCTCACTCTCCAGTTTTCTCCTGTTGGCCAAACAGAAGCCAGAAAGGACAGGAATCTATTAATGCAAACTAAATAGGTAACCTTCCTGAGGCACAGAGCAGAGTGAGGAGTAGAAATGAAGGGAAAAGCAGAAGCATCCCAGATAGTTATCTTGGAAATGAAGTGTTAGGTGAAAGAGAGTGTTAGTGATTTTATTGCCAGTGTAACAAAGCACAAATTCAGTGGCTTAACACAGCACAAATTTATATCTTACTATCTTAGAAGTCTAAAACGAATCTCCTTGGGCTAAAATCCAGGTGTCGGCAGGACTGTGTTGCCTTCTGAAGGGTCTAGGGAGGAGAGTCCATTTCCTTTTCCAGCTTCAAGAGGCCACCCACATTCCTTGACTCATGGCCCCTTCCTGAATCTTCCAACACCCAAATCGTGTCATTCTGACCCTTTGCTTCTATCATCCAAACTTGCCTGACTCTTCAGCCTTCCTCTTCCATCTTTTTCTATTTTTTTTCCTTTTTTTTTTTTTCGGTGCTGGGGACCGAACTCAGGGCCTTGCACTTGCCAGGCAAGCGCTCTTCCACTGAGCTAAATCCCCAACCCTTCCTCTTCCACCTTTTAAGAGCATTTTGGATTAGCTTATACCCAGATAATACAGGAGCATTCTCCCTGTGTTAAAACTCTAATTCAATCATACCTTGTCTCCTTTGCCACATAAAATAGCATAATCATAGGACTGGGAGTTAAATGTGAATATCTTTAAGAGGCATGATTCTCCTGTCATAGACAGTGAACAAATCATTTTGGATGGAGGGGAGGGCTCTCCAGGAAAGTAATGAGAGAGAAAACAGAAAGCTCAGGTCGAAGCCAAATTACAGGAATTTGGGGTACTAGACTGTACGAGTTTCATTCTGTAGAGAAGATGAAGCCATTGTAAGTTGTTAATCAAGGAAGTGGCTTGTTAGTAGTGTTGAGAAAGATGGCCCAATCATAATGCCCTAGAGGGAAGAACAAAAACATCTCAAGATGCAGTTAGAGCTTAGTGTGGTGGTACACACCTGTGATCCGAGCACTCAGGAGGCTGAGGCAGGAGGATCAAGAGTTTAAGGCCAGCCTGGACTACACAGTAAGTTCAGTGCAGCCTGGGTTATATAGCAAGTTTAAAGACACACTGAGCTACTGTAGTGAGACCCTGTCTCACCAACAGAAAAAAGGCAGGGACTGTCAATCAAAATATGACACATGCTTGCTTTTTCTTTTCTTTTCTCTTTCTCTCTCTCTCTCTTTTTTTTTTTCCTGTTGCTGTATTGGGGATTGAACCCAGGGCCGTACCACTTGAACTGTGCCCCAGCCCAACATGTGCTTTCTTAAAAATACAATTTTTTACTTTATTGAAAGAGTTGTTTTAGACTTCCACATAGACAACCAGGTGAAATGGCTTATGCCTATGATCCCAGGTACTTGGGAAGCAGAGAGAGATTTCGGTTCATGGTCAGTCTGAGCAAAAGTTAGTTAGATGCTGTCTCAAAAACAAGCGAAATGTGATGGCACACGCCTATGGTCCCAGCTAGTCAGGATGTGGAGGTAGGAGGATCTTGGTCTGAGGCTGGGCCAGGCAAAAAAAGTGCAAGACCCTATCAGTAAAACAAACTAAAAACTAGAAGACTGGGGGCATGGCTAAAGAGCACATGTGAGACCCCGAGTTCAATCCCCAACACCAACACTATAGTAATACATTTAAAAATAGACTCTACATACAGTTTTTAAATTCTTTTCTATTAAGGTATAAATGACATACAATACAGTGCTCATATTTCAAGAGTACAATTTGACAAGGTTTGTACCTGTGACACAATCACCATAGCAGGGTGGTGAACATAGGCCTACTCCAGAGTTCCTCACGCCCTTTGTCATCCCTTTGTTCAGCCCCTCCCATCTGTCTCCCATTCTTAAGCACTGATGACTTGTTTCCTCTTGTAGGGATCAGTTTGCATTTTCTAGGATTTTAGACAAATGGAATTATACAGTACACAGTCTTGTTGGACTGGCCTTTCACTCATAATTATTTTGAAGTTGACCCATGTTCTTATATTGCTAATTCACTCCTTTTTATTGCTGAGAAGTATTCCATTATATGGTTATACCATAATTTATTAATTCATTCACCTATTGAGAATCATTTAGATTGTTTATGGTTTTGGGCAGTTATAAATAAAACTGTTTTGAGTATACGTTGATTTAAAAATCATCTGTCCCGTGCATATGTAAAAATAGGAAATGTATATAAAATGAAGTGGTTGATATTCTTAAAACTTCTGCATGTTCAGAGTTCAACTTTTAAAGTCCCTTTTCAATTCACAGGCCTCATTGTCTAGTTTTTTTTCCACACGATGTCTCTGTGCCATCAAGAATGGTAACAACAACAACAAAAATCTGTAAAAGAACTAAAGTCATTGCTCTTGTAGAGAGCACTTACTTCTCTGTAATGATGCAAAACTAGCCTAATCCGAACCTTACATTGCACTAAACACACCTGTACTGCCACCTCTCATGGTGCTTTGTTTCCTAAGTTATTGGGTTTGTTGTTGTTTTAAGACAGGGTCTCATTATGTAGCTCAGGCTGGCCTTGAACTTGCTATGTGACCCCAGTTGGCCTAGAACTCAAGATCCTCCTGCCCTACTTCCTGAGTGCTGGGATTACAGCTGTATACCACCATGCCTGGTTTGCTTCCCAGGTTTTAAAAGAGTGTTCCACAGTTGTTCCTTCTAAACCCTTGACACCCATTCTGCTAGTTTTGAAGCTGGTGTTTTTGATGTCATGTACATGACAAGTACATGTTGACAGCTGCTCAGGCAACAGTACTTACAGGACACCATGGAAGATGCATCTCAATTTCAGAATGTTACATGTGGTAACTTGTGCATCAATTCGTTAAATAGAGTAGCTCATTGGATGGATAAGAGCCTGGCAAATAAGATCCTTGTTCACTATCACACAATAAATTAGTGGCATATGGAACCAGAGCAAAGTATGTAGGATCCAGTTAGTTTCTCTGACTTTAGTAGAACTTTTTGTTGTTGTTGTTCTTTTGGTGCTGTGGATCAAACCCAGGGTCTCACTTATGCTAAGCAAGCACTCTACCACTTAGCTGCATCCTAGGCCCTTTTTTTGTGTGTTTGACTGGAATATAGCAATTGAAGCGTGAAAGGAAGAGGACTAAGGGGAGAGAAAGAGGTTTATATTGCCTGTAAGAAGATCACCTGACCATGAGCAGTGGAGCTAATAGGAGGAGGGAACAACATCTTATAGACTCTTGAGTGGCCCACCTGCAACCAGTCACTTCCATCTTCCCATTCTTCATTCTCACCATTCTTCACTGCCTTGTAAAAAAAGCAGTAAACACTCCCCTGCTTTAAGTGTTGTGGTAGCTTCTGGTCCCCATCAGAGTAAGACCCAGGTCCATTAGCAAAGCCCTTCACAGGCATCCTATTCTTATCTTTGCTTCTTTCCTCTCCCTCCCCCATGACTCCTCCTTTTGAGCCACCCATCTATTCCACCACCATGTCATGTACTCTCCTGTGTCTCTGTTTGTGCTGTTCTTTTTCCTAGAATGGCCCTTGCCCACCTATGTCCATCTTATCAAAGCTCAAATGTAACTTCTATTTGCAGAGTTCCCCCCCAACCCTTCCCTGCCCTTACCTAATGATGATTTCTTCATATGTCTTTAAAACCTACTTTATCCATTACTTCTTTTTTTTTCCCCTCAGAGCTTTATTTTTTTTTTATTGTTTTATTATTCATATGTGCATACAAGGCTTGGGTCATTTCTCCCCCCTGCCCCCACCCCCTATCCATTACTTCTAACACTTATCCCATGATATTTTTGCTGTTCTGCGTATGACTGTCTCACTGAGTGTGAGTCTTTGGAAGACTGGGTCCTATCTTATTTATCTTTGTATTCCTGTTTTCTAGAATTGTGCCTGGAAATCATGGTATGCGATAAATATCTATTGCTTTGAAAGATCTGGTTGGTGACTGAAAGCAGTATCCTTCCTAAGGAGATTTGTAAAGTCCGCTGCAAGGGACTGAGTAAAGATTTCATTTTGGGTGAAAGTTTAGGAGTAAGGTGGTAACTGGGGTGGAGGGGAGTGCTGAAGGGAGAATGGCCAAGGGGTGTAAAGAAAGGAGAATTAGAGAGGGTGGCTAAACAAAAGGAGATGAGAATGGAAGATAAAGCAGAAAAGTAGGGAGGGTGATTATGTGGCCAGGGTTTTAGACTCTCACTTAGTTTAATTGCAGGGCAGTTCCTGGACAATGCTTTCTCACATAGATCTTCTAAACTCTCTTTCCTGAGTGAATCCCATTTTGTATTCTTCACATCCCTCTCTCCCTGCAAAGACACAAGTACGCTTCTTACAACTGCCTCACAATTAGTGCATTGTTCTTCCCTGCTTTTCTGTGGAAAGCTGGGGGAGGCAAAGTACTAAGATGGAAAAGCACTTACTACACTGGGAATCAGAAGCCACTCACATGTTCCAGCGCTGTGACCTTGAGCAAGGCCTGGGGCCACCTTTGCCCCAGAGTTATCATCTATGAAATGAGAGTGCTTTTATCAGTGCATGCTTCTCACAAGGTTGCCATAAAGATAAAATAAGTGAGATAAAATACTCTATATGAAATCGCTTTGTAAGCCACCACATTGATCTGAAAATGAAGGTGATATTCCCTTTCAGTCAAACTATCTGTCCAAAAGACTCCATTAACAGCAGAGCACTGTCTCCTAGTAATAAGTCTTGCTAACAGAAAGAAGACATAGTATTTCTATTTCATTAGCAGTGGTGTGAAGCCTCAGGAAGCTGGCCTACTTCAAGGTGCACAGTGCCTGAGAAAGGCACATGAGAAGCCATGGCGCTCCCTTTTCAAAAAGAGCTGGAGAAATACAAGAACATCGATGAAGATGAACTCCTTGGCAAGCTCTCAGAGGATGAACTGAAACAGTTGGAAAATGTTCTAGATGACCTAGATCCTGAGGTCAGTGACATGGACCTGAAGTGGAATGGTTAGTGGTAGTCCAGGAAGAATGGCATGACCGTTCTGATATACCAGACGCTTTGAGAAATAGAAGTACTTGGTTTTTGTTTTTTAAACTTAAAGAAGGAATCTCAAAGCTTAATCAAGCAAATATTAATGTCTACCATAATATTCACTTCTCTGCTTGACATTTCTGCAGAAAATGTGTTAGAAGTGAGAGAATGTAGTGTTTGAGCAACCTGTGAGCACACCGGGTACACACCTAGCTAAACCTAAGTGTGATCAATAGGAAAGAGGCCTTTTGGTACCACATTCTACAAGGCGGCTGCACGAGGCCCAGAGCTCTGCTCTGTTTCAGCTTGTTGGATACCCTCCTCTCAGTACAGGATATTAGAATAAGTAGGACCTCAGAGACATACCAGAGACCCTGCCCTCAGTTCACACAGCATCTTTGCAGGGGGAAAAGAGAGAAGTAGCAAAGTGTAGTCCATCCTGCTCACACCTCTGTCTTGTCTTGTCAGAGTGCAATGCTACCCGCTGGATTCCGACAGAAAGACCAGACACAGAAAGCAGCCACTGGCCCATTTGACCGAGAACACCTCCTCATGTACCTGGAGAAGGAGGCTTTGGAACAGAAAGACAGGGAAGACTTTGTGCCCTTCACTGGAGAAAAGAAAGGTAAGGACACAGTTCTGATGGGATAAAGGTACTCTTAATATTTTGTCTTAAAGAGTCAAGCAAGGGGCCTGACCTAGAAATGGAAATAAGCCCATGACTGGATATAGTATTTTAAAACACCATGGCTGGTGGATACATGCCATTCTACATTTGTCCAAACCCACAGGATGTGCAACACCCAGAGTGAACTCTATGGTAAACTATGGATTTTGGGTGATAATGATGTGTCCATACAGGTTCATCGGTTAGAACAACGCACCACTGTAGTGCTGGATGTTAGTGGGGAGGCTTAGGACAAGGCACAGGGAATTCTCTGTATTTTGTGCTTACTTTGGCTATGAATCTAGAACTGCTCTAATAATTAAAGCTTTGTAGTTTAAAATTAAAAAAAATCATGGCAGATATGTGGGTTAATTAAATGAATACTTATGGGGTGATGGTCCTCAGATTTGTTCTGTGAAAAAAAAATCTCAAACTTCAAAGAAAAAGTTTTTGAGGATGTAAACAGGTGTTTTACCTGCATGAGAGTTCTATAGGAACCTGTGTGTTCCTTTAGTGTGGTGCTTTACAGCTACAGAAGTCCCCATAAGGCCCTTCTATTCCATGCCAAGGATGGCTTTAGCACTATACTCCTAACCTGGGTGCTACAGTGAAAGGCAGTGCAGTCAGTCATTCATTCACCCAGCATGTGCAGAGCACTTCTCCTGTGTGCAGCCATGTGCACCTGGGACCACAGGTCTGTAGGGCCCTGCCCTGCCCTCAAGGAGCTTGTGGTCTAGCTAGAGAAAATGAGCTGGGAAGCTGGGAAGCCCTGGTATGTTTCTCTGTGCCAGGACTGAGCTCCAAGACAAGACAATGAAGTTCTCCTCTTTGGCTCTTGAGCCTATGGAGCTAGTAGCTGTTAATTGCCTGTCCTTCTTCCTCAGCTACAGTGACTTGGGCCCATGGCTACTAATGGAATCATTGATGATCCAATAGCAGATAGATTCTTTTTAAAACACAGCAGATCGCATCACTTTCCTGCCTAAAGTCCCAAGTCTGTACTGTGATGTTCAGTGTGGGTCTGGTCTCTCCAAGGACCACTTCTTGGACTGCATCTTTCCTTCCCTCACTTACACCTCAGCCCCATGTCTCCATTCATTTTCCCAAATTTACCCAATTCTTTCCATATTAACCCAATCTCATGGACTCTTCCTTGTGACCCACATCCCATTTTCATATCCAGAAATTCAATCTTAATGTCAGGGCTTCAAGCTTTCCCGACCTCTCCATCTGTTCTGGTCCCCTTCTTTCTGTCATGACACTTGGGTATTGCTTTCACAGTACTGTGAACGTGTTCATCATGGTTGATCATTTTGTTTACTTTGGTGGTGTGTGTTTCCCACATCAGGTTGAGATTCTGCAGTAGGATTGCATAGAAACCAACATGAGAGTGGGATGCTCTACTAGTTTGGGTTCAAGTGAATGCTGTCTGAGCTTCTGTGTGATGGTAGTGGGAATAAAGCACTCACCTCTTCAGTCAGCATAGGTCAGCCCTGCTGTCTTCTCTGAATCATGCACATCTCATGGATCACACACTATTGAGAATGTCATTAGGAAAGGAAAGTTGAACTGTGCTGGGATTACTACAGAAATACGGGGATACGGGGCTGTGTCTATGGCAGCACAGTTGCTACAGGACTAATTGAATTGTGAAAGAAATTGTAATGTAAAATCTTCAGTAAAATTGCAATAAACATCAAGTACTGGAATAGTGACAGCATAATAACGGGAAAGCTATTGTTTTTTGTTCTCAGAGAAGAGGTCTGAGAAATGGCCATAGCAAATTATTTCTTCATCCACATTATGCTGCAGGTGGGTTGGGAAGTTAGGCTTGCAAAAGCTCTCTGAGTATAAAAGGGAGATCCAGTCATGCTGTGTAGTTTAGGAGAAGGTTGGGAAGGAGCACAGTTAGATAAAAATAAGCAGGTAGTAAGTTTTCCAAGCAGAGCAGTGGGATCAGAGTGAGGAGTATGTAGCACCCATATCCTGGAAGGACCAGTGAGATGATCTGGGAGCATCAGGAGGCTATCCTGAGGCTGTAGTGGGATCCTCAGAAAAAAGACCTAACAACTCTAATTCTTAATGTAGTATTCTGTAGTACCTCAGGTTCCAGGGCTAGATTTAAGTCTTTGGAGCAGCTTTCTTCACTTAAAAATTATTGTTTGGCTAAACCCTCAGGAATGGACCTGTCTGAGAAGTTGTCCTGACCCACATAGCTGTTGGGTCACCTGTGTACCTTGTGTTTGAGATAATCTTAAACAGTGACAGGAAGGAGGAACTTAGAAATGCTATTTTTGACTCTAGACACAAAATCATTTGAGCCAGAAAGAACATGATCCAGGCTGCAGAGAGTGTGAAAATTAAGTCTGAGATGAGTGCCAGTGTTTGAGATGTTATTGATTGGTTGATTTTATTTTTCTTCATTTTCTGATTTCTGACCATCCTCCTTTCTTCCCAGTGTATTTTCCTTCTTTCTGGAAAATGTGGCAGATTGTGTGATGCCATGGCAGAAAGTACGTTGTTGGCAATGACAGAGGCCTTGCTCCCAGGATGCCCCACACAACCCTAACCAGCATCCTCCTTTCCCCTCTTTGGGCTGTCCAGTTCTGACTGGTTCCTATTCACTTATCTAACCATTTGGCAAAGTGGTAAGCCATCAGAAGTACACAGCTCCTAGAACCAGGGAAGTCTCCTGGAGAATTTTCTTGAAAGAGTAAGGTTACTGACTTTGGGTTTGATCCTTTCCTTTCCCATAGGAGTGGGATAGGCCAGGCTAGCCAAGATCTAAAAAGAGCTTGTGTCCCAGCTAGTCAACTGGGACACAACTGTCTGTTCTATCCAAAGTGGCAAAACAAAGACAATAGTAGGGTGAGTCATAAGGAACTCTGGAGATCAGAAGGGAGGAGACGAATTTTAAAGATCATGCCCAAGAAGTAAGAGTAACTCCAGAGAGAGAGAGAGAGAGAGAGAGAAAGCCAGGAGTCAAAAGCCGGGAAGAATTGGAAGGGAATGAAGAAGTCTGTGGTATGATGTGATGACTCTGGAATGCCCTGGGCTTTCCTTTGTCAGCCATTGCACGTGTGGGATACAGGGATACGGGTGACTTGCCCTGACTGGGCATTAGGAACAGGTCCTGTGCCATTCTCACAGCAATGTGATTCATTGGTCCAGAGTTTGGGGTATGGATAGGGCATAGGTACCACCATTCTCAGAAGTGAGCAAGGAGCAAAATAAATGCAATCTGACTGGCAGGATGAGGTGAATATTGGTGGGAGAGAATGCATCTATAGGAAGCACAAAATGTCTTGCTGTTCAAAGACCCCACAATCTCTAAGTATAGAGACTCTGAGTTTTCCTTAAAATCAGACTTGTTGTCGTGTACTGTGTCCCCAGGTTACCACATAGTCCAACTGATGACAGTTGCTGGAGGCATGGCTCAAGTAGTGGATTACCTACCTAGTAAGTGCAAGGCCCTGAGTTCAAATTTTAAGACCACAAGAAAGGAATGAATAAACAACCGGCCACACTTAGAGCATCCTAGTGGTTCTACAATCCCAATTCAAGTAGAAAATTAGAGAAGGGGTTGTGTGTCACCAGTTTGTCTCCCAGGAACCTTTCATGCTGCTTGTGTGAGCCTGCCCCCTCCATTATTTGTAGGGTCCAAGGCAATAATATAAATAGAAGCCCACATGCCATTTTTTCCAAATATTGTAAACAAACCATTAAAATATGTTGTATCCTCCTACAAGTATACCTAAGAGGCCAGTATTCTTGGACTAACAAGGGTTCCATGTAGGATGTCAGTCTGTGCCATACCACCAGGGCCTCAAGCACACATGATGGACACCCTTGCCCACATGTGCAAGCTTCATCTATACTTCCCCCAAAAGGCCTCCTAATTGGCCTGGATATGCTGCTGCAACAGCGTAACTTCCCTTCAGAAGGATGGACATGGGAAGGAGTCCATGGAAGCAGACTCAGGACTCTGGGCAGGGAACTCCAAGCCCTTGGGGGCCTGGAGTATGGTTTAGCAGGTGTCCTGAAGGGGAATGCTCCTTTGGCCTTGTGGAATCTCCCTTGGTGGGGAGAGATTCAGCCAGAGGAAGACTGGAGTGGGACCATCTAAGATGCGGGGCCCAGGCCCAAGAGCAGTGCTGCCAATGATAGGGGTGTAGAAGACACTGTTTCCCTCTGCATTTTGTGTAGTAGAATACAGGATGTCCCCCTCCAGTGTTCCTTCCTTTGAATAGTGGATTATGGATATTAGCCCCATCCCAGCAATTCAGGAATCTCAGTTGGATAGGAAATGGCTTAATGGTACACGTCTTAATGACCAGAGCTCCATGTTTTGCTCAGTGCACTTGCCCTACCAATAAGGAAGAAACATGCAATATTTTTTGTTTCTCTTCTGATTTAAAGGGAGAGTCTTTATCCCCAAAGAAAAGCCTGTAGAAACTCGTAAAGAAGAAAAAGTGACCCTGGACCCAGAACTGGAAGAAGCTTTGGCCACTGCCTCCGACACTGAACTCTACGATCTTGCAGGTTAGTCATCAGCTGTGGCCCTGTGACCTTCAGTGTTAACAGTGCTGGTGCAGTCTGTGATCAGAAGACTTCCAAATTCTTTGTATCCCACTGGGAAGAATCCATTGCAGGACACGTGGGTATAAATGGAGTTTATTAAAAGTTAGGGAAGGGAAATGTAAAGGGAAGCCTGGTAAAACCCAGATGGAAGCTGGAAGCCGAGGGAGCATGTTTCTGCTCTTCAGGTGCTTTTAAAACCTGCGATAACCTATGGTAAGGGGAGAATAAGGAGAGTCACACCCAATAATAATGATTGGTGAGGGGCATAGGCTGTTCCTGCCCAGGTGAGAGTGGTTCCTGAGCCAAAGCATGGTTACTATAAGATGTAATTTTTTTTTTGAGTCCCAAACTTTCACTAATTTATCCTGACTCAAACGCATGCACTGCTACCCCTGGCACCAGCCTTTGAACTTCTCTGTAGCTACTGAGTATATGACCAGGTTTGACTCCAGCCATCATGTAGCTAGAAGACAATACAGTGACTTAACCTTTCTGAGCACATCTTATTTTCCTCCAACTCTGCTGTAAAAGGTCCAAATAATGTCTATCCTACAAACTGCCAGCTATGCGAGAAATCAAACAGACCAAATATGAAATAAAAGAGTGTTGGGAACTTAGAAAATATAATGACAGCCCTTACGGTGTCCAACGAGCTTTCATTTTAAAATACATTTTATTGCAATTTCCATGGAGTTCTTACTCTTCCTCACAGTCGCCATTGCAGTTTGAATCACACTAAGAAGTCCGTTAGCCTTCTAGTTTTCTTAACAATAGAAAAATAATGCTAATATGGTTATTAAAGTTGATTTTGCATGCAGATATAAAAAGCTCAAATAGTGCAAAAGAAATGAAATAGAAAGTTAAGTCTTTTCTCCCAAATTACCTACCTCCCATTTTTTTTTGTTTAGCCTTCAAGAAAGCTTCCCTACATGTGCTACTATATGTATGTTTTTACATCTTCCCCCTTACACAAGGCTATTAGGTCACCACAAATAAAGGTGCTTTAAAAGCCAGTCTGCAGGGCTGAGGGTGTAGCATGTGAAAGGCTCTGGGTTCAATCCCCAGCACCAAAACAAAATCAGACCACAGCCTTAGAATAAACTGTCATGTTTATTCCACTAAAAGACACATGTAATAATAACTCCCTTCCTCCCAGGAGAACCACCTCTCATGCATGCTGCCATCACAGCCACATTTGTATTCCTTCTGTGATGATGTCACAGAAGTGTGTGATGTTGAGGTCACATATCTGAGTGTCTCTTGGAGCTCCTGCAGAAGCCGTGGCACCGGTGAAGAAGGTAGTTGTCAGTGACTGGGTGTCTTAGCACCGTGGTTACTGTGGAGAGAGCCTCCCATGGTTACTAATCCTCCCAAGGGTTGCCAATGACTCTATTGGAATTGCCCAAAGGAAGAATGCAGGGCGGGACTTGAATTCCCAGGAAAGGCTGTGAAAACAGAAAACCCCCATCATTTGGAGGACACTAGGTCCTAAAATCCAGACAATAAAGATAGATGATACAAATAGAAAACTGTCCTCGTTTATCTTTCCTCAGCCTCCCTTCCTCATCAGAACCCCCCTAGGAACTCAGGAGGAAGCTTGGCTGGGTGTGGGGCTTTAGGGTGGATCTTTCTGGAAGATTGAGGGCAGCTCCATAAGTGGATGGACTGTTAGCCATTGAGGTTTAGATAAGAAGTGTCAATGCCTTGGAGTTACTATGGCAGGTAGAGAGCAGAAGAGCAAGAAGTTTGTCAAAGGAATGGCAGCTGGTCTTTTTCTCAGCCCTATTGGTCTAGAGATTTGATTACGTCAGTCTGAACAGAGGCATCAGAGTGGAACCGGGTTCTCAGGAAACAGATGAGACAAAAATTAAATCTTGGAGGGCTGAGAGTGTCACTCAAGTGCTAAAGATCTGTCTTGCAAGCACAAGGCCCTGAGTTCAAACCCCAGTACAGCTAAATAAATGGATGGATGGATGGATGGATAGATGGACAAACAGACAGATAGGTAGGTTGATAGAGAAATAGATAATTAAAACTTGGAACCACATGCAGGTGGCACATGCCTGCAACCCCAGCTTCTTAAGAGGCAGAGGATTGTGGTGTGAGGCCAGCCTGGGTAAAAAGCACAAGACCTTCTGAAAAACAGGCTGGAAGCAAAAGGACTGTGGGGGGGTGGCTCAAGTGGTAGAGTACTTGTCTGGCAAGCATGAGGCCCTGGACTTAATCCCCAACACACACACACACACACACACACACACACACACACACCCAACACACACACACACACCAACACACACACACACCAAAACACACACACACACACACACCCAACACACACACACACACACCCAACACACACACACACACACCAACACACACACACACACACACACCAAAACACACACACACCAAAACACACACACACACACCCAACACACACACACACAACACACACACACACACACACACCAACACACACACACACACCAAAACACACACACACACAACACACACACACACCAAAACACACACACACCAAAACACACACACACACACACCCAACACACACACACACACACACACACCAACACACACACACACACACCAAAACACACACACACCAAAACACACACACACACACCCAACACACACACCAAAGCACACACACACACACACACACCCAACACACACACACACACCAAAACACACACACACACACACCAAAACACACTCACACACACACACACACACCCAACACACACACACACACCAAAACACACACACACCAAAACACACACACACCAAAACACACACACACACACACCCAACACACACACACACACCAAAACACACACACACACACCAAAACACACTCACACACACACACACACCAAAACACACACACACCAAAACACACACACACACACCAAAACACACACACACACACACACACCAAAACACACACACACACACACACACACACCAAAACACACACACACACCAAAACACACACACACACACACCAAACACACACACACACACACCCAACACACACACACACACACCAAAACACACACACACACACACCAAAACACACACACACACACACCCAACACACACACACACACACACACCCAACACACACACACACACACACACACCAACACACACACACACACACCAAAACACACACACACCAAAACACACACACACACACACCCAACACACACACACACACCCAACACACACACACACACACACCAAAACACACACACACACACACCAAAACACACTCACACACACACACACACCCAACACACACACCCACACACACACACACACACCCAACACACACACACACACCAAAACACACACACACACACCAAAACACACACACACACACACACACACACCAAAACACACACACACACCAAAACACACACACACACCAAAACACACACACACACACCAAAACACACACACACACACACACACACACCAAAACACACACACAGACCAAAACAATGGAAATTTAAAACTTGGGCTGTGCACAGTGGCATGCACCTGTAGTCCCAGCTACTCAAGAAGGATTTCTTGAATCCAGAAGATCAGGGTCGACTTAGAAAGACCCCCATCTTTTAAAGTGTTAGCAAAACTTGACAATGAGAGCCAAATTTTAAATAGAAGTTGCTTGGTGAGTACAGGGTCAGAGCAAGAAGATGTGTTTGTGGTATGGTCTCAGAAGTCATTTCATCTCTGTGATAAGTAAGGTGTAACTATTATCCCTATTTTGCAGATGAAGTGTGTTAGTTTTTCATCACTAACAAAACAACTTAAGGGAGGAAAGAGTTACATTGGCTCATGGTTTCAGAGGTTCGAGTCCAGCATGGGAGGGAGGGTGTGGCAACAGTCATTTATATCATAGCATAAAGAAGGAGAATGCTGGCTAGTGGGCTCTCTCCTTTTAACCCTTTTATTCCATCCTTGTCCCCAGCCTTTGGATGGTGCTGCCCACATGCAGGTTGGGTCTCCTCCATTCCCCTTAGTCAGTCCTCTCTGGAAATGCCCTTGCAGACACACCCAGAGGAGTGCTTTGTTAGTCTCCTAGGCATACTTCTCAATCCATTCAAGTTGACAGTCAAGCCAGGCATCATGGCGCACTACTGTAATCCAAGCACTGTCTCAAAAAAAAAGGAAAGAAAGATGATAGAAAAGAAAGAAATCCAGTCAAGTTGACAATCAAGATTAATTGTTCCATGAGGAAATAGACTCAGAGACATTTAGTGACTTCCCAAGTCACACAAGTTAGTGTGTGAAGAGTCAGGATTCAAACTTTAGCTGACTGCTCCAGAGTCCCTTCTTAACTATTGTTGTTAGTTTTGTTGTTGTTGTTCTTATTATTATTGTGGGATTTGAACCCAGGGCCTTGTACAAGCTAGGCAAGCCCTCTATCATTGAGCTATATCCCAAGCCTTTGGCTTTTTAAGACAGGGTCTCACTGTATCACCTAGGCTGGCCTAGAATTCTCCATCACCTACCTCTGTCTTCCAAATGCTGGGATTACAGGCATGCTCCACTATGCCCAGCCTTAACTCTTGTTCTTACTGGTCGTAACCATTTGCCCTTCCTGTGATTGCCTCCCTCCTAATATGGAGCCTTGAAGAGAGCTGATGAGGACCTCAGAGGCCTCTGCCTCCCACTGTAATTGCACTAGCAGAGGGAAATGTGTTCCAGCCTGCCCAGCACTTACCCAGCCCCAGTGTTGCTTCCTGTGTGCTATGCTGCCTCCTGGTGCAAGTTCCATGTACTACAGGAGACTAAAGCTTCAATATGCTTCACTGACCTGTTATTATCAGTGTCACTTGTCTTATTTCCCACTCTGGGATGCTGAAGGGCAGAAAAGGACAACTCCTTTCCGCACCAAAGGAGAACCACAACCTTAACAATCTATACATTTTAGATCTTTAAAATCCTCAGACTCAATCCCACCTTCTTATTTGTTGGATAAGAAAACCAAATAGTTAAGTCTACTTAACTAGTAGGATTTTCACTTGGGATACATTACTAGGCTATTGCTTTTCAGATCCTAAATGATTCTACACAGATACAGAAGACATTACTGGTGGACTTGGAAAGAGGGTTTAAAAATAAGTATATTTAACTGTACCACACAATGTGCAAGAAAAGGGGACTTGGAGTCTTATCTTTGTGATAAGAAGAATTGTTCTTTGATGGCCAAATTAACATTGTGAATATCCTAATGTGTTTCTCCAAACTCAGTGCGCATTCATTGTTGTCTTTGTTTTCAGCTGTCCTTGGAGTACACAATTTACTCAACAATCCAAAGTTTGATGAAGAAACAACCAACAGCAAAGGTGGCAAGGGCCCCGTAAGGAGTAAGTTAATGTGGAATCTGCCATTTTGTGAGGCCTTAGAGCCTCCACCTGTTGCTGGTGGAAGAGAGGCCTGTTGCCTTTTGCAGAGATCATCAGGCTCTAAACAATCAGACAGGCATAGGAAACTGATAAAGGAGCTGTGTCTGGCAGTGTGACTGAGACCAGTGAGTGTAACTAGGACCACTTTCTTAATAAGTGTGTTTAGTCAAAAGAGAAAAATCACCAATAAAAAGTTGCATAGTCAGCACTGAAAACAAACAAAGTTTCATGTGCCTTGGATGTTTCAGTTAGGGTAGCTTGACTGAGTTCCCGTCTCTATTCCAGGGTCTTTTTAATAATGGGGGTTGTTGTTAGAATATGATACCTACTTCCCCCATAGAGCAAGAAGGACACACTGACCTGGGTTTTCTGGCACAGAAGTTCCAGTCCACTGTCTTCTAGCTCCACATTTCCTGGAGAAGTGTCAGTTAACTAGACTTTCTCACTTGTGCATCAGTCATCTACTACCGTTGTGTCTCTGGAATGTTCCTGGCTTAGGCACAAAAATAAATATTGATTCCTGCCTAAAAGAACTTACCTCTCTTGGGTGGGTACAGACTACTAATCAGATAATCTTAGCACAGCGTGATCTGGGTGCAGATCATAACTTCTCTAAGATGAATTATTTATTCATTTAGGCAGGTTCTTGCTATAGAGCCCAGGCTGCCCTTGAACTTACAAATCTCCTGCCTTAGCCTCCCAAGTGCTGGGATTATAACCATGAACACCACCATGCCTGGCTTCAGTAGCATGTTTTTGAACTGTGGTTTATCGTGGGTTATATAGCCATATATAAGGAGTATGAGCGATACTCCTTTTATTTTTTTCTTTCTGGCTTCTTGTGCCTGCAGATCATCCTTTCAAGCTTTAGTATCAAAGGGTAACATTCTAGCAACATGTTCCCTGTTAACAATTTGGTATATAGCCTTCTGGCTTTTACACATATACATGTACGCAGATACCATTTTTTCAGATACTCACTACTGAAAGCCACTCTGCCAGCCCTTTTTGTGTCGGTTAGTTTTGAGATAGGATCTCCCTGCATACCCGGACTGGCCTGGACTGTGATCCTCCTATTTGTGGGATCCTGGCTTAGTTGGGAAGGCAGGTGTATACCACTGTACCTAGCCATTGGTTGAGATGGTGTCCTATGAACATTTTGCCCAGGCTGGCCTCAAACTGGGATCCTTCAGATCTTTGCCTCCCTAGGATTACAGGCTTGAGCCACCATGTCTGGCTTACTTTATGCCTTTTGTTCATTTTTTAAGTTATCATACTGTTGTACTGGGAGCACATTGTGACATTACAAAAGTGCTTACAATATATCTTAAATTGACCCCCTCTATCATTCTCCTTTATCCCCTCTCCCCCCATTCTTAGAATAGTTTCAACAGGTCATTTTTCCATTTTCATACATGAGTACATAATATCTCCACCACATTCACCCTCCTACACCCTTTCCTTATATCTTCCCCCTCCCACTGGTACCAAACAGGGCCTGTTTTACCTTCGTGTCCTCTGTTTTTGAAAAAAAAAGAAAAAAGATTATTTTTGTTTGTTTAAAATATCTATACAAAAAAAAGATATCTATACAAAAAAAAGATCTGTACAGAGTGTTTCACTATGATATTTCCATATATTTATATATATGTATGTGTGTATTGTATACCAAATTGGTTCATCCCTTCCATTTTTCTCCTTTCTACTTTGGTCCTCTTCTTGTGGTGTGTTTAACAAGTTTAAAAATTCTGTATTCATTTTTGTATAGAAAGTGCATCAACCATATTCACCTTCACTTCCTTCTTTTACCCTCTCCCTTCAGTAGTGCCCTCCCCTTAGTGTGATCTGTTTTTCATTCCTGTCCTTCGTTGTTTAGGTGTCTGTTCATTGGTCAGTGGGATTTTTGCCTTGGTATTATACCTGTGCATGTATTGTGCTTGAGTCAATGTAGCCCCCCCCCCCCGCACTGTACTTCTTTACCCTTTTCCCCATCCTGTGTCATTTAGCAGTTATCACTTTACTGTGTTTTGTTGTGTCTTGTTCCTACACAGATAAGATGTGTTTCATTATGATTCACAATCTTTCTTTCCTTCTTTTCCTCCTCCCTTGGTCTCTTATTTTATTCTTTTGATGAGTAGATAGCATGTTGTTTTGTGATTATGCTATCAACAACCATTTTTACATTGGTGAACATTTTGTTTGTCCTGTTTTGCTCTCACAAGTAACACATCAGGAAACATCACTGAATATATATATACACACATTTATATATCTTTATGTATTCATGCTATTTTTTCTGTAAATATGTTTAAATATAGAAATACTATGTCATACAGTATGCACATTATAAGGTTTGATAGATAATACCAAATTACTCTCCCCAAAAGTTTGCATCAGTTCACATTCCCATTCATAATATAAAAGGATGCTTTTCCCCCCAACATAGTTGCCACATCTGAATATTACCTCTTTTTACATTTATTTGTTTGCTAGTGAAATAGTATCTCATTTTTTTAATTTTAGAATTTCATTACTTCTTATGTTTTTTGGTAGAGTTAGAATTTTTCTGAGTGTATTCTTTGTTCATTTTTAACTGGGTTGTAGTATTGATTTGTAGGAGCTCTTTGTATATTGGGATATTAATCTTTGTATGATAAATGGATTCCAAACATTTTATGTTAATTGCTTTTGAGAAATCTTCCGTTCTTCTTTCCCATGACTTTATTTTTTCATACATTTTTGAAGCTCCAAAATGGAAATTAAGGGAGGACAATATATAATCAAGATATCACTTCCTAAGACTTAGGAAATGGGGGCTGAGGGTATAGCTCAGTAGTAGCATGAATGAGGCCCTGGGTTCAGTTCTCAGCACCAAAAATTAAAAACAAAAAAACAACTGTGAAATGGAGAGACCTATTATGGTGTCTTTTTGCATCTCAGATTCCATGGCTTGGTGATTATAGTATGAAAGAGGTCCCTAAAGAGCAGCAATAACTGTACATGGATAAGTGGGGATTGCAGTTGCTTTAGGTCCTTCTGCATTTGTGGAAGTATGCAGTGTGTCATCCACTGAGACTTCTCACGGTGGTTGAGAAGCATCAGCCTTCCAAACTGTAACTCAGAGCAATCCTGTTCCCATGTTCACATAACTGAGAATAAGCTCACTATCATTGGTATTAGAGTATCATCGGAATCAGAGCACATGAAGAATCCACATTTCTGGGACAGTCATCTCTATTTTGATAGGAGAGCCCTTGCATTTTCTTTTTTAAATTAAAACTTATGTTTTAGATGTGGTCAAAGGTGAAAAGGTCAAGCCAGTATTTGAAGAACCACCCAATCCCACAAATGTGGAAGTCAGTCTACAGCAGATGAAAGCCAATGATCCCAGCCTGCAAGAGGTCAACCTCAACAACATCAAGGTACTTCACTGTGATTGTTGTCAGCCACTTAGCATGAGGCCAGAACACTTACTAGAAATGACTTACTACCTGATGTTACACTTTGTTTGTAGTCCTTTGTAGTCACTGATATCCTTTTCAAAAGAGGTAAGTCTAAAAGAAGAGTGATTTATAGAATTCTTTGAAAAGACTCACAATACTTAGGTTAAACACAGTACATTAGTTGTATGTGTTGCTGAATAACAGATTAATCTTTCAGGCTTCAAACAGCAAACTATTATTTCAAATAATTTTGAGTGTCAGGAATGTGAGAGTGACTTAGGGTAGTTGGCTCAGGGTCTCAAATGAGATTATTGTGAAGCCATCTGTCAGGGCTTAGATATCCAGAGGCCTGACTGGGACAAGAGGATCCCTTTTCAAGATGGTGCACTCATATAGCTGTTGGCAAGAGGCCTCAATGTCTCACCACAGGGGCTCTGAAGGGCTACCTGAGTGTCTTCATGCCATGACAACCCACTTCCTCCAAAGGAAGTGACCCAAGAGTGAAAAAAGACAGCCAGAAGAAGTCCACTTTACCTTTTGTGGCCTGGTCTCTAAAGTTACAGGTTGTCATTTCCACTTTATTCTGTTTCTTGATAAGCCATGCCACTCTCGGGGAGGGAGAAGGAGAGAGAGAAAGAAGAGGAGAGAAGGAGGAAGGATAAAGAGAGAGGGAGAGAGCCTTGCCTAAGGTCTATTTTATTATTGTTTGTTTGTTTGTGACAGTGTCTCATCATGTAGCCCAGGCTGTCCTTAATTTTGCTATGTTGCCAAGGCTGGCTTAGAATTAGTGATCCTCCTGCCTCTGCCTCTGCCTCCCCAGGGCTGGGATGATAGGTATGCGCCCCAATGCCTAGCTTGTTTTGTTCATTCTTATTGGGCTAATTCCTAGCATTTAATACTAGCATCATTTTTTTTTTATTGTTCATATGTACATACAAGGCTTGGGTCATTTCTCCCCCCCTGCCCCCACCCCCTACCTTACCACCCACTCCGCCCCCTCCCTCTCCCCCCCACCCGCTCAATACCTGGCAGAAACTATTTTGCCCTTATCTCTAATTTTGTTGTAGAGAGAGTATAAGCCATAATAGGAAGGAACAAGGGTTTTTGCTGGTTGAGATAAGGACAGCTATACAGGGAGTTGACACACATTGATTTCCTGTGCATATGTGTTACCTTCTAGATTAATTCTTTTTGATCTCACCTTTTCTCTAGTTCCTGGTCCCCTTCTCCTGTTGGCTTCAGTTGCTTTAAAGTATCTGCTTTAGTTTCTCTGCGTTAAGGGCAACAAATGCTAGCTAATTTTTTAGGTGTCTTACCTATCCTCACCCCTCCCTTGTGTGCTCTCACTTTTATCATGTGCTCATAGTCCAATCCCCTTGTTGTGTTTGCCCTTGATCTAATGTCCACATATGAGGGAGAACATACGACTTTTGGTCTTTTGGGCCAGGCTAACCTCACTCAGAATGATGTTCTCCAATTCCATCCATTTACCAGCGAATGATAACATTTCATTCTTCTTCATGGCTGCATAAAATTCCATTGTGTATAGATACCACATTTTCTTAATCCATTTGTCAGTGGTGGGGCATCTTGGCTGTTTCCATAACTTGGCTATTGTGAATAGTGCCGCAATAAACATGGGTGTGCAGGTGCCTCTGGAGTAACCTGTGTCACAGTCTTTTGGGTATATCCCCAAGAGTGGTATTGCTGGATCAAATGGTAGATCAATGTCTAGCTTTTTAAGTAGCCTCCAAATTTTTTTCCAGAGTGGTTGTACTAGTTTACATTCCCACCAACAGTGTAATAGGGTTCCTTTTTCCCTGCATCTTCGCCAACACCTGTTGTTCGTGGTGTTGCTAATGATGGCTATTCTAACAGGGGTGAGGTGGAATCTTAGTGTGGTTTTAATTTGCATTTCCTTTATTGCTAGAGATGGTGAGCATTTTTTCATGTGTTTTTTGGCCATTTGAATTTCTTCTTTTGAGAACGTTCTGTTTAGTTCACTTGCCCATTTCTTTATTTGTTCATTAGTTTTGGGAGAATTTAGTTTTTTAAGTTCCCTATATATTCTGGTTATCAGTCCTTTGTCTGATGTTAGCTGGCAAATATTTTCTCCCACTCTGTGGGTGTTCTCTTCAGTTTAGAGACCATTTCTTTTGATGAACAGAAGCTTTTTAGTTTTATGAGGTCCCATTTATCTATGCTATCTTTTAGTTGCTGTGCTGCTGGGGTTTCGTTGAGAAAGTTCTTACCTATACCTACTAACTCCAGAGTATTTCCTACTTTTTCCTGTATCAACTTTGGAGTTTGTGGTCTGATATTAAGATCCTTGATCCATTTTGAGTTAATCTTGGTATAGGGTGATATACATGGATCTAGTTTCAGTTTTTTGCAGACTGCTAACCAGTTTTCCCAGCAGTTTTTGTTGAAGAGGCTGCTATTTCTCCATCGTATATTTTTAGCTCCTTTGTCAAAGACAAGTTGGTTATAGTTGTGTGGCTTCATATCTGGGTCCTCTATTCTGTTCCACTGGTCTTCATGTCTGTTTTTATGCCAGTATCATGCTGTTTTTATTGTTATTGCTTTGTAATATAGTTTGAAGTCAGGTATTGTGATACCTCCTGCATTGTTCTTTTGACTGAGTATTGCCTTGGCTATTCGTGGCCTCTTGTGTTTCCATATAAATTTCACAGTAGATTTTTCGATCTCTTTAATGAATGTCATTGGAATTTTGATGGGAATTGCATTAAACATGTAGATTACTTTTGGGAGTATTGACATTTTTACTATGTTGATTCTACCAATCCATGAGCATGGGAGATCTCTCCACTTTCTATAGTCTTCCTCAATCTCTTTCTTCAGAAGTGTATAGTTTTCCTTGTAGAGGTCTTTCACATCTTTTCTTAGGTTTACACCTAGGTATTTGATTTTTTTTGAGGCTATTGTAAATGGAATTGTTTTCATACATTCTTTTTCAGTTTGCTCATTGTTAGTGTATAGAAATGCTAGTGATTTTTCTGTGTTGATTTTATATCCTGCTACTTTGCTGTAGCTATTGATGATGTCTAGAAGCTTCTGAGTAGAGTTTTTTTGGGTCTTTAAGGTATAGGATCATGTCGTCTGCAAATAGGGATATTTTGACAGTTTCTTTACCTATTTGTATTCCTTTTATTCCTTCTTCTTGCCTAATTGCTCTGACTAGGAATTCCAGTACTATGTTGAATAGGAGTGGAGATAGTGGGCATCCTTGTCTGGTTCCTGATTTTAGAGGGAATGGTTTCAGTTTTTTCTCCATTAAGTATAATGCTGGCTGTAGGTTTGTCATATATAGCTTTTATAATGTTGAGGTACTTTCCTTCTATTCCTAGTTTTCTTAGAGCTTTTATCATGAAATGGTGTTGGATCTTATTGAGTACTCACTATGTGCCATCTTGAGAAATGAGTAAAAGTTAACCAGAGAAAAGGACAAAAGGAATTTTCAGGCAAAGGGGAAAAGCATATGTAAAGGTATGTAGGGAAAAGAGATTGTGAAATATTAAAAGAATGGCAAGTACATCAACCTGGAAAGAATATAGAGAATGAAAGACAAAAAGACCAATATATGGTACGCACGTAATTTCTTGACTAAGGATTGTGTTAGATTTCGCTATTGAACACTAAGTGGTGCTATTGGTTTAGGATAGCTTAGTTGCCAGAGGCTGGGTAGTGAACCTCTTTAGGAGGGGATGTCATGTCATTGGCCACCTAAACGTACATGGGTTTTCAAAAGTTGTAGGGGAGCTGATAGCGTAGCTCAGAGGTAGAGCACTTGTGTGGCATATGTGAGGCCTTGGATTCCATCAAAAATCAAAATAAGTTCTAGGTTTTTATCTTAGGGTGGGTGTGCTGTAGAACAGTTTATCAACTGCTCATGTCTTCTCTGCCTTAGAACATTCCAATTCCAACCCTGAAGGAATTTGCAAAGGCTCTGGAGACCAACACTCAAGTGAAAAAGTTCAGCCTGGCTGCAACTCGCAGCAATGACCCTGTGGCCATTGTGAGTAAAACTCTCAGAGACGCAATGTGAGGTTATTTAATTCACTAGGGGCTCTTTTTAATTGGTTTATCAATTAATAAATTTGAGATCTGAGAAATTCAAATTCTATACAATGAATAAGAAAAATTATCATTGTAACGAGTCATTAACACTGTCAAGCACTTTGAATTAACTGGAATTTTATCAGCACTAACTACAATTTTCAGAGAAAGAAACAAGGTAAGTTTTGCATTTAGCTAAATATTTAGGATTTGTTCTTATTGGACACTATATATTGATATAAATATTCTGAAACTTTTGCTTCTATAGTAACGTTCTGTTAATAGTCTCCGGATCTTATGACGCCAAAATCCTACAGGAACTTGGCACATATAAAAATGTTCAAATATATTTTAATCTTTGAAATGGATTAATGTTTCAAAAATATTTTAGACAACAAAATATTGAAACTTTTTTGCCTGACATTATGTTAACTTTATGTGAAAATAAAAATAGTAACCAGTCAAAATCCCTATTATTTTCTATATATTTTAGGTAATTCAGGCTACTAAGAAAGCCCCTTAACTCAAGTAAATACTACCATCATAGTCATTGTTACTTCTCCTATTAATTCCTCTTATTAATAAATATTTTCTTGAGAAATTAGTAAGTGCTAACACTAATTTCTGTGGTTTACACACATCATCTCACCTACCCTTCAGTAGTTCCCACTATAACAAATGAGCAAGCTGGGGCTCAGGATGATTAAGTTATTCAAGGTATCATAACCAGTAAGGACAGAGCCAGGATTCACCACCAGGTCTTTCTGGTTCCACAACGAGGATGTTAACATTCGAACGATGCTATGTTAACACACAATGCCTCAGTGTCATACATTTCCTAAAATATGTTGTTTATCGAATCAACTTGTGGTTCTCCAGCCCTTGAATCAAGGTTGAAAAACAAAAGTCGTCTTGACAATAAGTAGGAATCTTTCTGTATAGCTATCCTTAACTCAACTAGCAAAAATGCTTTGTCTTTCTTATTATACATGTCTTTTCTTCAACAAAATCAGAGATAAGGGCAGAACGGGACCTGCCTGAAACTGAGGGAGGGAGGGGGAAGAGTGGGGGAGGGGGGCAAGGTGGAGAAATGACCCAAACAATGTATGCACATGTGAATAAATGAACAAAAAAATAAATAAACAAATTAAAAAAAAAGTTGTCTTGACTTGATGGCTTTATTTGAAGTCACAAGTCTTTTGGAACATCTCAAATAGCATTTAAAACAGATGACATGGCCAGGTGCTGGTGGTTCATGACTGTAATCCTAGCTACTTGGGAGACTGAGTAGCTAGGCTTTGGGGTACAAGGCCAACCCAGGCAAATAGTTCATGAGACCCCATCTCTAAAAGATCCAGAGCAAAATAGACTAGAGATGTGGCTCAAGCAGTAGAGTGCTTGCTTTGCAAGTGCAAAGCCCCTGAGTTCAAACCCCAGTCTCATCAAAAAAAAAAAAAAAAGTAATGATTACTTATTATTGTGCTGGCACAGCATAGGTGTTTGAACAGTACTAGTTAAATGATGAATAATTGTAACCTCCAGGCTTCCAGCTACAAATAATATTTCCATAGTGACAACAGCAAACTTGAAATGAGCACTCATGTAAAGAAAGAACTGAGCTACAAAATTGGTATTTTTACCTGCAATTATTACCAAATTTGTAGGTTGAGAGCAATTTTTACTTTGAAACCTATCATTAAAATAGAAAACTAGTACAACTACATCATTGGTAAGCCAAAATGATCAATTAAAGGATTCTTACCTGGTGCTGGTGGAGTGGCTCAAGTGTTAGAGACCTTGCCTACCAAGCATGAGGCCCCAAGTTTAAACCCCAGTACTGGCAATAATTCTTATCTGTGTATGATTTTAAATTATCTCTGTATTTAGTAGATTTTTATTTTTGATGCAGGGTCTCACTGTAGCCCAGTCTGGCCTTGAACTCTTGCTCCTCCTGCCTCAACTTCCCAAGTGTTTAGATCCCAGGTATATGCCACCAATCCCAGTTTAGAGTTGATTTCAATGAAGCAAAAATATTCATAGTATACTTTGTGTATAAGTGAATAAAGACAAACAAAAAAATGATTTGTTACTGCTTTTTAATATATTACTTGCTGTGAAATTGCAAAAGAGGGAACATTTTTAGCCTGTTATCAGCACTATTGGTAAATAATGTAACTCCTGTTCTAGGCCAAATAGCACTGGTAGCTCACACAGGAAATCCTAGCTACTCAGGAGGCAGAGATCAGAGGATGGTTCAAAGCCAGCCCCCATAGTTCACAAGGCCCTATCTTGAAAATACCCAACACACAAAAGGACTGGGGGAGTGGCTCAAGTGATAGAGGGCCTGCCTAGGAAGCCCTCTGGTAGGATCAAGATTTGCTGATAGAATCAAGTGACTTTACATTCACCTAGAGCATACCATACAATTATGAGGAATAATTACTGTCCTTATGGGTATGGAGAGAAAATCTCTTTAGCCACATGCCTAGATGCCCACACCTTGCTGAGCCCAGAGGGTTCCTCTCCCAGCTATGCTCTTATCAGGAAAGAACTTTTCTATAGATTGAAATTTGTCTCATTATCCCACAGGCAACAGAGATCTTCAAACTATGATTATGGCTGTTACTTTTACTGCTGAGTTTTAAAATGGCCCTAAAGCCAACAGCTTCAAGAGACTTTTCTATTTAAAGTTGAAAAATAGCCGGGTGCTGGTGGAAAATACCCAACACACAAAAGGACTGGTGGAGTGGCTCAAGTAGTAGAGGGCCTTGCCTAGTATGTGTGAGGCTCAGAGTTCAGACCCCAGTACCACCAAAAAAAAATAATAATAAAGTTTAAATACAGATATAACATCGTACTTCTGGAATTGTCATGAGTGAAGACAAACCATGTATGTGAGACATATTGTTCCCATTCTACAGATGAGGCAACTGAGGCTTAGAGAGGTTGAATAACTTAACTAAGTAGCATGTGGCCAAGCCATGATGCAAATGTCAGTCAATTCACCAGACCCCAAGCACTTCCTTATGTCTCATCTATAGCACCTAAAAAGTACAAGGGGAACTTGTGCCTGCTGAATGCCAATGAAAACA
The DNA here is from genome assembly GCF_047511655.1 of Castor canadensis. Lineage (NCBI taxonomy): Eukaryota > Metazoa > Chordata > Mammalia > Rodentia > Castoridae > Castor > Castor canadensis. Next base: position 141,759,521 of record NC_133387.1, read on the forward strand.
CCTAAATAAGTAAGAAGTGCTGTTATCATTAACAATGATGCCACAAAAACAGAGTTTAGGACAGCTCCATCCAATAGCAATAAAATGTGAGGCTGGGGTGTGGTTTGTAGTAGAGCATTTGCTTTGCAGGTACAGGTGCATGTGAGAAAAAGGAAAGCGAGCCACATGGTTTATTTGAAATCTTCTAGTAGCACAGTAAGAAAAAAAAGAATGAGGTGAAATTCATTTTAATAATTTATTTAAACCAATGCATCCAAAAATACTTCAAAATATAATTTGACAGTATGTGGGAGGCTGAGGTAGGAGAATCCTGTGTTTGAGACCAGTCTGAGCCCTACTGTAAGAATCTGTCTCCAAAAAAACCAAAACAAATAAATATGTATATGAATATGTATGTATATATGTATTTATATGTAGATTGAAAATGTAATGAGGTATTCAACATTTTTTAAATATACATTTTTGAAATCTAATGTGTTTCACATTTACAATGCTTCTCAGTTCAGACTAGCCATTTACACTCAGTAGCTGTGTATTTCCTGTGGCTAACATTCAGATGGCACAGAAAAATGTATTTTTTGTACAATCCCATGAAATACAGAAAATGTACTTCCATGCTAATTATTTTTATAACAGTTAAGAGATCTAGTCTCTATTTTTCTAACATTATTATTCCCAGCAAATGTAATATGCTCAAATATTTGTTGAACCAAAGAACTTGGGCCTGGAGCCCAGGGTTGTATTTGGCTGACTCGCCCCTGCTTTGTTCAGTCTGAGAAAAGTGTTTTCTCAGTTTAAAAGAAATTGACAAGATCTTGGCTACTTGTCAAGAGGTCCTGCAATTTTTTTTTTGTAGCTGGCTAATTTGTGTAACATTTTGTTATTCTAAAACTGAAAGTAAATCCCAAAGCTTGGAGTGTCCATAAGGAAAGGCTCAGTTCACTCCCATATGGTGCTTTGGTTAAAATGTGGACATTTGAAGTTGAGGTGGGGATTCACTCAGTGGTAGAATGCTTGTCTGGCTTGTGGGAGGCTCTGGGTTCAATCCCCAGTACTGCAAAATTTTAAAAAGTACATTTAATTTTAAAAGAGCAAGTACTGAATAAATGTGCTGTAATTTATGTGGTACCCTACTGTCAGTCCAAATTCTGTGCTTTTTTTACAGTTCAAGCAACTGACTAATATACAGGATCATTCTTCTAGCTCTGTGGTTCTCAGCCCAAGGACCATTTTGTTCTCCAGGAAACAGTTGATGGTGTCTGGAGATGTTTTTGGTTGTCTTAACTGGAACAAGAGCTCCCGGCACATAGTGGGTCTCAGAGAAACTACTCAATATTCTTTGATACACAGAACAGCCTTCCATAACAACCTGCCCTTAGGCCCCCGCTTCTCAGCCAGGGGTTCATGTTGAATTCCTTTTCCTCCCTTTTTCTTCTGCCATAAAAATAATTAAAATTGTTGCTTGGTCTACTCCCCAGAAGCAATTACTAATAGCAATTTGTTTTTCCATTCTTCTAGTGTTGTCTTTATAACTTTAAAGTTATAAAGCTTTCAATCCTGGCTACATTGTTTACTTGGAATGCAGGTGGCCCAGCCACAGTGGCAGAGTGTGATTTAATTTATCTGGTGGTGGGGGGTAAGCATTGGTGTATTTTTAAAGCTCCCAGGTCATTCTAATGTGCAGTCAAAGTAGAAAGCCAGTAATATGCAGGAATTTATATTTTTATTTATCATCTTGGATAATTTTTGATATTATAAAAGATAAGGGCAGTTCTATAGTTGCTCCATTTTCTATCTTTTTCTGCCTCCAAATACAGTTCTTTTGTTATTTTCACACATTCGAACCATATACATTTTATCTATGTACATAAATGTGTACAACTTTTGTATATAACATACATTAAAAACCTATTAGCAGCATTCCTAAAATATGACTATGTGAATATAAATCTCTGTTTCCATGGGCCTTACAGTGTAGTGACTGATGCTAGTCTCATTCATGTTCCTCTATAGGTAACTGACTTTTTCTTACTAGAAACTTTTAGGACTTGGGATGGGGTGTGAAGTGGTAGAGCACTTGCTCAGCAAACACAAGCCCCTGAGTTCAAAACCTAATACTGCCCCCCCCCAAAAAAAAAGAAAGAAAGAAAGGAAATATTTATGGCTCTTTTTTTCTCCTTGGAGTCCTGAAAGTTCACTTAGGTGTCCACTTAGGAGTCTCTTTTTAGTCATTCTGCTGGGCATCTTGTGATTTCTTTCAAATGAAGACTCCTGACTTTTAGCCAGGTATCAGTGGCTTACACCTGTAATCCTAACTACTTGGGACACTGAGATTGGGAAGATTGTGGTTGGAAGCCAGTCCTGACAAATAGTGAGACCTATCTCTCCAAAATAACCAGAGCAAAATGACTGGATATGTGGCTTAAGTGATAGAGCACCTGCTTTCCAAGTAAACCCCAAGCCCACCAGAAAGAAAAAAAAAAAAAAGAAGATTCCTAATTTTCTTTTGCTCTGGGAAGTTGGAAGGTCTACACAAAAATTTTGTCCTTTCTGTTCTCTCTCTCTCTCTCTCATTCTCTCTCATATCTTTTTAGAACTCTTAGAAGAATGTTGAATGTATGCATCTTTCCTCGATATCTCTTCACATTTTTCTCATATTTTCTGTCTCATGTCTTTTTACTCTACATCCTTGGAATTACCCTTAGCTGTATTTTCTAGCTTACCATCCTGATCATCAGACATGTTCATTTTCTAATTTTGGATGTCTATTATTTTATTTCAATTTAATATTTTTAAATCCCCCCATCCAGCATTTCTTTTATGTGTGCAGTTCCTTTTCATTCTTTTTCTTGGCCAGGCGTGGAGGGGAGTGGAGATTAATAAATAGAAGTTTTGCATTGGTTTTGTTCCCTTTGAGGTATGTTGTCCTGTCCAGTCAACTTGTTTTTTCTCTTTGGTGATGTTGGTTTTCACAATATGTCTGGCAGTTATTGGTTGCCCATTCATATTGGTGAGTGGAGAACAAGATTAGTTTGTATAAACCAGGATCATTTCCTCTGCAGGTGTAGATCTAATATGCCAAGAAGGTTTTCATCCTAAGGAGTCCCCTTTACTTCCCTCCATTTGTCACCACCTGACATGCTACCGACTTTATTAATTTATTGATTCTGACCTTCTGTTCAAATAGAAGCTCCTGAGTGCTCTCTCCTCTATTGCTGGGGCACAGGAGAGGCCTGAAGTTTTCTCTAGGAGGGGTGAATGAGTCAATGAATGAGGGAGTGCTGCTTCAGCAGGCAGGTGATTGATGGTGTGCGAGGGCTCGGGGGCAGTCTAGGAGCTCCACAATTGCTACAGTTAGGAGGGTCATGTGCTTGCCCACCCTTCATCCTGGCACAGCCGCCTCCCTCCTCCTTAAACCGAATCTGCTGTGAAGGTATGGAGGTGCCTCAGTCTTTGTGCTGTGCCTGCCTTGGCCATGGCACACTCACTGCAGCCTCTTCCTGGGAGATTTCTCACGGACAGTGGTACAGCAGCTGCTCTGGGAAGCTGCAGGGATGGAAGGTGTGCTGTTCCCTCTGTTCCTAGATCAGTTCTTTGATGAAATGCCAAAATGGGACTGATCTCTGGCATCTCAGGCAACTTTTTTTTTTTTTTGGCACTACCCTATCACAAAAAAGGGCTGGTGGAGTGGCTCCAGGGGAAGACCCTGAGTTCAAACCCTAACACCGCCAAAAAAAATAGAAGAAATGAATGAACTTTAGTGCTCTGTAACACAGTAGGGTAACTATAGTTAATAATTTATTGTATTTTTTAAAATGTACAGAAGACAAGGGTTTGAATTCAGGGCCTCATGCTTGCTAGGTAGGCACTCTACCACTTGAGCCACTCTGCCAGCCAGACAACAATCTTTTTTTGTGCTATTTTCTCCACCGATTGTAGGTCAATAATTCTTTAAGATGGTGGCCTCTAAATTTCATGATTGATATATAATATTTGTACATATTTATAAGATACAGTATATATGTATAGTGTGTAGTCAAAGGGTAATAATAGCTAATTATTAATTACCCTGATTTGATTATGATTATTATTATGATTATGTCCACCACCTCACACGTTCATCATTTCTTTGTGTTGAGGAAAAAAATCTCGTCTTCTGTACATTTTTAAAACATACAATAAATTATTAACTATAGTTACCCTACTGTGTTACAGAGCACTAAAGTTCATTCATTTCTTCTATTTTTTTTTTTTTTTTTGGCGGTGTTAGGGTTTGAACTCAGGGTCTTCACCTTGAGCCACTCCACCAGCCCTTTTTTGTGATAGGGTTTTTTCAAGCTAGGGTCTCGAGAACTATTTGTCCAGGCTGGCTTGGAACCATGATCCTCCTGATCTCTGCCTCCTGAGTAGCTAGGATTACAGGTGTGAGCCACCAGCACCCTGCTCATTCCTTCTGTCTAACTATAAATTTTTCCTTGTTAACAAACCTCTTTCCATCTTGGCACTCCTTCCCAGTCTCTGGTATCCACTATTCTACTCTGTGTGTACGAGATCAGTTTTCTAGCTTCCAAATATAGTGAAAACTTGCAGTATTTTTCATTCTGCGCCTGGCTTATTTCACTTAACATAATGTCTTCCAGGCTTATCTATGTTGTCACAAATGACAAGATCTTTTTAGTGGTGGAATAATATCCATTGTACATATATACCACATGCGTTTCTTTCTCTATTCACCTATCGATGAACACTCAGGTTGTTTCCATGGCTTGGCTATTTTGAATAGTGCTGTAGTAAATGTGGGAATGCAGACATCTCTTCAACATACTGATCTGATGGCCTCACACTTGGTAGGCAGGTGCCTTAACACTTATGCCTCTCCAACAGCCCTTTTTTTGTGTTGGGTTTTTTCACAATAGGCTCTTGAGAAGTATTTGACTGGGGCTGGTTTTGAACCATGACTCTCCTGATCTCTGCCTCTTGAGTAACTAGGATTACAGGCATGAGTCATCAGAGTCTGGCTTTTGATGGCGTTTGATACATACTCAGAAGTAAGATTGCTGGGAAATGTTTCAGGACAACTAGCTGTGTTTGCTTTTTAAAAGTTAGTAGTCCTATGCCAAAGTTGGACTGCTGTACTAAACAGTTTTCATTGTAGTTTTAAATTATGTTTTTTGCTTGGAAATGAACTTAACAATGATTTTCTTTAAGTGCTGTAAAAGATATCTGCTCCTTATTTGGGGGTGAGGGGACTACTAAATCAATTTTTAGAAACCCTGACTAATGATTATTTTTTTGCATAATAAGGCTTTTGCAGATATGCTGAAAGTAAATAAGACCTTGAAAAGTCTAAACATAGAGTCCAATTTTATCACTGGAACCGGAATTCTGGCCCTGGTAGAAGCACTGAGAGAAAATGACAGCCTAACAGAGATCAAGATCGACAATCAGGTACGGAAGGATCCAGCACAGCTAACCTAAGGGTACACAGTGAGAGGGGCAGTGCCACAGGGAGCGAGTTAAAACACAGAGTTCTGTGTGGGACTCAATGGGGTGTTCTGGCTTTCCCATGAGTTTATCAGCTCTGGCCCTTGGAGGGTTGTGGGAGAGCATGTTACTAATTACACAGTGTGCAGAGGGACAGCCTGAGACAGAAAGAACCAGCATCCCCCACCCTACACTATCCAGGCAGCAGAGGAGAAAGCCAGGTGGTGGTGGATGATATGGCTGCTTTGTTCAGCCACTATCATCTTTGCCTTTTAGTGTGAATCTCAACCCAATCCTGTCCCATCCTTGCTTTTGCCTCCCACTGGAACTATGACTGAAGGAAAAAGCAGGCTGGCTGTGCCCAGAAACTTAGGCTTTTTGTCCTTTGTCAGAGGATGTTAGAGCTGAAAGAACAGACATCAAGGGCAGACCCTAGTTCTTGAAGTCCCAAGCCAGCCACAGAGAGCCTGTTTAAAGGAACCAGGGTTCTAAAAGATGCTGTAGCTTAAAGTGGCAGGCCACACCCTCAGCGTGATCACAATCTCAACTCTGCCACAGCATTCTTCTGGTTCCCACCAGTAGGCAAAGCAAGCTGCCTTTCCCTGGAGCCACCCCTCCCAGTACCTTGGAGATCCCAGCTTCAGCCTGTGGTGCCTTAGGAGTTGTTGTTTTAGCTTCAGCTGGCTCCTGCCCATGGATAGCAACCCTTAGCTTTTAGGCGTAGTACTGTGCCCTGCTCCTTTGTCTACAGGGAAGTGTCTGTGATGGGTTCAGTGAATCTGGATGGTTTAGACACTGTATCCTGGGAAGAGCAGAAAGACCAGTAGACCAGAAAGAGGAGAGAACAAGGAAACACATGGTGTGGACATTCCCCTGTGGGGCAGTGTGAGGAACAGTGGGAGAGTGACTGCTCAGAGTATCCTCTACATGTCTGGGAAGTCCCCTGGTCCAAGGTCCCACCCAGAATTATTGTCTAAGTCTGGAGACCACCAACAGTTTCTTGGAGGCTCTACTCCTTGTCTTTACTAAACAGGTCAAGCAGGCTGTTTCCATGCAGGCTGTGTGGCCTAGGACTCCTCCTGAGGTTTATTGCCCAGGGAGCAGGGAAACACCAGAAGAAACAGGGTCTTCTTGGTTCTCACCCTCCCAGAGGGGATACACCATCCAAACTGCTTTCCTAGATGCAGAGGTGTGGGTGGGAACACCCTGAGGATGTGTCACATATGGCCCCACTCACCCAAGGAAAGCTTAATGCTATGCATCATCAGGTGTGTTCAGCTGTTAGTAAATTAAGAAGCATCAGGAAGGGAGGCGGGAATAGGGAAGCAAGCTAGAGAGGAATAGGAAGTGAGTGAAAAGAAGTGCTAGCTCAGAGATCTTAGTGGAATAGATTAGTATCAGGAAGCAATTAAGTGGCTTTTAGGAAGTATTTCCATAGGATGTAAGACAGAGGTGGATACCTTATTCCAAAGTATATGTAACTTTTTGTGTTGGTTTAGGCCATTGTGAAAGCCTGTTTCTGAAATAATGTCACTCTCTCTTCCTAGCTCTTTGCAAGATACCACCTAGTTAAGTTTGCCGGATAAAATAAAGTTAATTTTGACTTTCAGATAAAGAACATATAATTTTAGTATAAGGATGGTCTGTGAAATATTTGAGACATTTGTTATGGTTTGAATATGAAATGTGCCTAAAGGCTTATGTGTTGAACACTTGGTTCTTAGCTGGTGGCACTATATTGGGAGGTGGCAGAAATTTTAGGAAGTGGGTCCTGGCTAGAGGAGGTAGGTCTCTGGGGCATACCTTTGAAAGTCATACCTGGTGCCTGGTCCCTTCTTTTCTGTCTGCCGCATGTCCACCGTGAGGTATGTAGCCTCTGCCACATAACTCCTGCCACCATGATGTTCTGCCTAAGCTCATGGGCCAAGCAACCATGGGACTGAACCCTATGAAATCATGAGCCAAAATAAATCTTTCTGTCTGTAAGTTGTTTTGTCACAGAGATGAAAGCTGACTAACACAAGCATCCTTGTTCATCAGGAAGTTGAATTTGGCCAGGTGTTCTGTATTTTTATTTGCTAACTCTAGGAGCCCTATCTATACCTAGTGAGTGAGCTGGAATCTTGAAAATTCAGAATTTTTCTAATGCCTGGGCTACATAGTGCATTTGAGGCCAGTGTGGACCTCAATGCTGTCTCAAAAAAAAAAAAAAATTACTAGAGGAACCAGAAAAACTATTTGCTTTACTTGAAGAAAGAGGAAATTCAGAGTCAAAACTTGTCTTATATTCAACTTTTGTTCATTGACTCATAGGCCATAAGAAGTAACCTCAGTTTCCTTCTCATATCATGAAGCGTTTGAAATAAAATACTCTGTACGTTTCTGCAGGCAGGATCAGCAGCTCAGACCACTTTAGCAGCGTAGCTTCAGGCAGCTGCCGAGAAATCAAGACCTGCTGTGAATCCACCGCTGGGGCAGCTGCTGTGGCTAGGGTTCCAGGTAGATGCATAGTGGATTATTTAGTCAGGTGCCCCCTGAAAAGAACAACCAGTGCTACATATTGAAGAAACAGACGTGTGGCTGCTAAATAAATTTCAGCAGATAAAAAGAGATCACTTTTTTAAAAGAAATGTTTTGAAGACATGCATGCTTAAAACTTTTATTTCTGGTTTTTAATTCCCGTCAAATTTAGCAATAAATTATGAAAAGAAGTATATTAAGGTCCCTGCTTTCCCCAAACAAAACAAAAATACAACTATCGTTCTATAGTTGTGTCATTCCTATTTCTCTGTACCTGACTATTAGAATGGTTTTAGTAATTAGCATTGTAAAAGGGAAGATGTGTTTTTATTTTATGACTTTACTAAAATGTCATCTAAGATTCACCACAAAACAGAGAGAACTCCTAAAGTAGTTACAGTTACTATCTATATAAATAGTATACCCAAATCAAGGAGCAATAAGTGTAGGTTTACCTTTTATTATGAAACAAAGCAACTGTAAGAGTCCTGACCAAAATTTAATCTACTGAGAAAACAGCCAGCTGTTTGGTGAAGAGGGACACAGAAACTTGGAGATATAGGTGTTGGAGAAACTTTTAATCATTACATTAACTTTAAGTTACCGAAGTCCAGGACTCGAATTCATCACTTTGGGGCACAAGCTACAGTTGTGGCAACCTCAACCTTTGCTCAGGTCTCAATCCTTGATAGAGTTCCACTCTTCTAATGTGTGTCACAAACAAAATTACTCATGAAAATTTGAGGTCATGTCTCTTACTATTATTATTTTACTTATTTATTTTGAGAGAGGGTCTCATTATATTGCTCAGTTTGGATTCGAACTCCTGGGCTTAAGTGATCCTCCCACCTCGGCCTCCCAAATATCTGGGATGACAGTCCCACACTACCAGCTCAGTTTATCTTTCTTGTTACTGTTTTAATTATTTGCTGCCTTTCCCTCCCATAGCCCTACATTGCCTAGAATGCTAATCTTGGGCTGGAGATTGCCTCAAAAAGCCATAGACCTCCTGCCTACCAAGTGCAGAGCCCCGAGTTCAACTCTCAATAAAAAGAATGCTAATCTCTACACTGTGAATACCCCAATTGTTATTGTCTGACTGGAAATATCAGATTGTGTTAATTTCGTGGGGTTAGACTTGTTTGACAGGTTGCTAGAAGACAAGAAAGAGAAGAACAAAGAGTTAAGCCTTGAAACTTGCTGTGGAGCTGGGTGCCTGTGGCTCACCCTAATCCTATATAATCCTAGCTACTCAGGAGGTGGAGTTCAGGAGGATTGCAGTTCAAATCCAGCCTGGGAAAATAGTTTGTGAGACCATATGTCAAAAAAAAACCTTCACAAGAACAAAAAGGTGGTGGGGGTAGGGGTGGTGGAGTGGCTTGAGATATAGGCCCTGAGTTCAAACCCCAGTACCACAAAACTAAATAAAACAAAAAACAGCTTAAACCCCTTTGCTGCTGTGATGACTTGGAAACACCAAATAACTATACCTCTGGAATCACCTTTTTTCTCTTAAATTATTTGCTTAGTTTTTTCAGCAAATAAAGTAGTTCAGCTATCTGAATATTGCTTCTAGGACACAAATGACTATACCGGAGGAGGCAGCAGCTCAGGTGACTCTGTCCCTTCCAATTTGAGATTTTTGCCTCTTGGTGTTTTTGTCCAAGTTGCCATGAATCTTTCCTGTGCAAGTAATAGTTTCCTCTTCCTCCCGGTCATCCCCATCCTGTGTGTGTGTATGTTTGTGTGTGTGTTCACGCACCTGCAAACAGAGGCAGCAGCTGGGAACAGCGGTGGAGATGGAAATTGCCCAGATGCTGGAGGAGAACTCACGGATACTCAAGTTTGGGTACCAGTTTACCAAGCAAGGGCCACGGACACGGGTGGCAGCTGCCATTACAAAGAATAATGACCTAGGTAAGGCAGCCACAATATTGCTGGTAACAACAGGAAGAGTATACAGAGCGTTCATTTCTCCACTTCAGTGACAACATCTCACAGAAACCATTCCATTGACCTTAGTGTCACTTCCTCCTTCACCAAAGTCACATTATTATTTGGGCATAGGAGTCCATGTGCTCCCTGGTTTGTAAGTTTCAATACAGCATTCCTTCAAGAGGAGCAGCTTGTTCTTTTTCTAGATAGCCTTTGCTTCTTGTTTGATTTCCTTTGTGTCTTTGTTTCTCCTTTACTTACTTCTTACATGTAGATTGTAATCTCTGTTATCTGCATCAGAAAATGGGCACCGGGACATGGAAATTCCCAGTTATGTTTGACTTGTGACTGTGACTTCTTTAGTACTTAGGTTTAAATGTGGGTAGGTCTGATCCTTTGGTGCCTCACGTATGAAATAAACAAATGGAACCACATTGTGAAGATTAAACTCAGAAGCAGCCTCTTCAGTTAGCCCCTTTTTAATTTTTCATGCTGCCACTCATTGCTGAGGATTCAAGCCGTTTCTTCTGTCAGGAGTAGATGAGGCATATCTGGGCACATCACAGTACAAAAGATTGGGAAGCCTTGGTCTGGGGACATCCCAGCCACCTGGAGCAGCATGGCAAAGGGACATAGAGGAGCCAAGAGTCCATTTTAAGCAGTCAGCAAGCCAAGAGCCAGCTTGAGTCACCAGCTTGAAATTTAGGGATAGTCCTTGGATAAGAAAACTGCTAGGTGTCCTCTTACAGATAGCTGGCCATGAAGGGATTCAGACAGTGGTCAGTATAGAAGCTGAAGGTTAGAATGGGAATGGGTAGGAGCAAGTAAAGGTTAGTGTCAAACTTCTGCCAAGACCCTGAGGCCTAGCCAAAGTGCTTCAAGACTTGAGACATCAAGAGGCTGGCGGGATATAGGACCATACTTAGTCAGGTCCACAGGGTGAGACCAATGGGCAACTCAGCACAGAGCTTTGGAAAAGGGTGGAGGCAGCACTCAGAAAGTCCTTTGAAAAGCACATTAGGTGTGGGATCAACTTCTTTGATCCCAAGTACCTGAGTTTGCTTGCTATCTGAATACACCTTTTCTGAAGGCTAATACTTAGTTTTGTTCTCTTTGTTTTGTTTTGAAAAAGGCCTTGCTGTATAGCCCAGGCTGGCCTGGAACTTGGAATCTTATTCCCTCAACTTCATGAGTGCTAGGATTACAGGTGTGAGCCACCACACATGGCACTTAAGAATTTTTATTTAGATGAAGTTTAGAGACTTTGAACTCTTTTTGTAGAAGTCTGGTCTTCAAGCCATAATGAAAATTAGTGGAATGTTAGCATTTTAACCTGGGGAGTTCATTAAAGCCAGTCTGTGGTTGAGTTGAACAGAAGCTGAGGAGATTTCCTGTGGATAAATGATCATAAAAATATGTAGAAGTTCACTGTTCTGGATTTTCTACTCCAAAGAGATGGGGAAGTTCTAACATTCATGTTCCCAACTATTAGACATAGCTTCATTGAAATGCAAATTCCTTCAGACCCTGGCTTATTTTGTCATTTCCATTTATTGCCATGATTAATTAAATACTGAAATTTAAGATAATTTGTATCCTCAAGTTGATAGGATTGCTATTCTGTGGTATTAATGTTATTTGTCTGGGATTTAAAGACTGCCTCTTCCTTCCATTTGTCTTTTTAAATCTTTTTTTCTTTCTCACCTAGTACGTAAGAAGAGAGTTGAAGGAGACCGAAGGTAAACTTCCATGAGAAGAGGTGAAGTTTCACCATGCAGCCATTTAAAACAAGACAGAAACTCTTCTCTTTCCCCATGGGACCACTGTATCAAAGGTCATTCATTTCCGTTAACCATACAACTAATTTGTTATTCTTTTTTTTTTAAGCACTACTAATTCCCCTGGGATTTTTAAATATATACAATTGTTTTACTTGCTTTTGGGCACCTTGGGCGACTTGCACAAGTGGACTGATACAGGTTTTAGACAGTGGCACGCTTTAACCACTTTCATATTATAGGGTTCTCTTGCTTTCTAATGAACTTTTTTAATCACTGAAAGGGATTTAGATATACAATATGTGTTTGTAACTGTGATTACATAGAGGCCTACCTCTGTTTACATGCATCGCTTTGAGTTAGGCTAACTACACTGGAAGTATTCTGCTTACCACATGAGAAGTTAGCATTGCCAATTTTTTACTGGGTGAGAAAATGTGACCAATTTAGCACAAATTCTCCCTTTGTTCCAGAAAAATCACTAAATGCATATGCCCAACTGGTTAAAGAGTGGACGTGTCATCTTCATAAAGAAAGACAGCATTATGACATTTTAACACACAGCATTAGAAGATAAGTATAAGCTGTTTATTAACCCACAAATATTCCTTCAAGCCAGGGCCACAAGTAGCAAAATGAATTAGCAGATCTCCCTCTACTGACTACTTAATACAAAATGAATCTTAAACATGACTCTTAAAAGGTAACATGACTCTTAAAGATATTGTAAAGTTATGCAGACACAATAAGAAAATTTTAAATTTTAGTAAGAGACAGAATTTTTAAATAGTACATTCCTAAATAAAACAATAGTAATTGTACTTTAATCAAGGTTGCCTGATACACATAATTGCTTTAGTTTGATAAGTTTTGAAACCATTTATTGCTTTATCTTTATTGTAACAAGATCACAGTGTAAAATGTAAGCATCCAGGTTAGTTATACAGATTCTGTCCACCTGGCATGATCTGTCCAGACATTTACAGATATCAGGAAGAAATGTGAATTATGACTTACCAAGATGTTTGTCATCTCAAAGACTGAGCCTATGAAAATACAACTGAGATGATGGAATGAATCTTTTAATATAAAGGTGTGACACAGTGCAGTGTGAAATTAAGGAAACAGGTGGTGGACGCCTTTGGCATCAGTCAGTATCCTGTCAGTGCCTGAGACTATAATGGATAACACTCTGATACTACCCAAAGGACCCCCCCCCCCTTCTCCCTTTTCCCCTCTTCCTTTCAACCCATTCTCTTCTTTTTTCTATAATTCTGAGCCTTTAAAGGTAACATAATTTGTGCTGATGACATTCACGTCTAAATCTAAAGAGATTGCTGACCTGGCAGATGGAGAGTCCAGTTCAGCCTATGTTTAATAGTAACTGAAGGTTCCTGAGTTACGTGATAGCAGTAAAACAAGTTAGTAGGACAACAATTACTATATTACACTATTTAGATTATAAAGCACATGGTATCTGGTTATAAGGACTCACATCTGTGTCTCTGAAGTCCTTCAAAACATCTTATTTTCTTGAGCATTGTTTATATTCTTGAGGATACAAGAAGCAGAACATTTTGATACTTTTGGAGCTCTTTCCAAATCCTTTAGTTAGTTTACTACTATGTCGCAGATTTGTCCTCTTCTCTTACCCATTTAGGTGTGGCACGTTGGAGCCAACTTGTAACGACTTGCTGATGGCTCAGTTTTACAGAACTTTACAAACAAGTTGCTCAACAGCTTTTAGTTATCAAAAATTAAATGATATTCAAGTACAATTGAATAAGATACATTAAAGACAGAAGTATTAAATACTGTGACTACTACATTTTACTGTTTCCTGTGCTTTTAAGATAATTTACATCTGTTGTGTCTATGTGGAGGAAACACTACCTGCAGGCTCTTCCCAACTCTTATCTTCAGAACTTCTTTAGTAACTTGAGATTGGCCATGGTGGGGAAGGATACCTTAGAAATTAGCCTGGTACCTTTCTTCCCTTTCAACTGTTAGCTGGTAAACAGGCACAAGCATACCACTGGTGAAATGTATGTAGTTTATAAACTATGTATCTTTTAGTTACCTTGTTGTGAAAAGGAGGACCAGTTCTCTTAAGTATCTATCCTCCTATGTCTTTGAGTTTGTTACAGACTTCTTTAAGTGCTGAGTTTCTGACATGCCTCTTCAAGTAAGCCTTTTTCCTTTTCTCATTCACTCGCTTGCCTTTGTCCCTAAGACATCTTGACCTCGTAGAGTATTCCCTGTAGCCCCACATTATGGACCATGGGCTAAAGCAATTATTGATAAGCCCTAGCAAAAAGCAAGAAAAAAAATCAGATTTGGATCATGGCTGTTTCTTTTCTACAAGTAGTTGTTGATAGCATTAAAGGCAAGATAATAGGACATCAAAAATATAGCACTGTTTTTAACTCATACAATAGTTGGGTCATATAGTAGAGTCTGTAAGATTAAATATTTATTACTGATCAGTTTCACTTACTATTAACTGTATTTTAAAGTAGCCTGATAGGTGACATTTCTATGAGTATGTACATACTGAAGATAGCTATTAGAAGGTAAACATACATTTTGAGGAACCTATCAAATCATTTAATTAGCCTAAGCCGTCATCTCCCATTGGCCTAAAATGGTCACAGTTAATCCCTCACTGTCCATCATGATGAGACATATGTATATAAAATATTTTTATATGTGTACGTTTTGCTAGAGATGCTGAGATATTTGGTGATACGTGGACAACTGATTGAAGGAAAAGCCATCTCCCTTCCCCAATTATACTTGTTCAGGGCCACGTTAAGTGTAAAGTCGCTCACCTTAACTTGAGGGTTCCTGTTACCAATGCCTGTCACAGCAAATGTGGAAGATGACTTTTAGGAGATAAAATTTTCAAGTCTAGAAATCATGATTAGTCTAGCACAACATTTCCCCACCTACCTAACATGTCTGGTAGAAGCACCTTTATCCTCCTCAGCACTGAAATCCTTCCTTTCATCTTTGAGGGCATACTGTGAATGTATGGTGTGTCTGTGTGTGTGTGTGTCTGTGTGTGTGTTGTCAGATATCTGACTAGGTATGATGTGTGTGTGTGTCTGTGTGTGTGTGTCTGTGTGTGTCTGTGTCTGTGTCTGTGTGTCTATGTGTGTGTTGTCAGATATCTGACTAGGTATTTGACTACATCTGGACAACTGATTGAAGGGAGATGCTTTCTCCCCAGCTCCACTTCCCTTCCCTAGAGTTCCTACAGGCCCAGGTTAAGTGTGAAATTACTCCATGGAGAATGCATTAATATCACCAATCACTGTATTTCATGGCTCTGTGGAGGATGATTCTTAGGAAATAAGTATTAGAAGCCTAGAAGTCATTTAATTGTTTCAGCACCAAATCTTCCCATCTTCCTAAAGTACATAGCATTCCATCCTCACCAACATGATGAAGTAAGTCCTTTTACTTCCATCAGAGTACAGTATATATAAATATTTTTGTACATAAAGATAACCAAATACTGTATTAGATATTTGGCTACACCTGGACCACTATTGAAGGGAGACACTCTCTCCCAACCTTGCTTCCCTTGCCCCTCTCAGGGTTGTTGTGGGCCAGGTTAGGCAGAGAATCACAAGCCTAGAGGGGCATGTGCAGCCCACCCATCATATAGCACACAGCTCATCTTCCAATAAAAGCCCATTTCCATGGAAAAATTCAGAATCATCCCTGTGCCTGTACTCCTTAAACCAATTTCCTTAATGGAAGACTGGCACAACAGACCAACAGAACAGCTGCTTCTCTTCCATATGGAAATGTAGCCCCCAGAGGGGCATCAGCATTAGGGAAGCCACTGTGTTCCAAATAACTGCCATGAGAACGTTTTTGTTGCTTAAAACTTAAAGCTGATGTGAAGCATCAGCAGGCTTTCATATTAAGATAGTTCTGTGGAGTTCACAAGCATTTCCTTTGTCATGGGTATGATATACTCAGCCCTCTCCTAGACACTGTGAAGGAGACAGAGGAAGCATAAGAATTTGGAATTGATACAACTTTATACGTGCTTCAGGGTTTGTGAGGTAGAATGAATGCCTTTGTGCAAAATAGACACCATCGTTAGCTCAAGTCTTGATAGCATCAGGAGAAAGGGGCATGGGGCAGGAAGGTATGTATGCTAGCCTCTGTGATATGTTACCAGTCCTGGATAGAACTGTTTTTGGAGTCCAGTTTTAAGTCATGATCCTGAAGTTTCCTTCCCTCTTCCACTACTGATGAAGTAATCACTGTTTCTATTTCAATGAGCAGAGAACAAAAAGGAAATGCCCTAGCTCTGCCTTCCACTAGTAATTTCTCTTTAACTCCCCTATTACCCCTCATTTCAAATATATCTGCTCCCCACACCATCTGCTAAATTATAGGACCACAAAGTTATAGGACACAAAGGAGAGGTGTGGGAGAGCTTGAAAGCCTCATGCGGAGCCCATGGATAGAAATTGTATGGTCAGCCTCCTGGAACTAACTGACCAGAGAAAAGTGCCCGAGACAATGCAGTCATTGTTCTCTTGCTCCCCAATTCTACACCTGATTGGATTTTTCTTTGTGGCTCAGGAGTTTAGTACAGTTGAGGGACTGGTTGAGACGGTGAAGGAAGATAGGAAGTTAAGACTTAAATTTGTTCGATGGCAGAACTGAGCTCTGCTTAGCTTCTGTCTTTCCCACCTGCCTACAACAGCAATGATGGAATACTCAGTAGACAGATGGAGGAGATGCAAGTTTTAAATTTGTATCCTGACTCTGGGTACTGTTCTAGGACCTATACATGTATCCGAGGTTGTGCATGTGTGGGATACATTGTTGACCTGGGAGAGGGTGAAGGAGGGGATGAAGGCATGCGTAGAAATGAGTACTCAGCTAACCAGACTTTTCTCTGATATACATGGTAGTCATTCTGAGCACATTGGCTCAGCTAGTTGGTATGGTGAAAGGATACCATACTAACAAATTTAGAGACTGAATCCTAATCCCGTCACCAACACTTAGCAGGTGTATGATCATGGGCAATTCATTCAATTGCCTGCCAATTATAGACTATATAGGGGGAAGAGCACTGGATTTGGAGTCAAGAAACCTGGACACTTGGCTCCACATTTTCTTAGCTGGGTGATTTTGGGCAAGCCACTTGGTCAAGCCTAAGGTTCCCAGCTATAAAATGGGAATATCTTCACTAACTACCTCACAGAATTATGATGAGAAAATAGCATCAGATAATTGGATGAAAACACTTATAAACTGGAAAGTGCTTTACAAAAGCAGAAGATCATTTTCATACCAACTCACTAATGTTTTCCACTGCCTCTTGAGTCTGTTTTATTTTAACCAAAAATTATATCTTCCACATCTTTTGGAGTCAGGGGAATTGAAGCATGGGTATGATGTAAGGAACTAGAATTATTTTACTTTCAACATAAAGGTGAGAGAGGTGGTTGATGATGGCAGTGGTTGTATACCAGGAATTTAAATGCCAGGGCATTTTCCTGGATCTCTTGGACTGTACTCTGGGAAATGGTCACAATCCTTGTAGACAGAAGCAAGCAGTGACTAAGAATGGAGGGGAGAGTCTGGGGCACTACTGCCTTCCTATCACCACAAGTGGTAGGGGAGGCTAAGATGTAAGGTAGCGCTGGAGGCTTAGGACAGATTATCCTTAGGGCTCACCTGGCAGCCATGCAACAGGTACTAGGGAAGGTGAGAGAGTCCCGCTATAATGAGATCAGCTTTCTGGGGTAGCGGCTACCTATCACCAGCAACCTCAGCCCTGGTCAGCATTATCTCTGCTAAGAAAGAAATTGAAGCACCATCCCACCAGACTATCAGAAGCACTTGGAGGCAGGGTCTGGGTCTCATTCATCTGTGTCTTTAATACCATCTAGTAAGGTGCCTTGCACATAGTAGGTGCTTAATAAACACTACTTGAACTTAGTTGTCCTCCAGCCCTACAAGAGTTATGCTCCATTTGCAACCATGTGATATTTTTGGAAAACAATGCTGACTTGGATGCCAGCTGTGTGTGACACTGGGCAAGACTCTCCGTATCTTGTCTTCATTTCATCGGTAAAAGGAAGCAAGTGGATTTCATGCTCTCTAAGGTCCCTGCCACCTCCCAAACTTTACAACCTTGTGATTCTGAACTGTCCCCATTCCCTGGGAATGTGGGTGGGTACTGCCCGCACTGCAGCTCCGTTTTTATCCAGAAGACTGTGTTCAGGGAGAAGATAAGACCATTGTGAAGATAGTTATTTGTTCCTCCTCAGCAGCTTTTAATGTCTGCAGTTCTGAATAAGCTACTTTTAGAAAGGGTGTTTTAGGTCTGGGGATCTTGTTCAGTGGTAGAGTGTTTGCCAGGCACATGCAGGTTCCATCCCAGCACTGCAATGCAAAAAATTTTTTAAAAATAATTTTTAAAGGCAAAACCTCCAGAAAGGATATTTGAAAATATTTAATATTTTTGAACCTAAGGACAGTGAAAATGAAAAGAAGGAAATAGAGCACAGTTAACATAGCATGTGTTTTGCAGGCTTTTATTTAAAATTCATGTGTCTGTGTTTCAAAGCACATATTGACTGGGTAGCAGAGAGAATCGCATCAGAAATGAACTGTGCAGGATTTAGAACTTTTATGGATACACTCTAAATGTGGAGAGATAGGAATTGACTGTACACTGAAATGAGATGGATACAAAATACACTTTCTGATTAATTTTATTTTAGTACCAAATGGTGCCAGTGACAATCTTTAGTTAAGAAAGAAATTATTCTAACCTAAAATTTTTATCTCTGCCATTTTGTTTTTAAGGAAAAAATTCTATATACATGGAAAATTATATTTTAATTAGGCCTTTTATCTTAATTCTGTTGCATTTTTTCCAGGAAAATGAATAAACAACATTTTTCATTGCATTAAAAAATGTAAAATACTTGCATGTCACCAATCTGTAATATCTTACCAGTTCAAATGCCTGTAATGTATGACCTGATGTGTATTGTTATGTGTATTATTTAAAGAAAATAAGGGAAATAGTACTTTTGTAGACTATTTAAATTTATATTAGTAACATTTGTTTGACTAAGCAGTTATTGATAAGTCCACATGGTTTCATTTTGCATTTGAAACTTTTTGATCAAAGCTACGCAGTTGGTTAATTCATTAGGGAATTAAAGATTAATTTGCTTTTTAAATGTGAAGTTGAACATTGTGTAGAAAGTAAAAGCGTAATAAAGAAAAATTTATGAAGTGTAAGATACTTTACCTTGGTGATAAGGACCCCCGTTGGCCCAAATAGGTGCAATTCTTGGCCCTTTGGAATTAGCCTCCCAGACCTATTGCTAAATGTAAACTGTTTTAATTAACCAAGATCTTCTTGCTCTCAGAGATATAATGTATTCATTTGTGTTGTGTCTGGAATGATATTTCTAAACAAAAATGTAAAGAGCATTGGAAATTAATAAACTTTAACAGTGAAAGTAAAGAGTGGTTTTATCTGGCCAATTTTTAGACAGAATGTCTCATCAAAGTAAAAGGTTGGTGGTGTGCTCTTACATTAGATGAACACATTTGCAGAAAGGACTATGAAGTGCCTTAACACAAAGATAAGAAGAACACACACCACAACACACACAGACACACACACACATTCTCTCTCTCTCTCTCTCTCTCTCACACACACACACACACACACACACACACACACACACACACACACACACACTAGACAACCACAAGTAGCCAGAGGCAGAAATGGGAACTTGTCAAAATTGCACACATTTGGTTAAATGGTTAAAATTTGTTAGAATAAATGGGAGCAGGAATATAGACAGCTGTGTGTGTGATTGTGTAATTATATATGTATTTTTCTTTTTGGCTCTTCTGAGAGTTTGCTAACTCTGAATGCTAAATATAATGGTTACTTAGTAAAGTTTTGATCTGGAAAAACTGTACTTCCTGCCTTCCTGCTGAACTCAGTCCAAGTTTCTGATCCCCAAACCTCATCATTTAGGCTGATGACAAGGCCTGAGAAGCAAAGAGGGCCTACATCTGATTCCTAGATTTGCTGTTCACATCTTCTCTCAGTGAAGGGGAAGGAAGTATGTTACTGTATTATTTTGTTAAATGTTCTCCTTCTCATCTATGACATTGTAATGAATAGGATCACATATAGGTACTCTAGGTCACACTTGACTGCTTTACTCTCCCTTCTATTAGTTATTTTGAATTTATGCAAATTATCTTGGCTCAATGTCTTCATCTGAAAAATAGTAATAACCATATAACTCCACAGTAGCACTGTTGTAGCCAGGCGCCAATGGCTCACGCCTATAATCCTAGCTACTCAGGAGGCAGAGATCAGCCCAGACAAAGAGTTCATGAGACCCTATTTCAAGAAAAACCATCACAAAAAAGGTTCAAACCCCAACACTGCAAAAAAAAGAAAAAAAAAACCAAAACACTGGACAAAGCCTGTCCTGCAGAAGGCACTTAGATATTGCTGTCCTAAATCCTAACCTAATATCCATGGATATTAATGGCAATATAATTCTTCATTATGCTGACAACATCAAGAATTTAAAGAGGGCCAAATGAATCTTATTCATTTTATCTTTTTTGCCTGCTCCCTTCTGGCAGGCAGGCCCTCCCTGTAACTCTAAGAAGTGAATACCACCAAGACAGCTGACTCAGGAGTGGCTCCTGACCCACCCTTTCATTTAATTCAGCTCCTTCTTACCAGTCTGGTCTTTGGACTTGTTAGTGCTTGCTCTGTTTTCTGGGTACCCTCTTTTGGATCTAACAGTCTGGCCTCTGAAGCAACACCTTGACTTTTCAGGTCTGTGTTGCGTTAGTCTTGACTTTGTTCTGGGTTGCCTTCCCTTTTATGGACTACTTGACAGTTCTGCCTTTTTCTGTGACTATAAGAAATGGCACCCCTGGCCAGGCACCTGTGGCTCATGTCTGTAATCCTAGCTACTCAGGAGGCTGAGATCAGGAGGATCACGGTTTAAGATAAGGTTGGGCAAATAGCTCTCAAGGCCCTATCTCAAAAACACCCAACACAAAAAATGGGGCTGGTGGAGTGGTTCAAGGTTTAAGCCCTGAGTTCAAGCCCCAGTACTGCCAAAAAAAAAGAAAAAATGGCACCCCATAACTCTATCTGTCCTGGCTACCAATTCACTGCCTAGTGTCACTAATCAAGGTATATGATCAAGGGACTATTCCACATGTCCCAGTGGGGGCAAATGTGTGTAGTGGCATGAGGTTGGGCTAGGCAATAGGTGGTACAGGAAAATCACCCAGGTGTATGACTCAGAAGGTGTGGAGGTGGAGAGGGGATTCTGGATTGATCAAGCAAAATTTTAGAAAAACGTATTGTGTACTTTAGTGGTCTGTAGGTGTGTGGAAGTGAAGGAGTGATCTCTAAAAGCTAGCGTGGATTCACTTAAAATAATGACAGGAAATCTTTAGCATAAGATCAGAAGAACACACTAGTTGGATTTCAACAATACTGACAGTCTTACAACTCCTCGAGAAGTGTAGGCTGCTGTACATAGTTGATTAGATGACTGGTCTGAACAGCCTTTTTTTGACTCTTGATTATAAATAAATGCTGATAAATGGAATAATTTCAACCAGAAAGACTTAGCCACCAACAAACTGTTTTCTAGGCACATCTTCATTAGCAGTGTATTAGTTATTTGTATGTAATACTGACAATACCAGAGGGTATTCACTGGGATGGATAAGCAATACTTTGTCAGATTCAGAATCTCTGAGCAGTATCAGGTACCAGTGGTCCATGCTTATAATCCTAGGTACTTAGGAGGCTGAAATTGGGAGGATTGCAGTTTGAGTCTAGCCCAGGCAAATAGTTTGAGAGACCCTATCTCCAAAATAGTCAGACCAAAATGGGCTGGAGGTGTGGCTCAAGTGGTAGAATGCCTGCTTTGCAAGTGGGAAGCCCTAAGTGATAGAGCACCTGCCTAGCAAGCATGAGGATCTGAGTTTAAGCCCCAGTACTGCCAAAAAAAAAAACCACATCAAAATCTCTGAGCAGACTGAATATAATCCTGTGTCTAACTGATAAAATTAGAAGTTATAGTACCACTTCCTACTTTATTTTTCAGTGCTGGGGATCAAACCCAGGGCCTCAAACTTGCTAAGCAAACATCCTCTACTGCTGAGCTATACCCCAACCCCATCAATTTCTACTTTTAATCTTAAAAGTCAACTACAAAAAGCTGGGACAGAAACAATATTACTTAACTTCCGTCTGCATGGATAAAGACCTTGGTGTTTTCATGGACTAACAGCTCACTGTAAATGTAAACAAGTGACTCTGCTGTCTAAAAGCCACCTCTGTCTTAAGAGGGATTAGACGGCCGTGGTATTTGGCCAAAGTCTACTCATTGGCCTTGGTGTGGACCTTAGCTTCTGGCATCCCAGCTGTAGTATGACTTCTTTCATCTTTTTACCTTGGCATGATTGGTGTTATTCTTGTATCTTATCAGTCAGCAGTGTCACTGATATGAACAAAATATGTTATTCATACTTGATATGTAAATATAACCATTTTCAGACACAGGTACACATTCTAGATGCAACCTGAGTAAAGATTATCTAAATTACCTGTTGAAATTCAATCAAAGTATAAACTTATATTAATAGATAGGTCAAAGGTTATAATAATTGTGGATTGTGAAAGGTTTTAGGTTCAAGGTCAATTAAAAACAATTCTTAAGAACTTTCGGATTGTGGGTGTGGCTCAAGTGATAGAGCACTTGTCCAGCAAGCGTGAAGCTCTGAGTTCAAACCCCAGGACCAACCAAACAAAACAAAACAAAAAGAACTTTCAGGTTGAGGCTGAGGAGTGTAGTTCAGTGATACAGCATGTGCCTAGCATGTATAAGGCTGGCATTGATTCCCAGCATCAAGAGAAGAGCTTTCAAGTGCATTAATAGAGAAATAAATTGACAGTTACTGCAAAATATAAAGAGGGATGCATTAATGAGGTAATTTAGGAAGAACAGTATATCTTTTTTGAGCCAATAAATGTTTATAAAAATTTAAATAATACGAGGAAAGATAAGAGGTTCTGTCATATCATAACTGATCTTTATAGAAATGTTTGGTGTGTCTAGTATTCATCATTTAAAAACCTGAATTTAATTCTTATTTAATCTAGGACATGAGTTGTATTCATCTGTTCACCTCTTTATGGTGACTATAGAAGAGTTGAGCTACTGGGGAGGCAGATATCAGGAAGATCGAGGTTTGAAACCAGCCTGGGCAAGTAGTTTGCAAGACCCTATCTTGAAACTACCCAACACACACACACACACACACACACACACAAAGGGCTGGTGGAGTGGCTCAAGTGGGTAGAGCACCTGCCTAGCAAGCATGAGGCCTGAGTTCAAAAACCCCAGTACCACCAAAAATAAAAAGAAGAGTTGAACAGCAGAAATTATTGTTCCTACACTAAATGCTAAACTTTTCAGCGCTAGCATCTTTAATATAATGAAGGCTAAGGATGTAACTCAGCAGTAAAGCACTTGCCTGTCATGCACAGAGTTCGGGCTTGATCTCTGGTGCTGCAAAAAACATAAATTAATAAAATTTGGGGAAGACATTTTCGGTGCATTTGTGCATTCCAGAAGTTTATTCTTTGATAGTGACATTTGTTATCAACCTTGGCCTCATCTGAGGGGTGATTTTGATTCTTGGCACTTTGGCATTTGGCTGAAATGTGTAGCAGGTGTAGCTCTAGAGGAGATGTAATAGGGTATGAAGATATGGGGAAAGACAAGATTAATTCCAGCTGATGACACAAGGGATGTTTGAGTAAAAAGCAGGCATTTTCTTGGGCTGTGAAATGTAAGGAGGTATTTAACTGGCAGAGACGGGGCTGATGGAGAAGAGCATTCCAGGCCCGACAGTTTTCTTGAATGCTCTCCATAAAATTGTTCACACCCAGACATAGTATCTGTCCTCTCTGATGCCTCCCCTCTGCTTTCACCAACTCCATGCCCCAGAATGAAATCCGTACATTTTTGTTCCAAGTGTATGTCTGTAGCTAAAATTTCCTCAGCTGTCCTATGAATTACATGTTTAAAAAATGCTTAAGTATAGCAAGGAAATTGTTTCCTAAAGGAACCCTTTGATACTGAGAGAATCGCCGCTGGTATTAATTTGCTGTGATGATTCAGTGTGATGCATGTTTTGTGAGTTGCTCTGGCTGGAGGTTACAAGATAACACTAATGAGAGCTTATAATACGGTAAGTGGAGTTGGAATGCATTTTATCCAACATTTTCACTCCAGCCAGACCTTGAAAACTAATAAGAACCATACCCTGTCCTCATTCAATTTTTTTTTTCTTTGCTCATGGTACTGAGGTTTAAACTCAGGACATCACACTGGGGATGTGGCTCAAGTGGTAGCGTGCCTACCTAGCTAACATGAGGCTCTGAGTTCAAACCCCAGTACCACCAAAATAAACAAATAAACTCAGGGCCTCCTACTTGCTGGACAGCTGCTCTATCACTTGAGCCAAATCTCCAATCCTTTTTACTTTAGGTACTTTTTGGAAAGTTCTTGAGTTTTTACCCAGGCTAGCCTGGACTGTCATCCTATTTATACTGGTAGTATGCTATCACACCCAGTTTATTAGTGAGATGGGATCTCACTAACTGTTTGCCTGGGCTGACCTTGAGCCTTAATCCTCCTGATCTCTGCCTCCCAAGTAGCTGGGATTTCAGCCATAAGCCACTGGGCCCTCATTCAAATATTTTACCTAAAGGACTCAGATTTGTTCCATTTAGTAGGTGGAACTTCAACTGTTTTCCATTATGTGCAGTGGGATTAAATGCAGGGGTCCCATACCACTTCCACTTCATCAGTGGGTAAGTCCCAGTCAGTGGGTAAGTCCTTGGTAACAAACACATCTGATTCTCTGTTACTTTTTGCTCACATTACGTATGTCAGCTCCCATATTGGGTTGAGGCTGTGATTCATGTACCTAAGAAAGACCCAGACAGAAGGACCAGGCACTGTCTAGAATACAGACGAGGAAAAGGGGAAGCACACCAGTGAGACACAGAAGTCCCTCTTCCAGTTCCACTCAGTACTACCACATTGTCACCTCCACTTGCATTTCACTGGGCAAAGCAAGATTCATGTTTCTAAGTTTTGTGTCTAAAGAAAGAAGGAAAAACTTGTCACGCGGTCATAGCCAAGCCTGAAAACATCTGCAGGGTTGCGGGTAGTCTCTTCTTTTAGAGGAGAACAAATATTTGGGAGCAATATTTCAATCTATCACCAGCATTTAATGGACTTACCTTTTCACTTATTTATGTAAGTATAATTTTCTTTTCCAAGAATTGTATTTTGTAGCCATTAGCTAAAAAGGGCAACTTATGAAGTATGATCCTTTTATTTTTATGTTTGAGGCATGGTCTCAATAGGTAGCCCAGGCTGGCCTCAAACTTGTGATCCTCCTGCCTTTGCCTGTGGAGTGCTGGGATCACAGGTGTGCATCAGCTAAGTATGATCCTTTTAAACAAGAATTCTGTCTCCGTTTCAAGGTGAGTTTCTCTGGATTTGTTCTGTGTAGTCAACCCTCTCATAGCTGGTGGTGTTTATATCTGCATCATATCCCTGTCTAGCATCTACAGGTGAGCCTTCTGGTTCAGTGTCCAAGATGAGAGCAGGTCACCAAAAAGGAGTCAGAATTTATCTACATATATTTATTGAATACCTACTGGGTGTCGGGTGGTAATGCAGATGCTAAGGACAGAGAGATAAACAACACACAGTTCTCACTGAACTTACACTAAATAAATGAGCAATGTGATATAACAAAAGTAAGAAAAGGCAAGAATGACAGGACAAGATCAGAAAACTTTCAGGGGTGACATTTGAACAGAACCTTCATTAAAAAGAGGGCATGGTGACTCATGCCTGTAATCCCAGCTACTCAGAAGGCAGAGAAAGGGAGGATAAGCAGTTTGAGGTAGGACTGGGAAAAAATGTGAGGCCCTCTTCCAAAAATAAGTCAAAAGATGCTGGAGGTATGACTCAAGTCTTAAGAGTGCCCGCCCAGCAAGTGCAAAGCCCTGAGTTCAAACCCTAGAACTGCCAATAAATAAACACGGACATGCACGGTGTGGGGAGGAGAAGCATCCTCCCATGTAGAGCCCCTCCCATGTTGTGGGGCTATAGTTGGCAGGAGGAAGGAAGCTTAGGGAGGCCAAGTGACTGGAGCAGTGAGAGTATGTGGTAGGACAGAAAACAGTCCTGTAAGGACTTGTGGGGTGATAACTTTGGATTTTATGCTGAACATGGTGGAAGCGATGAGTGGTTTGAAGCAGGAGGTTGATGTGATCAGACTTGTTTTTAAAAGATCATGCTGGGCGCTGGTACAGAGGACAGATTACAGCGGGAGTGGAGGGCGTGGGGAAGGTTCTGTTTTGTACCGCTTTATCCATTACTGCGCTGTTGCTCTGGCCACATCTGTGGTGTTTAAGTACATGGGTTAGGAGGTTCACGTCTGTAAGCCTGTGATCGAGAGATGAGTGTTAACTCACCTGAGGAAAATCCATGACCACGCAGTTTGTTTTAGAAAAAGGAACTAAAGATGCAAACGTTTATTAGGAAAAACTGACTAATTGTTAAAAGGAGAAAATACATTTAATGTATGCCGGATACCCCACATAGGAGGGTCAGGGAGAAAAAGTGTCAAAGATGAAACTGGTCAGGCATTGAATTAAAAGCCCTCTCTAACCAAAGAGTAAAGCAAAAGAAGCCATATTATAGAGGAAAGTCCTAAAAATAAACCATTTTCAAGATGTGGTGCAGGAGTTTGAACTCAGGGCCTGCACTTAAGTGCTCTGCCATTTGAGCCACACACTTCCAGCTTTAGTTATTTTTCAGATATAGCCTTGTACTTTTTGCTCAGGATGCACCTCAGACTGCAGTTCTCTTACCTATGCCTAAGGGATAGCTGGGATTACAGACATGCTCTGCCGTGCTGGACTCCTCTGATACTGCTACATTTTTTTTTGACCCAGACTGGCCTCAGGTCATGATTCTCCTATCTCCCCCTCCCAATAGCTGGGATTACAGGCATAAACCACTGCACCCAGCTGTTTGGCTTCTTAAGGAACTCCAGTTGGTCAGTTTCTTTGGGAGTAACATCCCAGAGATGGAGGAAATTCACAACAGAATTGCTGGTAAATCAGAATAAGTTAGGATACTAATGTAGGTAATAAAGAACTGTCAAAGAAATGCAAATATTTATTTCACCCATTTAGAGTACCTTCTCCCCTACAATGTCTTAGAAAATTGTTTTCATATTCCTTGGACATGGTCACACATTATTTTACTTTAAAGAATTTGATGAGATTTAGGAACTATCTTTTAGAAAGCTGCTCACTCCCAGAATATTTGAAAAATTGGTTCTTGCTATAGAAAATAAGGTTACATTGTAAGCATATATGTGAATGTTACAATGAAAGCTCCCTGCCCAACTAATAATATGCTAATAAAAAAAGAAAAAGAAAATAAGAGGTTATAGTCACAAGACTGAGAGTTGACTGTCTTCTCAGAGTATTTTCCATTTACAACAGTTTTTCCTGAAAACCCCAAATCATAAGTGATCTTCATTGCTGAAATTATGGGTAGCGGTTGTGCAAAATTCCAGAGTGTTTACCTGACCTTGGGTGCTTCCTGCTCCGAGGGGAAGAAGTTGATTCCAGGAGAGGTTTAACCATTAGGTGACTGTCTAGACTGGGTGCCGCTGCAATGTATCTGGAATAGGCACTCCTGTCTCTTCCTTAACTGCATGTTGAAAGGTGTGTCAACACCCACCATTACTCCTGGGGATGGTCTACTTCTTGAGCATCAGAACGGGAAAATT
The DNA here is from genome assembly GCF_047511655.1 of Castor canadensis. Classification (NCBI taxonomy): domain Eukaryota; kingdom Metazoa; phylum Chordata; class Mammalia; order Rodentia; family Castoridae; genus Castor; species Castor canadensis. The sequence goes on from NC_133387.1 coordinate 141,787,201, forward strand.
CCAGGGAGTGCCTAAGTGAGTGAATGGGAGGACATCTCTGTTCCCTCTCCTAGGAGCCCTGCACAAAAAACATCGATCAACCTAGGTCGCTGTCCCATTGCCCATGAAAGTATGCCCACTTCCCTGTCGTCACTCCCTACCACCTCAGTACCCTCTTTGAGCAGTCACTTCTGTTTTTTATTCCCACCCACATCAGTCCAACCCCCATTCATTGAAGCTGGATTGGGAGGATAGGATGGAGCAGAAACTGCCTGGTAGATAGATAGGGACGTGCCTAAGGAAATCACTAGGGTACTGTGCCCTGGAAGTGACAAACCCTGGTTGTTGGCCCTTGAGGGTCTTTTATTTGGCTTTTTATACTTAATTCTTACTTTTCACTGTATTACTTCTCTATCAATCTTTCAAGTTAAAAGAGCGGATGTCATGTCCTCACATTAGTAATTTAGGGTATGCACCTCTTTGCAAAACACCCAAGGCAAAAGGAAGTCCACTGCCAAACAGCCTCTGGATGGGATTTCAGGCTTCCAGAAGGTCCGGGGTAGGTATTTCCAAGAGTAGAAAGCATTGTCCCAGGGGTGAACAGGACCCAAGAACTTCATATGCATATAAGAAAATAAAATAATGAAATTCGATTAAAAAATGTTTTAAAGGGGGGGGGGAATAAGTAAAAGTAATGGAGTGAATTTGACCAAAGTACATTACATGCATGTATGGAAATATAACAATGAAACACCTTTGATTAATGTATGCTAATTTACAAAAAGAAGAAAAACCAAATATAAAGAAAAAAAAAAAAAACAAAGAAGCAAGCATTGTTTCAGGCTGGGTTTAGGCTTGGAGTTACAGCGGGTTCCAGCGCCCAGCGCATTGTAAAGACCGTGTGCGCGCGCGGAGCCGCGCCCTCCTCTTGTGGACTACAACTCCCAGGATGCCCCGTGGCCAGGAGTGCGCACGCACGTCGGAGGCGGAGAGGAACAGGCCGTGCCCACAGCGCGGTGGATCGGGGGAGTCACTGCGGGTGGATCCGGCAACTCCCTGGGAGGCAGGCGCAGCCGACTGGCGGGTGTTGAGAACCGAGCGGCGGCGAGCAGGCGGCAGGCAATTCCCGCGTGTCTGCAGGACCCCGGTGGCCGCAGCGGGCGCCAAGCAGGTAAGCTCAGCCCGGTGCTTTCCAGGAAGTCCGTCGCGGGCGCGGCAGGCAGTCGCACCAGCCATGGTGGCTGAGGAGGAGCGGCAGTGCGTGCAGCCGCCGGGCTCCACGGGCCCCTCTCGGGAAGCCGGGGGATGCTGGGTTGCCTGGGGCGTCCCGGCCACCGCGGGAGTCGTGGGGTGCGCTGGGCGTCGCCCGCCGGCCGAAGCACGCGAAACGCGAGTGGTTGATGAATCACTCGCGGCCCTGCCTCCTTGGGTTCGGGACCGGCCCCGGCCTCTGCGCCTCCCGCGGAGCTCGGCGAAACTCCTGCTCCCACCTGGGCGTCACTCGGGGACTCTCCTCTTAAAGGCTTGTGCTTGCTGCAAGCTGGAGGAAGAAAAAAAAAAAAAAAAAAAAGCCAAATTTACGGCACACCCTTCTGTGATTGAAATCCGGCTCGTCTTGCCGTGGTCCTTTTGATCTGTCTGTTCATCTGAGAATTAAGTCCTTGGCTGCCGTGCAGCCCAGCTGTGTCCAGCTGTGCAGTCTCAGCTGGTTTGTTTTGGGGACATGCGGGGTCGGTGTATTTTGGCTTCCAGGGCTTCGTGCATTTCCTTCGCATGCCTGTGTTCTCATTACAAACACAAATGGGAAACAGCAGCCGTTTCTTTCTTTCTTTCTTTTTTAATGTTTAGTTAAGAATCACATTTCCAACTTGCCCTTGGCTTCCCTTACAACCAAAAGTCATCCGGGAATGAGCACTGTAGTAAAAGTTATCACAGGAGGTCAGCTTAAACAGGAAATGAGCTTGTGGTGACCTAAGGTACTCATGTGAGGTCTTCCTGAGTTCGCAGCATTTTCACGCAGGTTTCTTTTTTCTGAGAATCCTTCTGATTAATTTTTTGGGTAGGTTAAATTGATTAATTGGCCTGTCAAAAAGATGTTAGGCTTTAGAGAAAGAGCTTTCCCCAGGCTCATTTACTCCTCTCGTTTCTTCTTCCTCGTCCTAAACACCTTTGAAATCTTATCACTTCTTCAAGAGTCCACAGTCATTAAGAGGTACTCATCCCTTTAACACATTCCTTCAAAAAGAACAAAAAGGGAAATAAAATTCGAGTTCCAGTATGTTCTAGCTTTTGTAGCTTTCTTACCTCTCAGGAAGTCTCCTTTGTTCATTTTTAGGATGAGGTTGCTGGCCAGATAACCCATGATTATCCCGGTCTTCTTTGATCTTTTTCTTTTCTTTCTTTCTTTTTTTTTTTTTTTTAATAGGACTTGGGCTTGAACTCAGTGTCTATCTTGAGCCACTCCACCAGCCCTTTTTTGTGATGGGTTTTTTCAAGATGGGGTCTTGTGAACTATTTGCCCCTGTTGGCTTCAAACCACCATTCTGATCTTTGCCTCCTGAGTAGCTGGGATTATAGGCGTGAGCTACTGGCTCCTGGCTGGTGTTTTCTTTTTGGCGGTGCTGGAGTTTGAACTCCAGGTCTTGCACTTCCTAGGCAAGCATGCTACCATTTGAGCCCACATCCCTCGCCCTTACCTTCTCTGGTTTTTAAAAGTTCATTTATTTTCTTTACTCAGGAAACCGATCACATATATCATTCCAAGCTCTGAGCTAGGTATGAAGGAACAAAACTGAGTTCTTTAGGATGCTACTCAATTTTCTTTAACCTTTGTGGTAGACCATTAGGCCACATTACTCTGTATTTAGTAACTTCACCTACAGTTATTAATTCAAATGGGATTAGGTCAAATCCCATTACAGTTATTAGTTTCACTACTGTAATCAAAGCTTTTTTTCAGGCTGGGATTGTAGCTCAGAAGGAGAGCGCTTGCCTAGCATGTGCACGGCCAGGTTCTGTCCCCAGCAACGCACACAAAGGATGAAGGAAAACATTTTTTTCAACTTCAGCTACTGGCTCATTTAAGTACAACACAGGTTCAGTACAAAAGAAGGGACCTGGGTGGTGGAAGGCTGGTGCTTATCAAACTTTATACCATGCATAAATCATCCAGGATCTTTCTGATAGTTTTGAAGTGGGGCCCTGGAATCGGCATATGTGATAGGTGTTGTTAGAGACCACACTTTGAATAACAGGAGTGGGGAGATTATTTTAAAGGTATTTTAAGGTGTTTATATTTTACTTTTTATTTTATTTACTGAGACTTGAACTCAGTGACTCACTCTTGCTGGGCAGATGCTCTACCATGTAAGCATATCCCCATCCCTTTTTTGCTTTAGTTATTTTTCAAGTAGGGTCTCAGTTTTTGCCTGGGGCTGTCCTTAAATAGGTATCCTCCTACCTATGCCTTTTGTGTGACTGGGTTTACAGTCTGATCTGGCCCTTAAGGTGTTTATAATGGGTATTTAAAGGCTGGTGCTGATAACTGTAACATTAGATACATATCCATGATTTTTCCAGTTCTCAATTATTGAAAAATAACCCTATGCAGTCCAACATAGATGCCTTCACAGTGTTTTCTCCTCTTGCCGTCCTTCCTTTTTTTCTATATCCTCTCAGATTTTTTGTCTCTCTTCTTCCATCTTCAGTTGTTTTCGTTCACATTAATTCAGTAGTTCATTAATTCGACAAGCATGTGTTGAATTAACGTGTTGAGCCCACTGTCTGGGTTCCTTATGTGAGACATTGCTCCTGTCTGGGAGCCTCCCTTCTTTGGCATTAGGGATGTGTACTTGTTTATAGTTGAGAGCACTTGCAGGAGCTGTTTGTAGGGAGTAAAAATATGTGGCAGGTGCTCACTCAGAAGGAGAGCTCTTTTCTCGTTGTACTGGTGGAAAACAGATGAAGTCAGTCTATTTTCCCACTTACTGGTTATCTTTGTCACCCAGGCTACTCCACTGTATACCGTAAGGGTGAATGTGACATAGCTTCCTAGAGTATAATGTATTTGGAATCTGAGATGAGCTGGGTACTAAAAATCAATTTGATTTGAGCAGTTTTATAGGGAGGGTGAGAGGTGGTAGGGATAGAAATATACCTGGATAGGGGGCTGGTGGAGTGGCTCAAGCAGCAGAGCACCTGCCTAGCAATTGTGGGGCCCTGAGTTCAAACCTTCAAACCCTAGTACCGCCAAAAACCGAAATATACCCGGATAGAGATCAACAGAGAGAAAGATGAAAGGGAAAGAAGACAGGGGAAGATGCAGTAAAACAGTAGGAGAAAGGGCTTTTAATAGGTTTTCTGTATCAGCGTGATGTACACTGTTGTTATTTAGGCTGTATTATTGTTTTAATGATTAAGTTAGCTGGAGAACTGTTTGTCATGCTTTTGAGTTCTTAAATTGAAATACTTTTTTTCTTTTGGTAGGACTGGGGTTGAAACTCAGGGCTTCTCATTTACAAAGTAAATGAGAAGTGCTCTACAACTTGAGCCACACCTCTAGTCCAGTTTTTTCTTGATTAGAGTAGTTGAGAGCATTATTCTCTAGGCTGTAGTGGTGACTAAAGCACTGTCACTACTGATGATTGACTTTCTTTGCTGACATTTGATTTCTGTGTCTTCTCAGTTTTACGTCAGACCTTTTAAAATCACAGTATAAAATCATGTTGACAAAAAAGTGATACAGAAAGCAGAAAATTCTACTGAATTTGTAAGTCCACTAGTCTATTAAGTACATATTAAAATTGTAAAGAGTCAAATTCAGTTTGCTATTTATGAAAAATTAAATATCTAAACATACATTCTTATATCTGTCTGTGTCTATAATCTATTAGGTTTTGTATAGTAATGAAAGAATAGAGGTTTAACTAATCCACAGTGGCAAGTGATCAAAAGTGCATGTGTGATATTCTATAATTTCATTTGAAACAAAATCATTAACCCATTTTGAAATGCAGTGCTACTCTGTCCTGTCCAGGCCATGTTGATCTTAGTTCCCTCAACCTACACCCAAACCCAGGGCCTTATACATGCTGGGCAAACACCCCTATTTATAATTTTTATTGAGGTATAATTAATATTCTGTAGATACACATCTCTTAAGTATCCAGTTCCTGGAGTTCTGATAATTTTATATGCTGTGACTTCTACCAAAACAGAATAGATGCTTTTTTTTTTTCAAATCAACCTAGATAGTTATCATGTGCTAATCGTCTATACAATATCTGATTTTTATGAAGTATTTGTTCAAGTCCTTTGCCTCTTTTTTCATTGAGTCATTCATTAATTGTTTGTACGATTCTTTTTTTTTTCTTTCAATTTGTTTCCTATGGCAGATTACAGGACACTCAGTTTGCCTGAGGATTTTGTGTGTGTGTGTGTGTGTGTGTGTGTGTGTGTGTGTGTGTGTGTGTGTGTGTGTGTGTGTTACTGGGGCTTGAACTCAGGGCCTCACTGAGCTTGCACTCTGCCATTAATCACTCTGTCAGCCCTTCCAGTCCATTTTAGTCTAGTTATTTTGGGGATGAGGATCTCTTGAACTATTTGCCTGGGCTGGCCTTGAATTGAATTACAGACAGTACTTCCAGTCTCAGCCTTCCGAGTAGCTGTGGATGAGGATCTCTTGAACTATTTGCCTGGGCTGGCCTTGAATTGAATTACAGACAGTACTTCCAGTCTCAGTCTTCCGAGTAGCTGTGATTACAGGCGTGAGCTACCAGCTAAAATTATGTTTTGTGTTACAATGTGAGATAGGTTTGCTTTATCTCCATAGGGATATCTAGTTCTAGGAACATAGATTAAAAAGATAGAAAAAACCAAAAGACAAAAAACTCCTTTCTCCATCAAATTGATGGGGCATCTTAGTTGAAAATCAACTGAGCTACTTTGTATTTTAGTTATGCTTAAGAAACTGGATCCTGAAAAAAAACTTGTATGCACCGCTCTCTGATTGCTACTAGACTGAGATTGACCAGGAGCTAATTGTCATATATTTTCTGATGGAGGGTTAATTGTGATTTTGAATTTTAAATAGCTTTTCTGTGGGATGAGTTAATGGAGACTATCTCATTTTAGCTGCCTTTGCCCTTGCCTTTTAAGTTAGGCACATTTTGGGGAGAGGGAAGGAAGTTTAAGCCTAGAGAGAGATCACTGCCCATTCCAATCCTTCAGGGCCTTCAATTCCTGAATATGCTTTTTAATATATCCTTTTTAAGGAAACCAGTTTGTTATCTTTTTCTTCTAGGTTTTATTTACTGATAACACAGTAAAATAGCAATATTTTCAAAAGTATGCCACCTCAACTTCATTAATCTAATGTAATTCTTTTCATTTGTCCTCATTCTCTTTAGGCCTCATTCACCCCTACACCTATTTTGGCAAGGTTGTACTTACTGTGTACATGTTATTTTTTTGTTCAGAGATTGAGTTGTAATGTGAATGCTGTCTTTAGATAGACCACCTGTGTAAGACTGGAAATGGAGAAGAGATGACTCAGGGACTTGAATCCCAAAGCTTAGCTAAAATAACTAAGCTTTTAAGAGACCAGGTTACCATTCTCTGGAAATGCAGGACTTTGGTTTCCTTATTCATCCTCATTCTCATATCCTGTCTCTCTAATATTTAACAACTGACTGAAATATAGTTTGCATACCATACAATTCACCCACTTAAAGTATGTGTTTTAGTGGATTTTAGTGTATTTACGGAGTTGTGCAACCATTACTGCAGTCTACTTTAGAACATTTTCATCACACTGTAAAGAAACCCTTTACCCAATTAGCAGTCACTGTCTACTTCCTCCCAGCCCTGGGCAACCACTAATTACCGTCTTTGTGGATTTGTCCATTCTGGACATTTCATGTAAATGGAGTCACATACTGTGTGGTCTGCTGTGACAAGCTGCTTTCACTCCTGTAATCTTCACAGTTCATTTTGAGAATTACTGAAATATTGTCAAGGTTCCTTCACAGGTGAGCATCCTCCTTGCCCTGTAGGTATATACTTAAGTGCCTACACCCACTCACTGAGGAAGGAACACAAACACTGAGACAGTCTTACATAGGGTGATAACCCTTTACAAACAAACAGTTTCATATCTGGGTATATCTAAGCTCTAATATCACTGTAAGTACATTCAAGGAAACACTCCTGAAGAGTGTGTGAGAAAAATGGATGAAAAGATAAACTGGAAGAAAATGAGGGCAAGAGTGATAAGTGTGATGGCAAGCAGAACTTAAAGTATATTGGTTTTTCTTTCTTTCTTTTTTTTTTTTTTTTGCGGTTTGGGTTTTTTTGGGTTTGGCCTCATGCTTGGCACACTTGCTAGGCAGGCACTCTACCACTTGAGCCACTCCACCATTTTTCTTTTTAAGATGCACAGGGTAGGGGCAGAGATGCTCCTGTCCTGATTTTTGATTTTTTTTTTTAAATACTTCTTGGAGCTTTTAGTTAGTTTTTTTTTTTTTTACCAGTAACAATTGTCTGATAAGTATATATTATTTGATATGTATATAGATTTGTAGGCAAGATCATTGTAGCTCTTTAACCTACTGCATAACAATTTCTTTAGCAAGCTATTATTACTAATAATTACACACTGAGGGATTTTCGTTTGGAAAATTACAACCAACGAGATATTTTGGTTTCCTGAGTGTGGTGTTATAACTTTAATGAGGAATTGTTAAGAATAGTCCCTCAGCATGTGTGCCAGCAAAGGGAAAGGAGGCCCTTAAATGTATATGTTATGTCAGTTTCACCATGGGCAACCATAACAAGATTTGATACAACTTCAGGATTTATTTTCATTCATGATGGGCTGTTAACCCAAAGTAGTGTTCTTTAATGTGCCAACTGGAGGAATGGGGATGCCAGATCTGTTGAAGGGAGAGAGCAGGCCTAATTTGGGAAACATCAATAAGTATGTGATTATTTCAGAGCCAGCCTCCCACCCCCACCCCCCGCCTTGTTTTTCTGCTGTTGCCCCCAAGATCTACTGTTAATTGGAGAAAATCACAGAACCATACACAAAAGTGGACTGAGCCAGATGTGCATGATTTCACCTCAGTAAGACTTCTAGTGCAGCTTCCCTTCGAAGTGAATTCCTGGGTATAGTTTGGTCTTCTCCAGAGAACAGCTCTTGTCACTGCCTTCAGCCCCTTAGCTCTCCCTCCTGCTTCAGAAACCACATATTCATTCATTTACATACACACACACACACACACACACACACACACACACACACACACACACACACACATATCCTACACCCCTTTTCTTTTTCCATTGCTAACTTTACTTCTGGCCTCTTGAGTAGGGTACCAGGAAGCCTCTTTAAAGAAATGTTGCTTGAACTGGTCCCTGAAGAGCAGAAAAAGATATGACCCTGAAGGGGAGAAAGGACATTTCAGATGTAGTGAAACTGTTATCCTAGGACTGGAGGCAGAAAAGCATGGGGGTGTGCTGATTTTTTTTTGTAACACAGAGTATGTGAAGACGACTTCTTTCCCTTCACTTTTCTTCTTCCCATGGCTCCCTTACAGTCACATCACACACACACCCACCCCACACTTTTAGTCTGTGCTTTGATCTCTTTGCTTTAGTATATATTTCTCTCCCCCGCTATCTAGCTAAACCTATCTATTTCTGACCCCCCACAGTGATCTCTGAATTTCTGCAGTACTAATTGTCAGGCCCGTTCCTTTGGCAGCTAATTATATGTTGCCTTGATTTTTAAAATAGCTTTATGTGCATGTTTCATTTTCCTTGAGTATAGTAGTCAAGATTCTTAGATCTCACGAAATACAAACCTACTTATGTTGGCTTGCCATGGTATCAGGGCTGGGAGGTGTAGTTGGTTTTTGTTGTAAGGCCACCGAGCTTCCTGAAACGAAGTATAGGGAGAATCCAGAACAGGCACTTGGAAAGCCCTCCCCGAACCCCTCTGTCTGTGGCTTATCTGGATTCTCTTTGACTCCTTTTGGTGCCTCTGTGCCATTCTAGGCTGTTAGTTTAGGTTTTTTTGCTTTTTGCTTTTTGTTTTTTTTGTTAGTTTAGATTTTTTAAAAATAGTGTGAGAGCACCTGAATCTTTCCCATTCCTGCTGCTTTGTGCTGGTGTGGGGACAGAAGGTGCTATACAATGAGCAGAGGACATACAGACGGGTTGTTTTCCATTTGTCCTGGGGCCTGTCTCTACAACTCTGCCACATTTTTTAAAAAGTAAAAATAGTGTGAATTAACAACATTTTATCTTGACTACTGAAGTTTTTGGAGTCCTCTTAAATCTTGTGCCTGAGGCTCATGTCCTCACCCTCCATTTTCATCACTCCAAACTGCTGTTCTCTGCTTTCTCAGGGTTTATGCTAGCTTTGTGACTTTGGCTTGTTAGGATGCTACCTCCAGATTTGATGATACAAGATCTCTTAGATTTTATCTTCCAGCTTTCCAGATTCCTGCAAAAGAAAGAGTTGTATTGGATGTATCCTGCTTGGATTGGGGTTATCCCTTGTTCCAAATAGCTATGACAGATGGGGTATTGTTAAGTGCTTGCTAAAGTTGTGTATTCCACAGGGATTGGGATAAAGTTGGTCCCAGACAAGAGGTTTGGGTTTGGTTATCCCAGAACATTTTGTATCCGAGGCCAAAGAAAGAGACCACATGCCTTATCTTTTATTGTATCTGCATTGCCTCCAGCAGACTGACTGCTAAAAAGTGGGTATATCTCTTTGTCCTCTGGCTAACTGACCATTTGATCATTAGTATTAACTTTTAGGCCTAATAGGCTATTAGAGCAATATTTAATATAAATTACTAAAATTTGCTTTATCATCATTTAGAAGTTTTCTAAGTTTATAGCAAATTATAGCAAGTTTATAGCAAAATAGCTATTTTTTAAACATTGCCTTTTGAAATTTATTTCCCTGTTCTGAAAAAATAGAGGGGTAGAATATTAATCAATCAAAGTGACAATAAGACTTATTTACTCTATCCCCAGCCCAGTTTGTATATGATCTGAAAGCTTACTTAGCCCCCTGATTGTTTTATTTGTTTACTTATTTATTTATTTATTTATTTATTTATTTATTTATTAGTACTGGGGCTTGAACTCAGGGCCTCACACTTGCTAGGCAGGCTCTCTACCACTTGAGCCACTACACCAGCCCTTTTTTGTGCTGGACACTTTCAAGATAGGGTCTCCCCATGCTGGCTTCAAACTGCCATCCTCTTGATCTCTGCCTCCTAAGTAGCCACCAGCGTCTGTCTGATTATTTTATTATACATGGATTTAAGGTTTACCAAGTTGTAGTCACTGGTTTAAGGGCTGATAATGTGAAAATAGATCCTTTCCCTCAAAGTGCTCATAGTCTAAGGCAAAGATAAATGTTTATGCAAATAATTATGATAAATGAGAGAAAAATAGTTCAGTGTCTGCTGAAGGTTTTAAAGTAAGCAAAAGATGGATTTTTGTTTTTGTTTTTTTTTTTTTTTTTTTGAAATGGGGTCTTGATATGTTGCTCAGGCTGGGCTTGAACTCCTGAGCTGAAGTGATTCTCTTGTTACAACCTCTGGAGGAAATGGGACTACAGGTATAAGGCACCATACCCTGAAAATCTTTTTAAAGTTATTTTAAATGTCATTTTTGAGTAAAATGTGTTACAATAAACTTTCTCTTGGTCTTATTAAATGAAGTTCTCCATACTTAATTGGAAATGATTTAGGAATACAGACTGTAGAATTCTTTTTTTTTTTTGGTGGTACTGGGGTTTGAAATCACTGCTTCACACTTGACTAGGCTGGCACTTTACTTCTTGAGTCACACCTCCAGCCCCTAGAATTCATTTTGTGCATCATTTATTGTACTAAACTATGAAATTGCCTTTAGAAGTTCTTGCAGTATAGACTCTTGGTGAATGCATTAAATTGTCCTATTCTTTTGTGTTTTAATTACTTTGTTTTCCCTTTTCTTGTACCTCTAGCTGTAGGTTCTTTCAGTTACTGTAATTTAATTTGCTTCTGTCAGTGTGTAGTGCATAGTGACATAAAATTAAAAACATGGTAGAAATTGAACACTTTATAGAAGCAGCTTTATAAAAAAAAAGTAGGGATTTTTTCTTTCTTCCTTTTTTTTTTTTTTTTTGATGGTATTGGAAGACGAACTCAGGGCCTCAGCTTGTGAGGTAGGTGCTCTACCACTTGAGCAGCTCCACAAGCCCGAGATGTGGCTCTTTTAGCCTCTCTGAGCCTCAGTTTCTTTACCAGAAACATGGGAATAATATTTTTCGGGTTAAATTAAATAATATATAGTTACTAATATATTACATCATATATTATATAATGTATATACTTATCACCATGTATATGGGAAAGTGCCTGGTATAAGAAGTATGCAAAAAAAATTTATTCTTTTTTTCATTATTATACTGGAATATGGTATATGGTCCATTTGTTAATCTGAGAGTCTTGGGTAAAGAAAGAAGTATTTTTCTATGATGTAATTAAGATTTAGCCCATTTTATTCTATCATTTAAAAATAATAATTTATTTTTGGAGACATAGCTTAAGTGGTAGAGCACCCGCCTAGCAAGTGTGAAGCCCTGAGTTCAAACCCCAGTACCACCAAAAAATACTAATAACAATAATAATAATTTATAGACTGGGTTTGTAAATTTACAGGTGTGTTGGCTTACTCACACCTGTAATCTCAGCTCCTTAAGAAGTGAAAATTGGGAGGATTACTGTGCTAGATAAACCCTGGCAAAAAGTTATTGAGACCCCCCCCCATCTGCATAAACAACCTGGATGTGATGGTGCCTGTCTTTAATCTTAGCTAGAAAGGAGGCAAAAGTAGGAGGATCCCGGTCTAAAACTGGCTCCAGGCAAAAAACTTGAGCCTCCAAGACCTGGTGGGTGTGTCTTAAGTGTTAGAGCAACTGTCTAGAAAGCATGAGGCCCTGAGTTCAAATCCAAGTACCACAAAAAAAAAGTTACAGCTGCTGTCAGTTGCCATGTAGTGCTAATTTTAGAACTATCTTCAACTCCTGTTTTGGGTCCTTATTACTACACTCTAAGCAACTTCCTCTCCTTCCCTGCAGTACATTAAGTTGCCTTTTACTTCTGTGTGATTCTCTTGCTTTCTCTCATTTGCTATTAAAGGAAAAATGTTCCTTAGCCTCCTTTTAAAGAATCTCTGCCAGAGCAGACCTTATGCCCTGGGGACTGTGAGCCAAGGCTTGGCCAGTGGCCAGGATTTCTAAGACTTCCTTCTTTTATCAGCTATCACCACTCTTAAGTATCAATTTGTTTTTCTCTCCATCTCCACTCACTCCCACTTCTTTCTCAGTAGTTTTGCATGGCTTTTTTTTTGTGTGTCTATTTTTAAATTTATTTTTAACTGATAGATAAAATTTGTACATTAAGTGGGGTACATGTACACATTGCATAATGCTCAAATGAGGCTAAATGTATTTATCTTTTCAGACATTTTTGATTATGGTAAAAACTTCAAAATCCTTTCTTCTGGCTTTTTGAAGTGTACAGCACATTGTTATCTCATCACACTGTTGTGTCATCATAACACACCAGAACTTCTTATTCCTCTGTAACTGTAACTTGGTACATGTTGATCAACCTCCTCCCACTATGTGTATGTATTTTGCGAAGGCTGTGTTTCAGAGGTTTTAATCATTTACAGTGAACTCGCCCATCTTAATAGCCTGAGAAATTTCCACTTTTATACCAGAGGTTTTGATAAAAATGTGTGAATACCCAACCTTACTGCTTCTCCATATATGACTACTCCAGTTCAAGTCACCAGATTGCTTTTTTAAAGAAAGTTCATCAAGGTATAATTTATATAAAGTAAAATTTATCCGTTTTAAGTGTACAATTTAATCATACCAAATTGTCTTCCTAGCAAAACCTCATCAGGGCTGTCTTCAGTCTGTAAGAGGATAGTAACCTCACTCTTTTCCCTTTCTGTTCTTAACATCACTTAGGGTGGGTTATGGGATGCTGCTCCTGGCTGCTTCTGGTTACTTACAAGTGCCTTGTCTGTTGGTTACTGTTTCAGCCACTCATTGTGGATATCATAATTCTTCATCCAGCATGAGGTTCTCTACAATTGGGCTATTTTCTTGAAGAATTGGTTCCCTTTTGCCTTGCTGTTGCCAGGAAGCTCACTTACTGTCTTTCCTTAGACAGGCAGTGTATGCTTTGATCCCACCTGATAAGACTTACACTGCAACCCCAGGAGTTACCAAATCTTTGAGTGGTATTGTGTTCCTTACCCGCCCCACGAGTTGTCAAGATACATTATGCAAGACCACAATTTGTAGTCTTGTGCCTCTTCATATGCCTATTATAATTACTTCTCCCTGTTAATCTGAAAATTAATTTGTGATAACAAAGCTTGATGTGTCCTCAGGCTTCCGAAATTGATTAGAGTAATAGTAGTGGCGTCCCTAAAAAACCCAAGTGTGCTATGTGTCTGAAGATGTGTATGAAATGCCTTTGCCATGCAGGAGTGAAGAATGGCCAAGAGGCCTGCATTCATACGAGTTGGGCACGAGACACATGAGTCAGCGGCAAGTAATGGGGCTAACTCGTGCACCCTGAGCATTACTGATCTTCAGGGGAGAAGAAGACAAGGCGGCATTGGAAGACGTATAGCAGGCTTTGTAGAGGACAAATCAGAGCTAGTCTTCATTTTGACAGGATGGAGAAGAGAAATTCGGGGATGATGTAGGACAGGTTGTTGAAGAGAAGTGCATGTGACTTCTGGGAAAAGGGAGGTGAATGTGAACTTGGGATATCTGTGAGGCCCCGAGGAAGGCAGCTGGATTAGAGCAGAGAGGATGCTGAGGGATTCTCAGTGCAAGGAGGAAAGGAAGAGGTTTAAAAATCACCCGAAAAATCTAACACAATTCTCTAAGTAAAGGAGTGGGTGTTAAAAGCTGTATTTCAGGTGACGATAAGCAAGAATGCAATAGATTACGAAAACAGGAGTATAGAGTCAGATAAGGAGTTCATCATCTAGAGCCTGAGAAAGAGATCTTTCTAAAGCAGTTCTTCCTCTCTTTATAAGTTTCTGGAAATTTCTCTAGGTCCTGGATCCTTTCCTGGGAAGGGACAAGGTCCAGAGATACGGCTCTTTGAGGCTCATTGTTTTTCCTGATACTTCCTTAGCAAAAAGGTCTGAGGAAAAAAAAAAATCCCAAAATTGGCCTCAATCCCAGTTCCAGAGTTTTAGTTGGGGCTTTGGTCACAAGCTGTGGAACTTGGAAGAATATATCATTATGTATCACTTCAAATGATTTTTTGCTATTGATTTCATAGATCGTTAGTTTTTTAAAAATTAACGTAGAATTCTCTTTTCACGGTTCTAGGATTGAACCCACTGCTTCATGAATGTTAGACATGCACTGTACCCTCTGAGCTGTACCTCTGCCCCTGAAATTCCTTTAATAGGACTGCTTGGTTAGTGGCTCTTGTTGTGTTCTTCCCACCAAACAATTTTTTTTGCTGTTTATATTTGGCATGTGTAGTTCAAAAGTCAGAGACAGTGTATGTTCCTGTTTTTTCATATAGCACATTGAAATGCAGCAGCTGATTGAATTGTCCTTTAAATTAAAAATTAATGAGTGAACATAGTACAAGACTCAAAAAGTTCCACTGAATATGTAGTAGACTGAACACTCCCTCTGTTCTCTCAGGTGGCCAGTTCTACTCTGGCTCTTGTAGATCCTTCTAGAGTTATTCTCAAGGTACTTAATTTTAAAAGTTGAGTGTTTAGATTTGGAAAGACTTAGAAACTTTTGTTAAGCATTAGAGTTTCTTGTACTGGAGAAAAACAGGCCAAATTTGAGAAATGGGCTTAAATTAGAGTACCCCCTAAAACACCTTAGAATATGATCTGAAATTAAAGCCTTTATGAGACCTGTTTCCCAAAGACCTCTTTCCTAAATTCCAATTCCGTTTTTTTAACCTGTTTTCCTTACTCTATTATTAAAGTCTTCCTCTTGAAAAGTTTCGGTACAAAATTTAATTAAGCAGGGCTTGGTGGTTCATGGTTACAATCCTAGCACACAGGAGATTGAGGTAGGAAGATCTCCAGTTCGAGGCTAGCCTGGAAGACCCAGTCTCAAAAAACAAAACCAAAAACAATAATTTAAATAGGGACAGTAGTTAGATACTTTTAGATCCTTTTTTTTTTGCAGTACTGAGGCTTGAACTCAGGGCTTTCACCTTGAGCCATTCCAGTTTTTGTCAAAGGTATTTCAAGATATGGGCTCATGAAGTATTTGCCTGGGCTGGCTTCAAACCGTGATCCTGCTGATCTCTGCTTCTGAGTAGCTAGGATTACAGGCATAAGCCACCAGTGCCCGGCTAGATCTATCTTAATAAGAGAAAATAAAATGAAAGCATGTTTTATAAAAATACATGAGTATTTTTATAAAATTGTATTCACTGTTATTGAAACTTTTGTGCATTCATTCCTGTGACTTGTGATGTGCTGAGAATTCATATAAACAGTTTTAACTTTACTACAAAGTCAGTGGGAAAGTAGGAAGCTTGCTTTGTGTGGTAAGCTTTCTGGACAGCATTTATTGTATAGCCATATAGTAGTACTTAACAACATTGGCCCATGTTTGACTTTGTTTGCTTTTTTCGTTTTTAATTTATCTGTTTCTGATTTTTCAAGTCAGTTAATTTTAATTAATTAATATTTGATGAGTACCTAGCATGACTCAGCTCTCATGTTTTTCCTTTCTACTTACACATTGTTCACCTTGGCAGTGAGGAGGGCAAGTCAGTATTTTTCCCCAGAATCTAGTTAAACGATGTTTTCTTAGAATCTTGGAGGGTTATTGTGCTTGGTGGTGAAAAGATTGTTTGATTTGCACTGTTTGTCATGGACATGGAGGAGTAAATAAGTGTTAGAACCAGTGCCATGTTTTGGCTCTTCTTTATCTAGTCCAGAAAACAGAGAAGTAATTGATTTGTTCAGCCACGGAGCCCATTAAGTCCATAGAGCTGCTGTGTCTCAGTTCAGTGCTGGGAGCTAAGTGCTTTTTCTTTCTAAGGATTCTGGTGTTTTCTAGGTTTTATCTTTTGTTTTTCCTCCTTTGGTGATAATTAAATTCTACTAGGTACTTAACGCTGTCACAGTTTGTTATAGATCTAAGAAAGGGCTCCAGAGTAATCAAGTGGTCAAAAAAGTAGAGAGAGTTCTCCTAGCAAAGAAAGGGAGTTTGAGTAGTGTGGAGTTTTGAGTTGGGCCTTGTACTTGCTAGGTATGTATATCCTGCCACTTAAGCCACATCCCAGCTCTTTTCATTTTAGATGCTTTTCGAGTAGGATGTCATATTTATGCTCAGGCCAGCCTGGACTGCTATGCTGTCCCACACCCAGCTTCTGTTGGTTTAGAGAATTTTTTGCCCAGAAATCCTCCTTATCTCTGCCTCCCAAGTAGCAAGGATTACAGACGTGAGACACTGTGCCTGGTTAAATTTTAGAAATGTACTATATTATCCACATTATGATCCATTCAGACCCACCCTGCTTCCCCCCCCCCAAAAAAAAGGGAGGAAATAGAATTTTATCAGAAAGAAGTTGAAAAACAATATCTCATCTGAAAGGATGAAAAAACTAGTAGAATCAGATAGAGTAGGGAGATACTTTAAGAACTTTATTTAGACATTTATCTACTGTACAGTTTGACAGTTTGGATAAATTCATTATTTTGCAGTTAACACAAATAACAATAGTAGCTATAAGCTGTGTTTATTGTATTTACTTTATAACTGGATTTGGGAAATCTTCATATAAAAATATCTTCTGACATTTTCCATATCATGTGAACTTTCTTTGGTAGTTTAGATTGCCTCTGGCAATCCCTTAGAACACTTTCTCCCATATTTATCAAAACCTTTAACTTATTAAAATATCTAGAGGGCGGGACAGCTTTTATTAAGTATTTTGAAGCCTTATTAACTGTATATTGACAAGCCTGAAATTATCACTAACAGCAATCAGGTACCTATTCATCCAAGCACATTTTGTAGAGAATGTTTTCTTCCAGCACATTTTTTTTTCACTTGGCATATTGTTCTGTGTAAACACATTTTCAGTTGAACAGTGATGCACTTTTCATGGTGGCACAGTTATTGATATGTAGTACTGAGAGAAGACAGAGTTTTGCATATCCATGGCTATAGAAAGTAGAGAAAGAGAAGAGGCGTCCTAGTAATGACTTCTTTCCAGTACAGGCCTGGGCTGTTAGGATAGAGGGTGGCAGGACAGAGCCCAGGAAGAATCATATTTATTTTGACTGTTTGCCCAACTTGCTGTTCACCACTGTTGTAAATTCAGAGACAGCAGCAGTGTATCAAAAGAAATTGAAGGTGTTAATTTTGTACTGCTATTTAACTTTCGATGAACAGGTGGGTTTTACAGTCTCAGTATCCTATCTGTGCCATATATTGAGCCTTGTCATCTCTTAAATTCTAGTTTGAGAAACAGTTATAAAGTAGGAAGAGAAAACAAGACTGTTCTATGCAGATTTCTCCAATCCTTTTCCTCTCATCCCAGGGTCCCTTCTCCCCATTCCTACCAGTCCAGCACCCCTTTCCCCAGAATAGTACGTTAAATGTGATAGGCACTTAACAAGTGTATACAAATACATGTATTGATTTGAAGATAGGAAAATCAGTGAAGTTCAAAAGGCAGTAAAAAAACTGCTTGAAACATAGAAATGAAGAAAAGACGAAATAGGAAAGATTGTACCTTTTGTTTACGTAAAATTCACCTTGCTCTCAGCATGATTTCTTAGACCTAGCCTAGTTTAGAACTTTGTGTATACTCGTTATTACTAATATGGTGGATTAAGAAAATTCTTGTAAGAGGAAGAATGAGTCATAGCTATACTTCCTTTTTGAGGGAGAGAAAGAAAACCCTCAGATTAATTTCTCCATTGTATCCTTGGAATGGATTCAGCATTTTGATTGAAAACTGAGCACTGATAAGCTTTCCCTGCAAGCCACCCTCTATCATATTTGTTTTTCTCCACTTTATGACTAGTAGATAGCTCTTTAGGTTAACTGTCAGAGATAAAAAGCTCTGTAACCTTATTACTCTGAGAGTCTTGTTCATATGATAACATTTCTTTTTTAAGATTTTTTTTTTTTTTGAGTTTGCAAGAACTTTTAGAAAAGTTTCAGCATTTCCTGGCCTACCCAACCTATTAAACAAACCAACCCTGAAAAGCATTTGGTATTGAGAAACTGGGTATGCTAAGGGTGTGGCTATTTTGGCATTCATCCTTAGCATGCGCAGAGTGGCTTCCTGTCTGACCTTGCTTGAGTCTCTGGTGCTACCAAAAAGCAAGAGAGGAGTGGGTGGTGGTTCGCTGCTTTGAGCCAGAAAAGGAAGTGGGTTATGCCCATGGGAGCCATAGTCTCTCCATCGGGTCTTACTGAGAGACTGTTTTGAAATGGTATGAGGTATCCTGTAAACTATTTTCTTGTAATATCACAGAAGTGATTTGGCTACTTTTTACTTTAAGTTGTTCTCCATGACCTGCTTCTAGTTAAATCTCTTTGTTCTGCCTCTAGGACGTTTTTCTGGGTTGCCTTCAGACTTCAGATTTCAGACTTGTGTTTTTGGGAATCTATAGATTTCATTTTTTAAAATTCAAGATAGTATCAGTAACAAAAGCAAGAAAGACAGTGCTGCTTTAGTTAATCTCTTTCTTTTCCTTCCTTTTTTTTTTTCCCTTTGGTGGTAGTGGGGTTCAAACTCAGGGCTTCATTCTTGCTAGACAGGACTCTACTGCTTGAGCCACACCTCTAGCTCGCTTTAGCTAATCTCATACTTGGGCTGGTTAGCTTCCATGGAACTTTTACACAGAATAATCAGCCACCATTTTCCAAAACTTCTATGTGGAAAGCA
Organism: Castor canadensis; assembly: GCF_047511655.1. NCBI lineage: Eukaryota > Metazoa > Chordata > Mammalia > Rodentia > Castoridae > Castor > Castor canadensis. The sequence goes on from NC_133387.1 coordinate 141,806,184, forward strand.
GCTGTCTCCACTGGGCAAGTTGATGCATGCCTATAATCCCAGCACAGAGGAGGCTGAGGTGAGAGGATGGAGACTTTGAGGCCAACCTGGGCTACACAGAATGTTCCAAGGCATCCTGGGCCTGTATAGCTGACAAATAAACAAGAAAAGCAGCTGTCTCAGATGTGTGCACATCTGGGTCAACCATCGCATCTCAAGAATACCACAGAAGTCATTATTTAAAGTGTTGTCTTTTTTTTATTAGTTACAATAGTCGTACAGGGATACATTGTAATATTTATATATGTGGTTACAATATATCTGTTTTCATGTATGAATACAAAATACATCCACCATATTTGCCCTCATTCATTCTTTTCTTATGCCCTCCCACTGGTACCTGTCCCCGGAAAGGACCTGTTTTACCTTTCTGTCCTTCATTTTTTTTTTTTACTTGTTTATTCATATGTGCATACATTGTTTAGGCTATTTTTCTCCTCTGCCCCCTACTCCCTCTTTCTCCCCATTCTGTCCTTCATTTTTTAAAGTATATATTGATAGTCCAAGGGAGTTTCATCTTGTCACTTCAGACATGTATATATTGTGCTTTTTTAGAAGGCAGATACTCTGCACACAGTGCTTTGGATGTGATGGACACTGCTGTGGTCTGAATGTTTGCGCCCATTCATATGTTGAATTGTAATTACTGATGGGATGGTTCTAGGAGGTGGGGCCTTGGGAAGCGAGTTGATCATGAGTACAGAGCCCTCATCATGTGCCCTTAGAAAAGAGGCTCCAGAGCTGCCTTACCTGCCACACAGCTGTATGGCACCATCTGTGAGTCAGAATGCTAACCCTCACCAGATTCTGAACTGTGGGAAATAATGTTGTTCAAAAGCTACTCAGTTTATGGCATTTTGCCATATGAGTAAACAGACAGTACATTTTTTGTTATAATCAGTATTATTTAGAATCATACATATAAAAAGAAAATAACCTGTGAGGTTTTTTTTTCTCCCCCCCCCCTTTCCACTGTGCAACTTGCTTAAATGCCAATAACTTTTGGACACAGAGACAGGCAGTGGTTTGGGGTCACACTTTGCTTTGGCACCATACACTGTGAAAGCTGTGAGAGGCCCAGGGAGGTCGTAAGAGACTCTTTTTCATGTGTTGCTGAGGGCCTTGGTGCCAGACAAGTGTTCTGCCACTGAGCTACATCCCCAACCCTTAAGAGACTCTTAAAACTTCCTTGCAGTTGAGGAATCTGCCACACTATCCTGACAGCCTGGGCTTTAACAATCTCAGGGATGAGTAGATGTCTTTCTTTGCTTCAGCCTTCTCCATCAGTGTAAATGTGCCTCAGACCAGCAGAGATGAAACTCAAGTGTAGCATTAGAGAGCATTTAGATCCTTTAAATGTTAAACTCTCCAGACATAAGTAATTTATTTTAGCATAGTTTCCAATGAATTCTGAAGCCAGATTCAAACAAAAATGTAAAATAAATGTTGATTTAAATTTTTTTAACCAAAATAAATTTAAGCAGATACTTAGGAAATTACTGGATAGTGAACCATATCCAGTTCAAAAGATTGCATGGATACTTATCTAGAGGGAATATTTTGATGCTGACTACTATTATTTGACATGTATCAGCATTGAAATACTTTTATTTAGAAACAAATGTAATCTCTAAAAGTTTTCTTTGGATGAAAGAATGGTAAGACTCAGTCAATATCTGAAACAAAATGGCAAAGCTAAATTTAATTCTCTAAGTAGGGATAGCTATGCTGGCCAGGCACAGTTTTTCTGAGTGGAAGAGACTGTAAGTTTTTTTGTTTTGTTTTGTTTTTGTTTTTTTATGTAGGGTTTGAGGAAAGTGGAATTCAGAGATGGGCCAACTTCTAGAAGCCATGGTGGGTTAACATCACCTGAAAGAGTGTGATTATGATTAGTTGGCCGGCACAGGGAGCAGTCTTTTCCTGCTTGGGTGACTTTCAGAAGTGAGTGGCTGACACTTACTGGCTTGCAAAGGCAAATTGTTGGTGGTTTTTTGATGGCTACTTAGTACCATGGCTACAGAAAAAAACAATCTTTTCCAAATTTGTGGAAACTTTAATTTTTAGCATAAAATACATTTAGGTACTTGTATAAAGCAAGCATAAATTTAAAATATTTCTGAGGTATAACGGGTAAAGGAGGAAAGTCTTAAAATATACATTTCATTGAATTTTCTACATCTGTATAACTGCCCCCCAGTTCAAGAACATAGCACATTTCATCACCCCAAATCTCCTCTAATGACCCTATTAAACAATACTCCCAACAGCTATTCTGATTTCCCCATGGGTTCATTTTGAATTTCACATAAGTAAAAGTATATATAAGTAAACGTGCCTTATGCACAATTTATTGCACATGGTTTTGACCAGGCATGGTAAAAAATAAATAAATAAAAATCAAAAGAAATTTCAAAACAAAATTTTTTAATTCTCACATGTGTTTTACACAGCTCAGTTGATGCAAAGAAGCTCTGTCAGTCTTGTGCTAATGTCAGTTGTGTTTAAATCATTGTGTGATCTGCTGAGTGTTTCCCTGACCTTAATTTTGTGAAAATCTGCTTTCCTTAAAGCAAAGCAAAGTAAGAGTGAATATGCTTAATTGAAGTGATAAAGTCAGTATTTGAGATTAGTTGAAAGGTGGCATGTCTTTAGTTGGGTGGCATGATGAGAAAAATGAATCAAGCTGTCCCACATTATGGTGCTGAACTCTGTGTGTCCTGTGCATTCATGGATTTTCCTCAGTGGAAGTCTCCTTGGAACCACAGACCCATGGATACCAAGGCTCTACTGTAGTATATACTGTATATACTGGCTTATTTAAATTCCTTTCAGCATAATGCATATGATTCATTCATTTTTTTTTTCAACACTGGGATTTGAACTCAAGGCCTTGCATTTGCTAGTCAGACACTCTTACCACTTGAGCCACTCCACCAGCCCTTCTTTGTGATGGGTTTTTTTGAAGTAGGATCTCTGGAACTATTTGTCTGGGCTGGCTTTGAACTTCAGTCCTCCTGATCTCTGCCTCTTGAGTAGCTAGGGTTGTAGGTGTGAGCCACTGGCACCCAGCTTATTCATGTTTTTGTATGTAGTAGTAATTGCCTTTTATTACTACATAGTATTCCATGAATATACGACAGTTCATTTGTGTAAACTCCTGGTGATAGACATTTGTTTCATTCCCAGTTTAGGGATATTATGAATAAAGCTGCTGTGATGATTTTTGTACATCTTTTCTTGTGAATACAGTCATCTTCCCAGGGTATACAGATAGTGAAATTGCTCCTGTTATAGTATACTTATGTTTATTTTAGTAGATACTGCCGAAGTCATTCTCCAAAGTGATTGAATCAATTTGAATTCCACCAGCAATTTATGAGATATCCAGTTGCCCCGTGTCCTTGTCAGCACTTAGAACTGCCATTTTTTTGAGTTTCAGCAGGTGGACATATTTCTATTTTTTATTTGATTAGGGATCTATATAACATTTTTTTAAAAAAGCAAAATTTGAAGGGAAAAAAACACCAGATTATTTCAACAACTTCATCTGAGAAATTTAAAATGTTGGAGTTAGGCAATTTAATTATTTACTTTCCGGTTACTTTTTAACCTAAAACATAAGTATTCTCGCTTTTTTATTTCTCACATAACTTCCTAATTTACAATAATGTAGGAAAAATACTGTAAAGTTATTGTCATGTAAAGTTAAAAGGCTAATGTTTCAGTAATCTTGAATAACTTCAGGTGAACTTATGTGAATGTTGAGGAGTTTATTCATGGCCTTGAAATTAGTTATATTTGCTGATTTTTAGTCCTTAGTATGTTCCATGATGCTGTGTTCTAGGTGTTGGGAGTAAAGTAGTGAGGAAAGTCCTTACTTGACTATGTTTGTAAGTTTTGATGACAGAATACTGACAACAAATCAATAAATATGTAAAATATGTAAAATGCAGCAGGAAGGGGGCCTGTGAGGGATGATGTTTTGTGAGGAGAGATCATGGGAGTACTCAGCACTCAATTAGGTGACATCTAAGCAGAGACCTTAGTGAGGGAACGGGTCATTTAGCTACCTTGGTGTTGAGTATTCTGGCCAGAAGGGTCATTAGGCTCAAAGGCCGGGAAGGGAGGGGGAGCAGGAGTATACCTGGTTTGTTGGATGAAGAGCAATTAAGATCAGGATTGCTGGAGCCTTGTAAGAGGTTGAATGGTTAGAGAGGAGTCATGGACCTTGTAGATCATTTTAAGACCATTTGGCTTTTATTTAGTTTTTGACATAAGGTCCCATTAGAATTTTGTAAGCAGCAAATTACCACTATTATTTATGTTCACTCAAAAACCTGTATAGGAATCTTCATAGCCACTTTTGTAATAGTGAAGAAGTGGAATTGGGAACCAGGCACCAATGACTCACATTTGTAGTCCTAGATGCTTGGGAAGCTGAAATCTGGAGAAATATGGTTCAAGACAAGGCTGGGCAAACAGTTCATGAGGGCCTGTCTCCAAAATAACCTAAGCAAAATGGACTGGAGAGGTGGCTCAAGCAGTACAGCCCCAATTCCACAAAAAAAAAAAAAAAAAAAAAGAATTGGAGCTGGGTGTGACATTTCACACCTGTAATCATGGGAGTAGGAGGCAAAGGATCAAAAGTTCAAGGCCAGGCCAGCACTGGTAGCTCATATCTGTAATACTGGCTTCGCAGAAAGCTGAGATCAGTATGATCTCCGTTCAAAGGCAACCTAGGCAAGATCGAGAGACCTGACACAAAACAGGGCTTATGGAGTGGCTCAAGTACTAGAGCACCTGTCTAGCAAGTGTGAGACCCTGAGTTCAGATCCCAGTATTGAAAAAAAAGAAAAAAGAGTACAAGGCCAGCCTGGGCAAAGTTAACAAGACGCTATCTCAAAAACAAAATAAACAAAAATGTCTAGGGGCATGACTCACGGTAGAGCACTTACCCAGTACATGCAAGGCCTTGAATTTAATCCCTAGTAATGTACCGCTCTCAAAAAAAAAAAAAATCACCTTTCACAATGGTCTGTCTGAACAACTTAGAGCAGTCTACCTGACCTTCACTCCATAGCATTGTTGTGGGTCTTTTCTCACATAGTACTTGTTACTACCTGATATTTTTATGTTCCTTTGTTCATTATTTTTTATCCATGTGCCACCATTAAAACAAATCAGAATGAGAATCTTGTCTGTCTTATATATTGCTTATTCCTGTTTATCTGGAACAAATCAATTCCTAGTACAGGAAGTGGCTTAAAAATATCGAGCAAATGATAACTATTGGAAAACAAATTCTCACATGGAGTGCTTGAGACTGAAAAACACAACTTACCTAGAGGGTCACAGATGCTCCATGGCCAGGGGTGCTAGGAGAAGTCAGAGAGGAAAAGACACAGTTGAACCTAGTGCATCTGTGATGAGTTTTTTTTTCAAGACAGGGTCTCCCAATTTGTTTGCTCAGGCTGGCTTCAAAACATCATCCTCCTGATCTCTGCCTCATGAATAGTTAGGATTGCAGGTGTGCGCCACCAGCACCTGACCAACCTAGGGCATCTGAAAAGCAGAGCTCCAACAGCTGAGATGGGAAGGTGTGCTGGAGATCGTACTCAGGGCCTTGCACATGCCAGGTAAACATGCTCTACCGCTGAGCTACATCCCCAGCCTCCAAATGCATAAGAAAATCAAGTTTTCATCATGGCTTATGTTTAATTTCAGAGATCAGATGGCTGATGCTCAGATATTTTTTTTACTTTGTTTTGTCTTTAACTTGGGAAGATCAGACAACAGAAAACTCTGAATAGCAAGCCAAAGTGGTTGACACATAAGGAAGAGAAAATGAGTAATATGGGCTGGAAAGAATTAGCACAAGTTATCAGACTAATTAGTTGTGATCAGAGCATTAGAGTTAGGGAGCAAGAGGACACTAGCTAGCTGGGAGAGGAAGATAGATTACCAGAGAAGAGAAAGCAGAGACTGCTATAAGATGCACTTGAATCAAATTTGACTTAATTAGGTGTCACCAGGTCCTGTACTTGGTGTTGACAACCCAGTGAAGGATGTGATCCAGGATAGAGTCTCTGCCCTACGGTGTCTTATCAGTGGAGGGAGGCAAATGACTGACTGTACTACAATATAATTGTCATTTGAAGTGAGGTGAGGAGTGCCTTTAGTGGGATAGTGGACAGCTGACTCTGGGATGGGATTTCACATGCTAGCCTTCAGCTTTATTTTTGAAGAATGCTGTGTTTTTCTTTTAAAAATACCTTTTGTTTTGTGGGACTTTGAACTCTGAGCTTCACACTTGCAGAAGAGGAGCTTACTACTGGAGCCATGCCTCCAGTCCAAAACACCTTTTTTTCAGATATACTTTTTCCCCAAAAAACTCTTTTCCAAAAGTGGCAAGAGTTCATTCCCTCTCTGGAGAGTGTTTTGATACTCCCTCTGTTTTAATATAGAGTCATAATTCTCCTAAGTAGTTTACACTAAAATAAGCTTAAACATACTGTGCTGGAGCAGAGTACTCTGGTAGAATAATTTGAAGTCATTCATGGAAGTTTTGCTTTTTTGGTAGTACTGGGGTTTGAACACAGGGTCTGGTGCTTGTTAAGAAGGCACCACTTGAGTTACTCCAGCCCTGGAAGTTTTTTTATTTGGCACTTATTATAATTTGTTTGCCTCTAAAATTCAATTATCAGAAATTCTAAATTCTATCAAGGAGCTCTTTTAATGGATTTGAATTTTATTCTCCCTTTTTCTCCCAGTTGATTATTTTGTCAACAAAAATAAAAGGGAAAGGCATTGAATGATCTGTAGACAAGAGTAGTATGGAATATATAATTAAAGAAATAGCATCTCACTCACCATAAATAATATTTAAAATGGTTTTGTTTCTTCTCCCCACAGCTTTAAGAAGAAGTAGAAATCACATCTTCCTGTACTGAATAGTAAAAGTGAAGTGACTTCCCACACTGCAAATCATGGCGCTGCCGTTCCGGAAGGACTTAGAGAAATACAAGGACCTAGATGAAGATGAGCTTCTTGGGAATCTGTCAGAAGTAGAACTGAAACAACTGGAAACGGTTTTGGATGATCTTGACCCTGAGGTAGATGCTAGTTGTTGAAGCAAAATGAAGTAACTCTTCAAACTGTTGCACATTAAGTTACTGCCTTTGAACAGCTAACTTTTTGTGACCTTTCCCTGGCACCCTCCACTGCTCCTTTTTATCCAAACTGGCTTGCTTTTTGCCTCTTCTCCAGTTCCCCTACTTCTGCCTCCCTATCTTTATGACATGACTGTTCTAAACTATCTTCTCTAACATCCTTATTTTCTTTTTTTTTTTCTTTTATTATTCATATGTGCATACAAGGCTTGGGTCATTTCTCCCCCTGCCCCCACCCCCTCCCTACCACCCACTCCGCCCCTCCCTCCCCCCCCCCACCCCCTCAGTACCCAGCAGAAACTATTTTGCCCTTATTTCTAATTTTGTTGTAGAGAGAGTATAAGCAATAATAGGAAGGAACAAGGGTTTTTGCTGGTTGAGATAAGGATAGCTATACAGGGCATTGACTCACATTGATTTCCTGTGCATGGGTGTTACCTTCTAGGTTAATTCTTTTTGATCTAACCTTTTCTCTAGTTCCTATTCCCCTTTTGCTATTGGCCTCAGTTGCTTTTAAGGTATCTGCTTTAGTTTCTCTGCGTTAAGGGCAACAAATGCTAGCTAATTTTTTAGGTGTCTTACCTATCCTCACCCCTCCCTTATGTGCTCTTGCTTTTATCATGTGCTCAAAGTCCAATCCCCTTGTTGTGTTTGTCCTTGATCTAATGTCCACATATGAGGGAGAACATACGATTTTTGGTCTTTTGGGCCAGGCTAAACTCACTCAGAATGATGTTCTCCAATTCCATCCATTTACCAGCAAATGGTAACATTTCATTCTTCTTCATGGCTGCATAAAATTCCATTGTGTATAAATACCACATTTTCTTGATCCATTCATCAGTAGTGGGGCATCTTGGTTGTTTCCATAACTTGGCTACTGTGAATAGTGCCGCAATAAACATGGGTGTGCAGGTGCCTCTGGAGTAATCTGTGTCACAGTCTTTTGGGTATATCCCCAAGAGTGGTATTGCTGGATCAAATGGTAGATCGATAACATCCTTATTTTCAAACATCTCCTCTAAGAAAATTTTTCAGAGCGAAAGAATGTTGCTGGGTGCTGTGGCTCACACCTGTAATCTTAGCTACTCAGGAGGCAGAGATCAGGAGGATCACGGTTTGAAAGCAGCCAGGGCAAATAGTTCGAGAGACCCCATTTTGAAAAAACTCATCAAAAAAAAGGGCTGCTTGAATGACTCAGGTGTAGGCCCTGAGTTCAAGCCTCAGTACCACAAAAAAAAAGAAAGGAAGAAAGTGTGTGTTTGTTACTGGGGTTTGAACTCAGGTCCTTGCTCAAGTGCTTGAGTCACACCCCCAGCCTTTTTGCTTTTATTATTTTTCAAAGAGGGTCTTGTGTTTATTCTCTAAGCCATCCTAAACCTGCTGCTTATACTTCTTTCATAGCTGGCTTGATTAGCTCTTTAATATGTGCTAATCTCTGTGTCTCTTCAGAACTTCTCCAGCAGGCTGGCTGTAGCATACGGTGTGCCTCCAGAAGGTTCTTCATCACCCTAAACCTAACTGTTACTTTGATAGAAATTGCTGACCAAACAGTATAAATTTCTAGTCATTGGTAGAATAGATGTAAGTAGTCTCTTGGTAATATAGAAGCCAACTATGAGACAGACCCGAACAATTTAGGATGGTTAGTTTGAGTAATTTCAGCAGGCTCCAGGCTATAGAATTGGTCTCTAGTTGTGTGCCATCTGGCCCTGGAGTGCTTAGGCTTGATATGTGAAAATTAGATAAAACAGCTGGTTGAGTTTATGGGGCCTGGATTGGGTAGTTTGATTATGAAAGGTGACTCTTGTTGGGTTTGGCAGGAGAAGAGGTTTGTGCTTTCTTCTCAGAATTAGCTAGTACTGAGAGGGCCCCTCTCTCCACAGAATTAGCAAGGTTCCCAAGATGTCAAGGTATCATAAAATACAGAAAATAGAAAAACATGATAATACTTCAGCCACTAATGTGACAAGCAACAATATCTTCAGATATTATCAGATGTCTTTCAGCATACAAAAAAACCCTATGTTGAAAAATAATCTAGTCTGGATCCTTTGTTTTACAAATGTAAAACAAAAGAAGGTAACTTGCTTCAGTTTTTATAGTTATGGGAAGTGGGTTGTCTTAGAAAGAGAGATCGAGGGCTGGGGAGTGGCTCAAGTGGTAGAGTGCCTGCCTAGCAAGCACAAGGCCCTGATTAAAACCCCAGTACCACCAAAAAAAGAAAAAAGATAGAGATCGAGAACAGTGACGACACCCACCATGGCACAGACTTGTATGGAAATGAAAGGGGCTTGGAATGTCAAGTCTCTCCCCACGAGCATCCTATAGGGAGTGATTGGCATGAAAGTCATAAAAAGAATTATGACATGTCCCAACAATCACTCTGTGCATGTGATTACCCATGACCAAATAAGAAAAACCCATGGTGGTGGTGGGAAGTTTAAAGGTACAATGAGATTATGATGACATGTTTATGGACAAAAGGCAACTCTCTGTCAAAGTAGCCCACTTTAACTGGATTAGACCAGAACTTGTTTTTCACTTGGAACCAGGTGCAGGGGACATAAGTTACTCTTGAGGAGGGTCAGTCTGTATCAGGCCTTCTCCTTATTAGTTTGTACCAAACTTCCTCCTTCCTATTGGTCATATAGGGGTCTTTTTTATGTTTTGCAGGTGTTTTATAAGGTTGTGGAACCAAAAACCTTTGTCAAGAAAAGTTTCACTTGCAGCATGTAAGCAAGCAGGTCATGAGAAATTGAGAATGGGGCTCTGGGATCCTCCATTTTTAGGTTTCCTTTGTTCAAGTCTTCCTTGCTAGCTATCAAACTGAGAGTAGACTCTGCACTGGCCAATTGATACCTGGGTGTCTAGCAGTCTTTGTTAAATAACAGTAAGTCTCTCCATTTAACTCATGCACTATGGAATCAATCTAAAATCAGATCACTTAACTTTTCTAATTTGCAAATCCATGGCTTGCTTCTTGCATGGAACTTCTAACATTAGAACTTCTTGCATTAGACTTCTAACCTCTAAATATATTTTTGCAAACTCCCCAACACCAGCTGGAACTCAGATACTGTTAGTTGAGACTAGGAAAACAGTGGTATTTATTGACAGCATGCTTCTCAGGTAATGACACTTTCAGAACAAGTTCCAATAAGCTATCAGGTAGGAAAAGGGGGCAAGGGTAGTAATAGCTGCTTCATCCAGAGACATTGTAATTTACAAGGTCTTAGACGGTGGGATAGGAGCAAATGAAGGTGTATGTGGCGTCTTTTTATATTTTGGATGACTATTTTAAACTGCATTCAGTGTATTTGTTTGCTAACGCACTAACATTTTCACAAAACATCACATGGTAGAAGGAAGGACATAACATATTCAAGGGAGGAAAGAGTCTAGTATGACTAGAATGGAGGGAGTGTGTGAGATGAGGCCAGGGTAACAGTTTGAGAGGGTGGGGATGAAGGATAAGGAGATCAGTCACCTGATACAGGGAGATAATTGAAATGCCAAGGTAACATTCCAGGCAAACCTGCATCATAGCTTGGGCCAAAGTAATGGTGTTAGATAAGAAAAATGATTGAGTTCTTTAGGAGGTAAAACTGGATGGGATTTTCAGGTAGAATAAGAATGATTTCTTTGCTGGGCTCAGTGGCTTAAGCCTAAGTACTTAAGAGGCAGAGATCTCAGTTCAAGACCAGTCAGGGCAGAAAGTTTGTAAGACCCCATCTCAACAAATGACAGGGCACTGTGGTGTGTGCCTGTCATCCCCAACTATGCAGGGAAGCACAAATAGTAAGAAGATTGTGGTTCAGGCCTGTCTGGGCATAAAATAAGACCTTATTTCAAAAATAACCAACACAAAAAGGCTAAGATGTGTGGCTCAAGTGGTACAGCGCCTGCCTAGCAAGCATGAAGCCTCAAGTTCAATCCCTAAATACCAGCCCCCCCAAAAAAAACGGGATTCTTTCTGTCTCATTCTTTTGCTTTCAAAATTGAAGGTAGAAATTTTGCATTTCTTTTTTATATTTCCAGGTTTTTTTATTATAAATACATATTTGTGCAGGATTTAGAACAAATCTCATTTGTGGTTCATCTTTATAGGTCAGCTTTCTTTGTGATGGGTATTATTACATTAAGGAGAACACAAAGGTGGATTTCTTGAAAATTGTTGTGGAGCTCAACCAATGGCCAAAGTGGAAGTGTTATATTTTTCTAGTTATAAAATGAACATTTCCACCCATGAGATTCATCATCATGGCCACTATTGGGAGGTGTTACAGAAGAAGGTTGGCCTTTCATGTGACTTCTCTGACTGCCTCTCATTTATAAAGCAAAGGAGTATCTAGAAATGTGAGACAAGGCAGTGTCTCTTCTGGCTTTTGACAAGCAAAAGAATGTTGCTCACTTTGTCTTGTCACTCCACGTTACTCCTGGCTAAGTGAAAAGTCAGAATAGAGCCTGCTCATCACCTTCCTCCCCCGACCCCTGCTCCCAGTCAGTACATAGACTCAAACGCTGTGCCCATGTGGAAACCCAGGGATATAACTCTTGTTGTGAGCATCTTAGGGTACCTTGGGGCCTGTGTAGCAATGACAGTACTTGTTGCAAGTACATCCTAGTGCTCATGTACTCACATATATAGACACACAAAAGTGGAAGCTTTTGTATTATGTTTAAACAGACAAGTAAACATTGATCTGATGTCCTATATAATGTACATGTTTTTGTCATGGAAAGGGCTCTGTGATTAAGTGGAAGTCATGAGGAAGGATTATCGTGTATAGTTAGTTTTTGACAATACCGGGATTTGAACTTAGGACCTTGTGAACCCCCAGCTACATATAGTTTAAGTTTCTTTTGTAATAGAATTATTCTCTCTAGGTACATATTTGCTGAGCGGTTGTTAAGTGATAAGAAAACTTTTTATTTTCCTTTTTTGTTTTTCGTTTTTTTGAGACATGGTCTCACTATGTAGCTCAGGCTGATCTCAGACTTGTGATCCTTTTGCCTCTGCCTCTTGAGTGCTGGAACACAGATGTCCCCCACCAGGCCTGGCTAAGAAAACTTTTTTTTTCTTAAGCTGGGCCTTGTGGTACAGGCCTGTAATCTCAGCACTCACATGGCAGAGGCAGGAGGATCACAAGTTCAGAACCAGCCTGGGTTACGTAGCAAGACTTGGGAGGCTGAGATGCTGAGGATTATGGTTTAAGGCCACCCTTAAGAAACAAATTCATGAGATACCCATCTCAACCAATAGCTGAGCATGGTGGCATCCCAGTTACATGAGGGGCTGAGATTGGGAGGGCTGTGGTTCCAGACCAGCCCCAGACAGAAAAAAAAAAAATTCAAAGTACAGAAGGAGGCTAAAATAGGAGGGTCGTGGTCCAGCCTGTCTTCAAAATAACCAGACCAAAAAGAGCTGGAAGTGTGGCTCAAGTAAACCTGCATAGAAAATGGGAAGCTAAGTTCAAACCCCAGTACCACCAAGCAAACAAACAAAAAAACCCTTATTTTTTGTAATCTCTGGACACTTAGAAACTAAATGGTGTTTTCTGGTAGTAGAATATTTTCCAAATAAGATATGTAGATGCTATGAATAATAAAAAAATTTAAAAAATTAAAACCCAAGCATTGTATGCACATATGAATAATTAAAAAAATTTTAAAAATAAAGAAAAGATATGTAGATGCCTATTTTAATAATAATATAAGTGAATTCTTCCAAATTTTAAAAGAAAGACTTCTTTGCTAAGAGCACGTTTATAGTATGACCTGAAGTCCTACAATGAGGTGTTTAATGTCTGTGTCATATTGTAACTTTCTTATGTAGGAAATGTATGGAAGCATATAGCGTTGACATTTTTGATGGTCATAATGGCTGATTCATTGTCTTTGGCAGAATGCCCTTCTGCCTGCAGGGTTCCGTCAGAAGAACCAGACATCAAAGTCCGCCACAGGGCCCTTTGATAGGGAACACCTCCTTTCATATCTGGAGAAGGAAGCATTGGAGCATAAGGACAGGGAAGACTATGTGCCCTACACTGGAGAAAAAAAAGGTAAGTCCAGGATTTGAAGTCATCATTTGATAGCACTGGGTTTTTCTTCTACAGGTAGGTATGGAGAAAATTCTATTTTTAGAGTTACATCATTAATGGACTTTAAAGATATGATACTTAAAATTTTACTAGGTCTTTTAGATACTTTTACTTACGTTTTTATCACCTTGGCCATTAAGTTTTTTCTTAATGATTCATTAGTGAGGTTTTATTACACAATAATTTTGTATAACCTTCCCTATTTCTCTGATATCAGAAGGCAGAGGTAAAATTTTAAATCCACTAGTATATTACAAAGTACAAATGATGTCAAAGCAATGCTCTAGTTTTACTCTTGTCTCTAAAGTGGAATATCATAAAATAATGCATTCCATGTTTTTAAAGATGCTTTTTAAAAGAGATCCTTCCATAGTAACCTTACTTAATGATTTGTGGTTATGATTGCCAGGCTTCGTAATTGTTACTTTCAGGAACTTTTCCTAGTCTACCTTCCTCCCATTGCAGTTTCCAATCTTTTGTGTATCTTTAGTGGAGACTGAGTACAACCATGTTTTTAAAAATTCTCTATAAATAACAAATGATATAAGATAAGTTTAAATTAGATGAGCATACAGGTGGGTCTAAAAAAACAAATTCTACCCACACTGTTATTTGGGATGTTGTATGTAGAATACATGGAACATGGTAACAGCCTAGCAGAATTGAAGATTAGCCTTTCCAGCCACTGTTTCTACATCTGAATCTGTCGTGATCTAGACTGGAGACTCAACTTTTTATTTGGAAAGAAAGCCCTGTTCAAGGATTTTATCAGAACTATGTCTCGTGGCTACTCAGTGGTTTCAAGAGAAACTAGAAAATTTAAAGTGAAAAACTAAACAACAAAAAAAAGAGAAGCTGGAAAATTCACTTTTAGCATTCCAGCTTCTACAATAGAGGATGGCTAGTGAATGAGTTTTGAGTAGGTTATTCATAAGTTCTGCGTCAGGTTTCTTCAAAATTATGTCATCCTCACCCTATTCCTGTGGTGGGTAGGAAGAGAAAGAAAGAGAAAGATTGAGATTCTTGTCTAATGGCAGAATTCCTCCTTACTTGGAAGAGGTCAGTCTTTGAGGCCATCAACTGATCAAATGAAGCCCACCTACATAATTTGCTTTATTCAAAGTCCAGTTGCTTAAATGTTAATTTAATCTAGTAAATTCCTTAACAGAAACATCCAGAATAGTATTTGATCAAATAGCTGGCCCAGCCATGTGGACACATAAAATTAACCATCACAGTGCTGGAGATGGGAATGTCCTCAGGTGTTTAGGACCAAAAAGAGAGTTGAAAACCAGTATAGAGTTTTTAAGTGTGGTGAGTCACAAAAATAGAGAAAGTTATGGCTTTCTTTGTTTTTGTCATATTTGCACCTATACAGACATATCTGTACAAGTTTTTATAGCTTCAATCTTGCTTATATAGGAGAAAATTGTGTTAGAACAAATATCAGTCGATCGCCTTTATTATTCTGCATGTTCCAGGTTCTCTCTGGGGGTAAAGCTAGGAAGAAGAACAGAGGTGGAAGTAGAAGGAGAGATGAGATACAAGAAGAGAGACAGCGGTGAGAGAAAAGAAAAACTATAGAAGTTGAGGACAAGAAGAGAAAATAGGATATGTACAAGGGCTGTCCTTACCCCAGACTGACCCAAGAATTTTCCTTGTGTGCTTTTGTTTCATAATCTCCAGTTACTTAGGAGAAGATCCTGGAGGATAAGAGGAAATAGAATGTAGGGAATTATAGAAAATAAGAAAATACTAGCTGGGAACCATGGCTTATGCCTTGCATTCCACCTACGCAGGAGGCAGCGATCCAAGAGGATCATGGTTCAAGGCCAGCCCAGGCAAAAAGTTAGTGAGACCCTGTCTCAACCAATAGCAGAGCACAGTGCATGCCTGCCATCTCAGCTGTGTAGGAGAAATAAATAGAAGGAATGAGGTCCAGTTCTGGCTTGAGACCTTTTCTCAAAAAAGCAAAAAAGAGTTGGAGGTGTGGCTGAAGTGGTAGAGTTCCTGCTCTACCAGTTTAGCTGTGAGGCCTTGAGTTCAAACCCCAGTACCACCACCAAAAATGAAGCCCTGAGTTCAAACCTCCCAGTACCACCACCAAAAAAAAAAAAAAAAAAGCATAAGGGAAGGGAGAAAGGAGGGGAAGGGGAAGGGAAAGGAAGTGGGAAGATTAAGAGTTCGAGGCCATTTTGGGCTACATAGAGAGACCCTGTCTCCCTAGCAAGTGTGAGGCCTTGAGTTCAAACCCCAGTACCACCAAAAACCAAAATAAAACAAAACAAGACTTAAAAACAAAAAAAGAGGGAGAAATGATAGTGAAGAATAAGGATGGTAGTGGGCAGGAATGCTGTAACCTCAATTAGAGTAGTTTGCTTCCTTCTGTGTATCTTTAAAATTGTTTTAAGTAAGGTTTTAGATGAGTAAAAATTAAGAGACATAAGCAAATAATTGTTTGATCCTCAGCACTGCAAAAAAGTTGATTTTGCATTTATAAATTGTGTTTTATAATCATTGTCTCTTTTAGCTGCCTACCTATTGTGGGCAGCTATGAAACTGATTAAGACCATAGCATTTAAATAAATATATATATATAAAAGATGACCTTTTTATAGCGTACAGAAAATGCACAATTTATGCATGTACAGCTCACCTGCGTAATCATCTGTGAGCTCACCTGTGTAATCACCAATCAGGTCAAAACATTATCACACCACCAAGAAGTCCCTTCATGCTCCTTGCTGGTCACTTTTCTCTTTTGCTCCCTCAAAGAACTCACCAACATTAGTTCTGCCACTTTTTTCTATGCAGAGGTAGTAGGTTCGTGCAGTCTGCCCTGCCTTTTTGTGATAAGCAAATTGGCACAGTGAAATCACTGTAAAAATCATATGGATGATTATTACCAAATAAGAGATTTCCATTCTTTGACATGGAGCAGTGGTCCAAAATCACAGAGATGAGGTTGTGAGTTTCAGCAATCCATTTGAATGAAGCCGAAGTTACCAAGCTGTGCATTTAAACCTTAAAAGCCATGTCATGTTGCCACAGACCTTAGGACTGGTAAATTCTTCAGCAACTGAAGAACTTTGTCTCTGGAGCTCTGCAATGAATGTAGTGAAGAGCCACCTCTGTTCTAAAATCTACCCTAGACTCTCTTCCTTAACTTGTTAGCCTTGCTTATCCTTAGTCACTGGTATGCCTTCTGTTCCCTGTGTCTCAGCTCCAAGATCCTGATCACAGTCCAGAAGATGTCGGGATATTTTATACATCTTAATAACATACTTCCCAATCAAATTAATGTGAATCTCCTCCTTGGCTCAAAATGTGCAGAAGCTTGTTTATTTGAGATGCCTCTTCCATTACTCTCTGCACTGAACACCTTGAGAGTCTCAGATTTTTTACTTACTAGTTTCATTCAGAGGAATAGACTTTCAGACTGAGGGCACTTTTGCAGACAGTAGGGCTTCTGTAACTTCATAAAATACTTTGCAAACCTACCTCTGTTGAGAAGAACATTTTACTTTTTTGGTAGACTTGGAAGATTTAGAATCAGTTAAATGTGCCATTGGTCTCTAAACTAAATGGATTTTTATTTGAAGGTGACTAGCCTCAAAAGTTCAGTACCCAGTGGCAATATTAGCTTGATTTAAAACTGCTTCCAAGTTATATACCAAATCACATAAATGATCTCCCATCAAAAAAAAAATTTGTTTGTTTATTGCAACAGAATTTGCCTCTGTCTCCAAGGTCCTGGGATTACAGGGATGTGCCACCATGTGCAGCCATTCATCATAAATTTTTTTTTGGCGGTATTGGAGTTTGAACTCGGGCCTTGTGCTTAAAAGCACTCTACTACTTGCACCCTGGCTCCAGCCCTTTTGCTTTAGGTTATTTTTCAGATAGGATCTCAGTCTTTGCCTGAGCCAACTTGGACCATGATCCTCCTTCCTATGCCATCTCTTCCAAACTATGCTTCCCTTGTGACTGGGATTACAGGCCAGTACTTTGGCTTGTTCATTGAGATGGGGTCAAACTTTCTGCTTGGGTTGGGCTCAAACTGTGATCCTTCCCATCTCTACCTCCCAAGTAGCTTTGATTATAGATATGAACCACCAATTCATTCTAAATTAAAGACCTATCAGATGATTGCTCATTTTTTTTTAAAAGCAAAAAATTGGGAACACTAAAAGGATTATTTTTCTAGTCATTAGGGGCCAGCTACTTTCTCATATTCAGAAACCAGACAAAGATTGATTGTACTTGTTATTCTTGCATCAAAAGGTGTACCCTGCTTGGGGACCAAAATGACACACAATAGGCAAGGACAGGAGGGACTCCAGTAAGCCAAAAATTGCAGTTTCTATTTTTTGCTTCTGACCAAGAACAAAGTGATATATTCATGTCAAATTGCCTCAGTTGTTTTTGTTTTTTTTTTTTAAATCTGATAGGGCTGGGGGCAAGTAGAGCACTTGGCTGTCATGTACCAGGTCCTGGGTTTGATATCTAGATGACAAAAACAAACAAAAAATGATAACTTAAGGACACTTAAAAGTTATTATATGTAAATAAATTTATAATTTCATGATTTGTGAAATGATTATTTTATAACTGTACATGTTACAGAATTGAAAGCATATGTCAACATCCGAGGAGGAATTAATCCTAATGAAGTGAAGTTGAAGACCTTGTGTCTTACATGCATTTTGGGAACGTTTTGTTCTATGCTGCTAAATGTTTACATTTAATAGTGCTTTCAGTAACAGCAAAAAGAATGCATTAAGCAACTAGGAAGGTCACGGCTGACAAATGCGTTAAGAATGGTTTTTAAGGGCATTATTGATAGTGGGACCCATAAATTCATCTCAGTCAATAAGCTTATGGTAGGAATAGTATCCTGGTTTCAAGTTATCTTGGCAAAGATTAATAGAAATATCTCTCTTATAAGTCTAAATGCTCAGAAACTCAGTGTTTAAGAAAGTTAAAATAATTTAAGTGCATGTTCTTTTTACTTGTAGATGTAAGGTTAAAATGTTGGAAAGATGTAGCTTTTTGTTTTTTTAAATTTTTATAAAATACGTGATTGAGGCATAAACCAAGACAGGGGTGCTAAGACAGGGGTGCTAGAGAGTAATTCTCTCAGCTCTTTCTGAGAATGGAGAGAATACAGAGTGCTGACTGTACAGCTGCTTACTACTTCCCATCATAGGTTTACATGACTTGAGTATTCTGTCTGAAAGATAGACAGGTCATAGAGCTTTGCCATCAGTTTGTCACTTGGAGCAGTAGTCTGCCCAAGTCTGGTATGTCTTACTGCCTCTCATTTGCTTTGCTGTGAGTCTTTCTCCCCATTACTAATACTACATTTCACACTTCCTGAGGCTTTTTTTCTCCTGTGTCCCTTATTTCACGGATGGACCACAGCCATGGCAGCACCTTATTTATTACAGAGGTGTTTGAGCTGCTGACTCATTCAAGATGGGCTCCTCCCTTCCTTGCCTGTTGGCCTTGGGGTAAAGCCATCTATGCTTTTTTGTCCTTCCTTTTTCCTTCCCCACCCTGAGAATGGAATGCCTTTGGGTTCCTTGCCACACACTGTACCCTGCTTTAAATTTAATCATGTTATCTGGGTGCTGGTGGCTCATGTCTATAATCCTAGCTACTTGGGCAGCTGAGATAGGGACCCTTGAAGTTTGAGGCCAGCCTGGATGAATAGTTGATGGGACCCCCATCTCCAAAATAACCAGAACAAAATGGATGGGAGGTTTAATTCAAGTGGTGGAATGCCACCTTTACAGGTGTAAAGTCCTAAGTCCAAACCCCAGTCCCACCAAAAGAAAAAAAAAAAAAGAAAAAAATTAATCAGATTGCTTTAACCAAAGGACTTCTCATATCCAATTAATTTACTTGTAAGTGCCTCAGCTTTCCAGAAAACTTACTCTAAAAGTGGCTTCCCTCATCTTGCTGGGTATGTGACTTCTTTGCAGGAAACTGGATCCCATAACCAAAAATATCATGGTTATAACCTGCCAGAATCAACAGGATTATGTGATTGCCAGTGGGCATTTGGCTTAATGAATTCCAGATAAAACTGGATCTTATTTCTGAAGTCATATTTTATGGGTTCTAAATGTCCCTTGTATACCTCTAGCACTGAAGCTGACATTTGAAATAGACTGCTTAAATTTGCTGTGTAGATGCTGGCACCTCCCTTTTCAGAGTGGTCACCCTGTGTCATTTGAGTGATTTACTTGTCATGATGCAGTAAGGGGTTAGCCAGATGAAACGGTTCATCACTCATACTAAGAGCTTAGGGAAAACCTCAGGATAAACTGCACTGCTCTGGACAGTTCTTTTCCTACCAACATTTCTGCATATAATTAACATGCCATAGAGTACTGCTTTTAGTTGCTTCAAAATCATAATATGAACCAGCGTTACTCGGATTTTTAACTCTTGATGAGTTATCCCTTTCGTGATTGCAAAACAACCTTCTTTATCCCTGGTAATGTTTTTTGCTCTGAAATGTCCTTTGTCTGATTAGTGAAGTCACTCTTGTTTTTTACGCCATCTTGTTTTTGAGGGTAGGTAAGGCATATAGTACTGTGGGTATTGCATCCAGGGCTTCAGGTTCTCAGGCAGCTAGGCAAACACTCTTACCCCTGTGCTACCACCTTCTTTTGATTAATGTTAGCATGGTTTCTCTTTTCTATTTGTCCTATGTGTTCTTTGTTCCTTTTTCCCCTCTCTCTTTTATTGCTGATGTTTTTACTTTGTTGTTACTTGAAACAGGATCTTGCTATGTAACCCAGGCAGGCCTCAAAATTGTAATCCTCCTGCCTCAGCCTCCTGAGTAGCCGGGACTACAGGCATGTACCATTGTGCTTGGCTTCTACTTTTTAAACATATGGAATAAGACTAAAATAACTTTTAATATATTTGCTTGTTAATTTTGTAACCTGTCATTATTAAGTCAGTTTTGATAAACTGAATTGTCTCCCCTTATGGTTTGAATTTTCCTGTGTCTTTGCATGCTGGTAATTTTTTAGTGGATGCCAGTCATTTTAACATTTGATGCTGGATATATTTGTTTCCCTGTAAATCCTGAGTTTTATTCTGGGGCGTGATTTAAGTTTCTTGGAAACAGTTTGATTCTGTACAGTCTCGCTTCTAAGGTTTGTTAAGCAGGACTGCTGCAGTGTTCTGCCTGAGGCTATTATTTCCCTCTACTGAGAGGCAAGACCTTGGTGAGTTCCCTGCTCAATTACTCTGTTCTATGAATTCTGAGGTTTTCCAGTC
This sequence comes from Castor canadensis, assembly GCF_047511655.1. Taxonomy (NCBI): domain Eukaryota; kingdom Metazoa; phylum Chordata; class Mammalia; order Rodentia; family Castoridae; genus Castor; species Castor canadensis. Next base: position 141,826,795 of record NC_133387.1, read on the forward strand.
TGACTGGCAGGAACAGGTTCTGTTCCTAGTCCTGCATGAACACAGGTCCTTAATCCTTGCCTCAAGGTACTTTTCCTCAGCACATGTGTGGACCAGTGCTCTGCTGAATACCCATGGCAGCCCTCTGTACCACTCCTGGGTTCTCTCTCTGCAGCTCTCTCATCTCTGGTCCTCTGTCCTGCAAAACTAACCACCTTGGTCGTTCTGGACCTCTGTCCCATCTCTTCAGCTCAGGGAGTTTGCCAGGCTCTGCATGAATTTCTGCTCCCTGCTTTGCAGTCTGGATATTTTCTCCAGGCAGTAAGCTAAGCAAGTGTAAGATTTACTTCTTTACTCCTCCTCATCTCCTAGGGATCACTGTCTTTGTTGCCTGGTCTGGTGATCAGTGTCTTGAAAAACTGTTGTTTTGTGCGTTTCTTTCATTTAGGGGCTATTTTAGGCACGTGGGTAGATACTCCTCTCTGTGTTACACCATCTTGGCTGGAAGTAAAAGTCTCCAGAATAGGAAATGATAGATAGCCTGTTTCTGCAGCTGGAGTGTTAGCTCCTTGTGTTGGTCAGCTTTCCATCACTATAACAAAATACCTGACATAATTACTTACACAGATAGAACAGGCTTTGACAGAAAGCACGGCTCAAACCAGTCAGGCTAAAGGATGACATTCACACCAAAGAGGGCAGATTCTGGAAGGGCATCTTTGTTTTGACCCTATGACACGTGCTTGATACTGCATTATTTTCACTAGTAATATTTATTCAACAAATGTTTAGTGAGTTTGTGTTCTAGAAAGTGAGCTAGAAAGACACTACAAGGAAAGGAGAACCTTTACTTTGGGACTGCTATAGTTTAGATCTTAAATGGCCCGTAAAGTTCCGAGGTTTGGTCCCTAGGATAGTGCTGCTGGGGCCTTGTGGGGGTTCTTAGAACACTGTGGAGGCAGGAGGTGCCCACAAAATGGGGTTGTAGGACCCAGACCCCTTCCTCTTCCTTCTCTACCCAGGATTGCCCTGGAACCATGATCCTTCCAATCTCAGCCTCCTGTGTAGTTTGGGATGACAGATGTGCACCACTGCACGCAGCTGTTGATTAAGATGGGGTCTCATGAACTTTTGCCCTGACTAGCCTCAAACCACAATCTTCCCAATCTCAGTCTCTTAAGTAGCTAGGGTTATAGGTGTGAACCAGCGGCACCTGTCTAGCCCCTTAGTTTTTTCTAAAAACATCTTTACTGGTAAAGATGATGTAATGGTAATTCCCTATCATAAAATTTTCCCATTTAAGATGTATAATTCTTACTATTATTATAAATTTTTATTAGGATATATTCAATATACAGAGCAGATTCATAGTCCCCTTAGACTTATATTGCACATTATTGCACATTATTTACATTGCCTCCATCATCTCTCATCCCCAGCCCCCTTAAGGTATATAATCCAGTAACGTTTAATATAGTCATAGGATTGTGCAACTATCCCCACCATCTTTAGAACATTTTCATTACCCCAAAAGAAAATCCTGTACTTACTTGGAGTCAGTCTATATTCCCCACTCTACTCCTGATTCAAGGCAACCACTCATTTACTTTGTGACTCTAAATTTGCCTGTTCTGGACAGTTCATATAAATGGAATTACTCAGTATGTATTTGTGACTGTTGTCTTTCACATAGCATAAAGTTTTGGAGCTTCATCTGTGTTGTAATGTGTGTCATTATTTTGCTCCTTTTTTTTTTTTCCTTCTTCCCTGGAGGTTGAACCCTCATGCATGCTAAGCATGTACTCTAACCACTAAGCTACAACTCCCATCCCTTCATTCCTTTTTATAGTTGAGTCATACTCCATGTGTTTATTATTTTGTTTAGCATTCATCAGCTGTTGGACATTGGAATGTTTCCAGTTTTTAGCCATTATGATTATGTCGCAAGGAACATTTGTGTACAGTCTGCTGTAGTCATGTTGTCGTCTGTTTATTTACACACCTAGAGATAGAATCCCTGAGTCATATGGTAATTGTGTTTAACAATTTAAGGAACTGCCAAACTGTCTTCCAGGGTAGCTGCACTCTTTTAAATTGTCAGCAGTAAGGCATGAGGGTTCCAGTTTCTCTGCATCCTCACCAGCACTTGTTGCTTTTTTATTCTTGGCATCTTAGTGAGTGTGAAATGATGCCATGTTATATATTGCTTTTCTCGCACTCTTTTTTTGCAGTGCCAGGGGTCGAACCCAGGACCTCACACATGGCAGGCGAGCACTCTATCATTAACACCCATTCTTGATTTGCATTTCAAGAATGCCTAATAATACTGAGAATTATCTTTCTGTATGGTTGTGTTATCTTTACTATTGACTAATAAGCATTCCTTATGTATTCTAAAACAAGTTCCTTCTCAGGGACATGATTGGGAAAGCAGTTTCTCCCATTTGGTAGCTCGTCTTTTCACTTTCATTTGCCTCACAAAGGTTTTAAATTTGATGTAATCCCATTTATCTATTTTTTTTTTCTTTAGTCACTTGTGCTTTTATTATCATCTAAAAAACATTGCCTGTGGGGCACCAGTGTCTCGTGCCTGTAATCCTAGCTACTTGGGAGGCAGAGATCAGGAGGATCAAGGTTCAAATCCAGTCTGGGCAAGTAGTTCACGAGACCAGACACAAAAAAGGACTGATGGAGTGGCTTAAGTGGTAGAGCACCTGCCTAGCAAGTGTGAGGTACTGGAGTTCAAACCCCAGTATCATCACTAAACAAGTAAATACATACATACATACATACACACATACATTATGTACCTACCTAACTATGGCTTAATTCAAGATCATGGAGGTATGCTCTTATGATTTTCTCTAGGAGTTTTAATAGTTTTAGCTCTTACATTTACATCTATAATCTGTTTTAAATTAATATTTATATATGATGTGAGATAGTGGAGTCCAATTTCATTTTTTTGCTTGTGACTCTCCAGTTGTCTTAATACTATTTGTTGAAAACATTATTCTTTCTCAATTGAATTGTCTTAATATCCTGTAGAAAAGTCAATTGCCCATAAGTGTAAGAGTTTACTTCTGATTCTCAATTCTATTTCATTGATCTAAATGTCTTTCCTGTGTAGTGGGTTACACTAGTTCCCTGATGTACCATAATACTGTCTTTATTTACCATCACTTTTTATTACAATTTGAAGTTGTCAAGTGTTAAGTCCAGCAGCTTTGGTTGTTTTCAAGATTGTTTGACTATTTTGGGACCCATGGATTTCCATATGAATAGAATATTCAAAACAACTTGTCACTTTCTGTAAAATACCCAATGGGGATTTTGAATTGATAAATTGATAAATCAATTTGAAAAGAGCACTTAGATTTTGTGTTCATAATACTAAAAACTTAATTTGTTTACTTCTCTAAACAATGTGTATGAACATTTAAAAATAGTTTCTTACAATGTGTTAGTGTTAAACTAATCGTGGAGAAAATACTGAAGTTATTACAGACACAATATTGTATAGGCCAAATATGTATATTGCAAAAATTTCTGTATACAGAGAAATTATTCTGGAGGGAGAGTGTGAGGACAGGCCCCACGCTACATCAGGGCTTTTTAAAATTCTGTATCAGAATTTCCAGAGGTCCTTGGGAATTGTGTTTTGTTTTGTTGTGTTGTTTTATCTGATGAGATTAGTTTTTGTTTGTTTGCTGTACTAGGGGTTGATTTCAGGACTTCATGTTTGCTAGGCAGGTGCTTTTATTTTTCGAGCTATTTTGCTAGCTTCAGATTCATTTTATATTTGTAAGAATTCACTAAAGTTTATGGATGGGAGAAAATTAGATATGAATAATGCCTATTAAGAAATGTGGGTTGAGGATTAGAAAAATAAACATCTTACATTTTTATAATGCCTTAGATTCTTTCAGTCCCTTCAATAAGATATGGGCAGCTATTTTGCAGCTTGTGGTTTTCTTTTTTTTAGTCAACAAGCACGAGCTGATCATATATTTATAGTGTACAACATGTTGTTTTGATATATGCACATGCTTTATGTACAGTGGTGGAACAAGCTGTCTAACGTACACATTACCTTCCCGTGCTTCCATTTTTGTGGTAATAGCTTGTGTAACTTAGTCAGTGAATGCCGTAATCTAGTGGTTCTTAATTGTGGCTGCTATGCATTGGGATCCCTAGAGTGCTTTTAAAAATTTAGGTGCCCGGGCAGCAGCCAGACCAATTAAACCAGAAGCTCTGGGGATACAACTAGAACATCAGAATTTCTTAAAGCTCCTCAGCAAATCAAGTATGCGTCCAACATTTAGAACAACTGCCATAGACAGTTGAAAGTGCAGGTGAGATTGAGCCCAAGAAAATGTCATTTCCTGAAATGGCAATTAAAGTCATACCCCCTGAACTCTATGGGCCATTTTGGGGTGGGAGGTGCTGAGGTTCAAATCCAGGCCTTGTGTGTGTTAAGCACACTGCCTATATGTCACTTTAATTGTTACAGTACCCACTGTGAATAGTACTGTGGAATCACTAGGACTTAATGCTTTGGGTTTGCCTTTATTTGTGATCCAATCACAAGAGATCACCTAATCATCAGTGCTCTAAAATTTAGTAGTAGGAAGATCAGTTGTGCACACCATCATATAGATTGGCTTTTGTTTGGCTGGGGGAGGTCTCCTGCTAAAAATAATTAAGTTTATAAGTCATGAGTTTATTGAAAGAAGCACTGGTGTAAGAGTTATGTTCTTAGTATTGGCTCTGCTCATGTAACTTTGAACCAGCACACTTAAATTATATTTTATAAAGTGAGGCCATTGGACTGGAGATGATCACCAAATTATTTATTCAACAAATGCGATTGCCTTCTGTATTCTAGGCAAGGATGCAGACATGAACAGAACAGAGACCTTGCCCCTGAAAAGCTCATAGAAAGTAGACACCAGCTAGGTGTCTTCAACACATAAGCCACAATATTGGCCATAACAACCAAAGCAAACAGAATAAGCTACATTTGACTAGTACCTACCATACTGGTTAACACAGATAATGAGCCAGGTGTGTATAGTGAGCAAATAGAAATGTGGCTGATGTGACTTACTTATTTAATTTTTGTACTGGGGTTTGAACTCAGGGTCTTGGAATTGCTAGGTAGGGGGCCTGCCACTTGAGCTGACTCTAGCTCTTTTTTGCTTTAGTTATTTCCCGGATAGGGTTTTGTGTTTTTGCCCAGGGCTGGCCTCAAACCATGTTCTTTCTACCTCTCCTTCCTGCATAGCTGGGATTACAGGTTTGTACCACCATGCCCCACTTGTTTGTCAAGATGGAGATCTTATTAACTTTTTGCCCAGGTCAGCTTTCAACCTTGATCTTCTTAATTAGATGGGATTACAGATGTGCACCATTGCACTGGGAGATGGCTAGAGTTTTAATGAACTTAGTAGTGCGGCTTGTGGCTATTGTATTGGATGGTGCAGCCCTATAGACAGTGAGACTGCAGTAACCACCAACTCTTTCTAAAGGTGTTACATTTAGTGCTAGAATGTTAGCAAAGGAGGCAATGGAGAGGAGCTGAAAGAAACTGCCTAAGGCATGGGCTGTCAGCTAGGGGAACAGAGCAAGGAGAAGTCTTCTCCAGGCTATCCACCCTTCACAGAATGTAGAGCAGACAAGACAAGCATTGCTGTCAGTCAGAAGAAATCTCTCAGAGTTCACAGAAGAGTGGGCAGCTCAGTAAAGCTCCAGAATCTCCCCAGGGTCCTACTCCCAGGCCTTCCTGATGGGAAGCCTCTGGCCATGTCTTCAGAATGTTTAAAGCTAACAAGGAAGCAGCTCAGCTCTGACCTAAGGCGTGCTCCTCTCTGGGAATGAATACCATTTCCTTTACATCTGTTATACTTGTATATGATCCATAGTCAAGAATGTAAATCGTCAATAGAAGACCCAGAGATGACCCAGATATTGATGTGATTAGTCAGACACTTTAAAATAACTATGATGAAAATAACAATTTGATGCAGAAGATATGCTGGATGTGTGAGGACATAGGGAATTTTTAGCAGAGACTTAAAGCCAGTTAAAAGAAGTAAAAGGAAACGCTAAAAATTTTTAAAATACATATTATCAGGAATGAAGATCCTTTAGATGAGTTTAGCAAAAAAACACCTGGTCAAATTTGTGATAACACTCTGTATTATGGAAGGATTTCTTATGGTTACACTGATACTGGCCTTGAACAAGAAGTAAACAACCTTTACCACACTAAGTATAAGCCCATAGTCATTTCCTTTGATAGAGCATTTCATAGGTTCATAAGGCTATGTAGTCTCACTTATTTTCCTGGTAGTTTCTTTACTTAATAAAATTGGTACTTTAAATTCCATACATAAGGCTTTCCAGATAATTTGGGTTAAAATTTTCACCAATTTCCTCTTAGGGGAGAAAGCAGAGACAACCTTGGTAACCTAGCCCCTACCTCATGCAAGTCACATCTTGGGTCACCTAGTGCCACAGTTACATCAGTGTTTTCATATTTCAGTCTTGTATAATATATGGTAATAAGCTTACTGACTTTCACACAGTAATAAACTTTCCGTTTTCAGGATAATGAATTTCTGAAGAGGTAGTCTTGTTTGTGTCCGATGATGCTTAGTGGAACAATGATCAGAAGTTTCAGAATACCACTCAGGATATAGAGAAATTTCCTTGCAATTAGAACTTGAATTTCTGGACTCATAAGTGCCTCTGCCATCCCTCAAGTGACTGTAGCAGTTTGTTGCTTAAGAAATAAAACAATAAAAAAAAAAAAAAGAATAAAAAAGTAGATTCTGGGCGGTTGGGTTTTTTTTTTTCCCTTTGAAGTTTTGTGAATTTTCTGTTCGTTGATTGATTGATTAAAACAGGGTCTTAACTGCCCAGGCAGGCTTCGAACTTTCAGTCTTCCTGCCTCAGTCTCCCGAGTGCTGGGATGACAGCTGTGAACCATTACACCCTATCTCATTTAGTGATTCGTTATTTATAAAGCAATTCATAATTATGAATTACTAATTCATGATTAGTAATTAGTCCAAAAAGAGCTGAGCATGGTGGTGTATAACCTGTAATCTCAGTACTTGAAAGGCTGAGATGGGAGGATCATGAGTTTGAAGCCAGCCCAAGCTACATAGTGAGATGAGACCCTGTCTCAAAAAAATATTTCTTTTGCTCCAAAAAGAGCCTATTTTTATTTCTACAGATAAGGAAGGTTCTCAGTTGTCTTTCCTTCCAACTTGTACAACAGTATTACTGTGGACACTCATTAAATCCATATCAAAGAGGAAGCTAAACTACTGAGAATGTTCATCTTGACCTTCTGTTTCAGTTGCACATGCTTTTTTTTAGTAAAGCCTGTTAGAAGAGTAAAAATGGTAATGAGTCAATAACAGTAGCAGTAGAATTAACAAAGTGTTTCATTTTACAGGGAAAATATTTATCCCCAAACAGAAACCTGTACAGACTTTTACAGAAGAAAACATAGCTCTGGATCCAGAGTTAGAAGAAGCTTTGACAAGTGCTTCTGATACAGAGTTGTCTGACCTTGCAGGTACCTCCTAAAAATTGATCTTAAGTGAGTGTGAGATGGAGAGGGGAATGCCAGCACACGCCTGTGTACATTGTACAAAATGCTTGGTTGGCCTAGCAAAGTTGCATAAGTAACCAGATATTTGCCTTTATATTTTATACACTAAATCTAACGTGATAATTTCTTATAAGTACTCTCAGTGGTGACATTTTTGCACTAATAAAAGTTATTGTGTAGTTGACATCTTTGAAAGATTCCAGTTGAGGTGGAGTGTCACAGCTAGCAAAGGTAGGGTATTCCTTGAGGGACTGGTGGATTTGTTAATGGTACCTTCATCGGAGTGAAACGGGCCCAGGGTATACTGTGCTTCTGCCTTAATTGTGAAAATAAGGATATCCAAATTGTGGAGAGGGATATGAAAAGCAAAAACCAAGTTTATTTTCCCTCTTTAGTGTCATCTTTGAGAGATGGTACTGTGTTCTTAAATACAAGAATTTAACAGTACTTTTCATATTCTAGAATGCACACATAACTTAATGATAACAAATGCAAAGATAAGGAAGGTCAAGTTGAACCTGTCTTCCCTGTGGCATTATGAGCTGCAAAATAGATCTTTTCTGTTTTCTCTGTGAGCCCCGGTGGAGCTAAGAATAGATTTGCCTTTAGGGTTAGGCTGGCTCAAACTGTGTGTCTGAATTCATAAAGTGGGGAAATGTAAGTTCAGAAATGTGGGGAAAATAACACAGATTTTTGATGAAAATAAGATTGTAGGGGAGTTTTTTTTTTTTTAGTCACTTTATTTCCCTTCTTTTTTTGGCTCTAAAAATCTGTATTTAATTTAGTAGGAAGATGTTTGGAGAATGTCAAAATTACTGATAGAAGTGTTTTGCAAGCTTGGTGCTGTGGCTGCACCTGTAGCCCCAGCTACTTAGGAGGTTGAGGCAGGAAAACTGCCTCAGCCCAAAAGTTCTAGACCAGCCTGGACAACATAGCAGGACTCCATCTTTTAAAAAATGAAGTTTAAAGTGCACGGACATAAAAATTAACTTTATCTTTCCTTTTCTATGTTTATAGCTATTCTTGGAATGCACAGTTTGATAACAAATACGCAGTTTTGCAGTATAGTGGGAAGTAGTGATGGTGTTGACCAAGAACATTTTTCAAGTGAGTATTTAAAATGCCTTATGGATTCCAGCCTTTGTTAAATGTGTGTCAACTTCAGTATCTATATACCAGGTATTACACCTTACACACGTGTACTTAAACTTGAAATTACAGTTTGATCATATTAACAGACAGCCACTGAAATATTTTGTGTGTTGACAAAGGTAATAAGAGCTACTTTCACCACAGTAAATAATACTAATGATAAGCAGTATAAAAACTAGGCAAAACTTAGGGTTGTTGGGGTGTGTGTGTGTTTTACTTTGTTTTTCTGTTTGTTTTGCAGTGCTAGGAACCCAACCCAGGGCCTCAAGGTAGCTGGGCAAATGTTCCACCACTGAGCTGCATCCCCAGCCCAGCCAAACTTATTTTTTATTGACATTTTATATTGGTGTCACTGATTTTTTTTTTTTTTTTTTTTTTTTGGTGAGACTGGGATTGAACTCAAAACAGGCGCTCTACAACTTGAACCACAACTCCAGTCCAGTGTTACGAAGTTTTAAGAAAACAGTAATTCTAAAACAGACACTATATTGTAAATCGGATTCAGGAGAAACCACAAAAACTATTCAACCCCTAAATGGCCTTAAACAAAGTTTATTTGTTTTTAAATTCATTTATAGAGTGTTTTTAGTTTCTCAAGGTGATGTATGCTTTCATAGGATATTTAAGCGGTACGTTAAGTGTATGTATGTAGTAAGAAGTAAAAGTGTCTTGGCCAGGCTCAGTGGCTCACGCCTAAAATCCCAGCTACATGCAAGCAGAGATAGGAGTGTAGTAGTTTGAGACCAACCTAGACAAAAAGCGAATTAGACCCTATCTCAAAAGCAAGCCTGGTATGATGCTTCAAGTCTGTAATCTCAGCTAAGCAGTAGGCAGAGGTAGGTAGGATTGCAGTTCAAGGATGGCCCTGGATTAAGTGTGTTAAGTCCATAAACAAACAAACAAACAAACAAATCTTGAGGTGTAGCTCAAATGGTAGAACACCTGCCTTGTAAGTACAAGGCCCTGAGTTCAAACTTCAGTACTGTCAAAAAAAAAAAAAAATCATCTCTATTCCACAGACATTATTCCCCCTACACCCTTTACCATCACTCTAGTGTTAACAATTTCTTCTAACTTGATTTTTTTAATATATTACTGGTTAATTTTTTTTAGCAAATTCACTCTTTAAACACCTCCATTAGTATATATTAGTTGTGTTGGGGGGTTCGTTTTGACATTTCCGTAAGTGCTTACAATGTCCCTTGGTTAGATTCGACTCCTCTATCATTCTCCCTCATCCCCCTCCCCCTTTGGCTAACTTTTAATGCTCACTCTGCGATATTCCTCGTGTGCACATCTCTGGAATGTGGATTTTTCTCCCTAATCCTCACAATAGCTCTGTGGAATAGGTATTATAATTCTCTTTAATTTGCATATGAGGAAGCTGGGATTTTAGAATGATAACTAGCTCAGTTTCACACAAAGTAGGAGGCAAGGGTTGATTCCATGCTATATACTATGACCATTCAGCAATGGATCGTGTTTTTCTTTTTCTTTTGCAGTACCAGGGTTTGAACTCAAGGCCTCACGCCTGGTAGGCAGGTGCTCTTAGGGCTTGAGCCACTCCTCCAGTCCTGGATCATGTTTCCTAGTTAGTACACACAGATCTATCTCATTCAGACATCTGTGGAACATTCCATTTTATGATGTGCTACAGTTGGCATTCCCCCTGGTTGACTTTCTATTTTAGAGATGTTTGAATTAATGAGAATGAAGAAAGAATAATGTACTGTTCTCCTAGCTTCAGCTATTTTTTATTTGTTTTCATTTTGTTTTGCTTCAATATTGTGCCAGCCTTGTTTCATCCATCCGTCTTCTGTGTCCCTCCCTACCCTTTCCACTTTTTTCTGTAATCCTGCTCGTTTGTGTCACTTCACCCATAAACATTTTTCTATTCATGTCTCTCACAAATAAATACTTTTCTTTTAACATAACCACAATTCTGTTATGAAACTTAGAAGTAATGATTCCTCGTGTCACCTGAAACTCATTCCATGTCCGTATTTCCCCCATTCTTTCAAAGATGTAATTTTATGTTTGGTTCAGATTTATACATTGTACTTGGTGGTTTGTTTTTTCATTCTCTTTTAATTTCTAAACAGCTCTCCTCGACTTCTCTTCCCCACTTTTTTTTCATGCCATTTTTTCAAGAAGCTTGATTATTTGTCAAACAAAAACTTCCGCTTCTGGATTTGGATGATTGCAACCCCATGGTGTTATTTCATGTTTTTCATCTCCTGTGTTTCCATAAACTATTATGTGTAGTGACTTCAGACTCAGGTGCAGGGATTCACTGTTTGAGTTTTGAGGGATTTTGACAAGAAGGCCTCATAGGTAGTGATTAAATCATATCAGGAAGCTTATCAAGCTCGTCCTCATCTTTGGGGAATGTGTTAGGATTGATCAGTGGAAGCCAGGCCTGGTGGTACACACCTGGGAGGCTGAGGCAGGACAATCAAGAGTTAAAGGCTAGCCTTGGACTACATAGCAATATCATCTCAAGGAAAGAGAGATTACCAAATTAATATATATATCTATCTGTGCTCATAGGACCAGCCAATCAGTCAACTCTTGCTACTTTCACTTGTTCCTATAGATATAGTAAAAGGTGAAAAGATTCTTCCAGTGTTTGATGAGCCACCAAATCCAACCAATGTTGAAGAGAGTTTAAAGAGAATTAAAGAAGATGATGCTCGGCTTGTTGAAGTTAATTTGAACAACATCAAGGTAAGAATGTTAAGCATATAAGACTTGACAGTAGAGCTTCAAAGTGGCTTCCTCTTTTGTTGAGTCGGTTGAACCTAGCAATATGCTAATGCAGGTTCCTTAAGTTTTACAAATTAAAGTATTATAGAATATAATTTTTTTAAAGTTTATCATATAAAAAAGTAAGCCTTACAGTAAATCTGACTTTTAAGATCTTTAGTCCTTTGGGTTGTTTGTAAAAATCAGGGTTTCTTAAGCATACTATTTATGTAGTAAAAGTCTCCCTTTTAGTGTATAGTGCTGTGAGTTTAACATATGCATGCAGTTGTACCACCACCACCGTCAGGTATAGAGCATACTTGTCACTCCAGAAATTCCTCATTCCCCTTACAGTCATTCTCTGCTCCACCCTCTGCCCTGACAACCACTCATCTGTTTTCCTTCATCATTTTGCCTTCTCCAGAACATCATGTAAATGGAATCTGTAGTATGTGGCATTTGGAGTCTGGCCTTTCCACTTAGCATAACATATTTGAATTTCATCCATGTTGTTGCAAGTGTCAGCACTGTGTTCCTTTTCATTGCTCAGTAGTCTTCCATCGTGAATATACTGCAATTTGTTTATCCGTTCTTCAGTTGAGAGAGAACATGGGTTACTTCCAGTCTGAGATGACTATGTATAAACCTTGCATACAGGTTCTAGTGTGAACATATTATTTTTATTTCTCTTAAGCACATAGAAATAGGCTTTCTGGGGTTTTATTGGGTTTTAAACAGTGCAACTTTTCCTTGGAATAAGGAAAGAAAGGTGGAGAAGTGTATAGGTGTAATGAATTAGCAAAGATTAAACTCAGACTGTCTTGGATATTGTCCATTGTATAAAGCTTCATTTCATACTCCTCATTTTAAATCTGAATTTCTCTGAATGGTGAGGTAGGAGGGGAAAGCATCTGGAAATCACATGAGCCGAAGAAGACAACCTCTGTGCTTTGTAGTGGGTATCCCTCCTGTGAGTGGAGGACAGGAAACCTTGGGGAAAATTTGTAGTTGAGCACTAATCTCGACTTTTTTTTTTTTTTTTGTGTCTCTAAATAAAGGTTAATGATCTGAGAATTGCCAGACTTGAAGTCTTGCTTACCAGCCAGAGAAATCAGTAACCTTTTGTAACTATGTTTCTCCTCCTTCAAGTGGTGTAGGGTTAATCTCTCATGCATCTTGTAAGCTAAGTGGCCCAGAGCATGTCATTGGCTTCAAGAGTCATACTCAGTAGAGAGGGACTCCCACTTCTCCCTCCTTGTAGGAAGTGGGTAACCAGGGGTTGGCTTCATGTACTAAAAATAATTATAAGTAAAATGGTAAATGTTTCTTTACCCTAAATGCTAGAGAAACAGTGCTGTGTTCTCGGTCAACAGTATGTGCCAATACACCAAAATGTAGACATCTAATAGATATAGAGGGGGGAATGTTGTTTTCATTTATATAATTATGTAATTTCTGAGTACATTTTAAAGCAAAAAGAGTAAGCCGGTTGTGGTAGTATACGCCTGTAATCCCAGCACTTGGGAGGTTGAAGCCGGAGGATCTTGAGTTCGAGGCCAGCCTGGGCTATATAGCAAGTTTAAGGCAAACCTGAGCTACATAAGGAAACCCTGTTTCCAAAAATATTTAAGACAAATAAGTAAAGGCAAAAATAAATGTATTTGATTAATGGGGCTGAGTCTCATGAGAACTAAAATGTAATAATGCTTTACATTATTGTCTTTTAAGAACATTCCAGTTCCAACCCTGAAGGATTTTGCAAAGGCTTTGGAGACCAACACTCATGTGAAGTACTTCAGTCTTGCTGCCACCCGGAGCAATGATCCCGTTGCTGTTGTAAGTACACTGCTGTGGGTAATGTCAAAATTGCACCTGCACACCTGGGTATATGACAGCATGGTTCAACCGTGATTTCATCAACAGAGTTTACTCTCTTTTTTCAATGTTGTTTTAGTTCAATATTAAGCAATACGTTAACTTGCTAGCCTTATATGTTTATTTTTTCCTACATTCCCTACATTTTTGTTTTGTTTTGTTTTATTGAGACATGTTCTTGCTATATAGCTCATGCTACCTCGAATTTGTGATCCTCCTGCCTCTGCCTCCCAAGTAGAATTATTTATTTTACTTTTTAGTGGCACTGGAGTTTGAACTCAGGGCCTCAACCTGCTAGGCAGGCACTCTTTCACTCAAACCACACCTATAGCCCTTTTTAAAAGCTTTAGTTATTTTCCAATAGGATCTCATATTTTTTGCCCAGGCTGGTCTTGAACCACAATCATTCTTCACCTTCTAAGCAGCTGTGATTTCAGGCACAAGTCACTCTGCCCAGCCTGAGGTGAGTTTTTGAAAGCAAACGGGGGCTGGAGGTGTAGCTCAATGGTAGAGTACAAAGACCTGGGCTCCATCCCCAACAGTACACCCTCACAGGGGTCACATAACATACACTGTTCCATAACTTGGTTTTTCACTCAGAGCACATTGAAATCTTCTACATTCTTTTAACATCTATAGAGAACTTCATTTATAGAATTATAGTTTTGGATTTTTATCAGATGCCTTTTCTGTTTGTGCAGAGATCATGTAGCTCATGTGGCTTTTGTCCTTTGTGAATACAGTGCATTAGCACTGCAGATTACTATGTATTAGCCCTTGCATCGCTTGGATAAATCCCCCCGATCATGGAATGAACTGTTCTTTAACTTGGCTTGAAGATATCACTGCCTTTGGTTCTCCTCCAGCCTCACTGCACATTCTCAGGCTCCTCCCATCACCCCACCTCCAAATGTGAGAGGGCTTGTCCCTCTCCTCTGCCTGCACTGTCTTCCTAGGGGCCTCACTTTCTTTATTGGCACAGATTATCCGTTTGCTGCAGCTTGTACCTCTGTTGAGCTCCAGCCACAGTCACACTCAGCTGCCTACTCAACAGCTATGCCTGGATATCTAGCAGACACCTCACCTCAGAGCCCCACACCAAACTCCTCACTTCCGTCCCATGCCAACTTCTCTCCCACTCTTCTCTCATTAAATAACAACTTCAATTTTCCACTATCCCAGGCAAACAAATGAGAAAAGAGATCCTTGATTTTCCTTTCTCACAACCTTAAATTCAGTCCTGTCCAGCCACTTATTACCATTTTCAATACTACTATCTTGATCTAAGCCACCATCTTGTCTTGCTTCGATTATTGCCATGGCCTTCTAATTGAGCTATCTTCTGTGTTACCCACTCTAAAGCCAATTCTTTATTTTGATATATTTTTTTAAGCCAATTCTTTACATAGCATTGAGTAGACTTTTTTTGGCACGGTGGGGGGAGCTGGTGCTGATAGCTCACACCTATAGCTCTAGTTACTTGGGAAGCAGACATCAGGAGGATTGCGGTTCAAGGCCAGCTGGGTAAATAGTTCTCGAGACCCATCTTGAAAATACCAACACAAAAAAAAGAGCTGGTGGAGTGACTCAGGTGGTAGAGTGCCTACCTAGTGTGAGATCCTGAAATCAAACCCCACTACCACCACAAAAAAAAAAGAGAGAGACTCCACTACCCCTCAAAAAAGAGTGATCTTTTTAAAAACTTCAGTAAAATCATCTCATTTTTACTCTTCACTTTTGAAGAGCTCATAGTCTTTACGTGAACAAGCATCATCTCCTTTACTTGCTCTTTTTTTTACTCTAGCTGTACAACCTTCAAATATGCAACACTCACACTCCCAAACAGGACCTTACTGAGTTCTTTTTAATGGAATGCTTCATGAATTTGCATGTCATTCTTGCTAATCTTCTCTGCATCATTCCATTTTTAGTGTATGTGCTGCTGAAACAAGCACTCAAATCAGGACCTTTGTATTTGTTCCTTCTGCCTAGAATTTTCTTCCTAAGAAAGTCCATGTCGTTTCACTTCACTTTATTGGAATCTTTGCCCAAATGCTCACTTCCAGGTGAGGCCCTCCTGACTACTGTGTAAAGTGACATGCCCACTCTATCCAGCACTCCCCATCTATCCTACTTTGTCTTTTTTCTTTTTGCCATCTCACTTCTACTTTGCTTACCCAGTTGTTTATTACGTATCCCCCCACTAGAATACCAGCTCCATCAGACAGAGACTTGTATGTTTTATTTCTCAAGCTCCAGAATAATAGGCCTAAATACTGAATAATGTACATACAGTTGGATAAAGCCACATATAGCAAGCTGTCTCTGTAGAAAGTACAAGTATGTAGGTGTTTGCTCCCAGCTCTTTCAAGTGTCCTGAATCCTGCATTGCCTTTCTTAAACTTGACTTTAAGCATGGTATTACCCATATCAAATTTTAGTCTCCACACATTTTATTCAATTTCTAGGCTTTTGCAGAGATGCTGAAAGTGAACAAAACTTTGAAGAGCTTAAATATGGAGTCCAACTTCATTACAGGAGCTGGGGTCCTCGCACTGATTGATGCTTTAAGAGACAATGAGACCCTGGCAGAGCTCAAGATTGACAATCAGGTCAGTGTTGTACAACAGCAACTTGAATAAAGCTACAGGAGTGGTGGGAGGAGGGCTGGCAGGGAGCCCTTTCAGAAAGATGATGGCTGAAAGGGGGTGAGAGACATTCGGAGCATCTAGGATATTAACTTAATGTATACAAACCTATATACAAAGCGACTCCTCCTAAGGGTTTTTTTTTTGTGTGTGGTATTGGGAATCAAACCCAGGGCCTCATGCCTGCTAAGCAAGTGCTCTACCACTTGAGCTATTCTCCCAGCTCTCCCTAAGTCATTTTATGCCTATTTTGAACTGAAAGGATTTTTACATGGGACACAGTCTGTCCTCTAATATTTTTTAGCTCTGTGGTAGCAAGGTCCATCTGGTAGACTTTCTGTGTCTGTAGAAGATGACAGTCCCAAACACACAGTAGACAAATAGTATGGACTGAATGAAAGAACAAACCACTGCAGTACCCACATTGCCCTGACCTTGTTGACCTTCTGTCAAGCCAAGTAGACACTGGTGCTCATGCCAATGCTGCATGACCCACAGCTAGAGGAACCTTAAAAGATGCAGAGAAATACACCTCATATTAGAAATGTTTCTGTCCAGCCGGGTGCAGTGACTGGTCTGTAACCCCAACTTTTCAGGAGGTAGAGGTTGGGAAGATGGAAGTTCAAGGCCAGCCTAAGCAAAAAGTTAGCAGGATCCCATCTCAGTCAGTGAACTGCCATCCCAGCTAAGCAGGAAGCCATAGGTGGGAGGATTGCAGTCAAGTCCAGCCCCAGGCAAAAAAAAGGCAAGTCATTACCTGAAAAATAATAAAACAAAAAAGGGGCATGTCTAAAGTGGTAGAACGCCTACCTAGCAAGTGTGAGGCCCAAAATCACAGTACTACCCCCCCAAAAGTTTCCATCTAGAGTGACTTAATTTTTTATTTGAAAAATAACTTTAAAGCAGGACTTGAGGACAGAAGTTGCACGTTTCCCCTCATATATGGAAGCTAGACCTAAAAGATACATAAATACATATATGGTCTCATATACATAGATATACACACATACATACATATAGCAAGAGCACGTGATTATAATAGTGGGTCTGTCTGCAGGACTAGGAGGAGGGGAGAGGAAAAGAAAATGATAGAGAAAGACACTGCATCTGTGTAGAGATGGCATAGCAGAATGCACTGCAAGCTGTTGAATAATGGGAGCAGGGCAATAGAGAAAGAAGCAATAAAGGGAGTTAAACTGATTAAAATACCAAATATACACATGTGAAAGACTGTGGCAAAACCCCATTTAACAAGCAATATATACACAAAAAATGAAATACAGGAAGGTAAAACAGACCCTGTCCTAGGGCGGGTACCAGTGGGAGCAGGGAGGATAAATATGGTGAAGGAGGGCAAATATGGTCCATGTATTTGTATATGTATATACAAAACATAACAATGAAACCTGTTGAAATATTTCTAAGAAGTGAAGAATGAGGGAGAAGAATGGAGAGGATGTATCTAATTAAGATACATTATAAGCACATATGTAAATGTCATAATGAAATCCCACTGTATAACTATTATATGCTAATAAAAATGTTAAAAAACAGAAAAGAAAAATAACTTCAGTTATTTGAAAAAAATTGATAAATGTCTCCCTCATTCCTTCAAAATAAATTTTGTAGACTATGAAGGTAGAAAAGAGGATTACTTCTTAAAATTTAGCCAGAATGCTTTCTAATCGGTGTTTTGAATTTTCTAATTGAGATATAATTTACATACAATTCCTAGTTACCATGAAATGGTTTGTAATATAGTTACAGAGTTTTGTAGCCATCACCACTAATTTCAGAACACTTTCTTTACTCTGAAAAAGAAAAGCCATACTCGGGAGCAGTTACTCTGCACTTAACACTCCTCCAGCACGTGCAACTGCTGAGCTGTTTAGTGTCTGCATTTGCCTGTTCTGGGCAGTTCATATAAATGGAATCATATGATACGTGATCTTTTGTGTTGGTTCTTTGACCTCTCATAATGTTCTGAAGGTTCATCCCTGCTGCAGCATGTATCGTACTCCATCCCTTGTGTGGCAGAATAATACTCGATTACGTAAGACAGCGTTTCCACTTTTTGACCATTAATATTCATGTACATATTCTTGTAAGAACATACATGTGCGATTACGTGTGTTTTGAGTTTATACCTAGGAGTAGAATTGCTGGGTAGTATGGTAACTATATTTTATTTTTTGCTTCTATACCATTTTATATTCCTACAGAAATGTATGAGGGTCCTAGTTTTCCCACACTCTTGGAAACCACATAGTTTTTGAGCCCGCATCTTGTTATGTTGCTGCTAGGTTCAGGCAGCCTCCCCAACTCAGTCTGCTGAGTAGCTGGTGGTGCACACCTGTAGACATGGCACTTGTCCAGCTTTTTTGTCAGACCCATCCTTGTGGGCACAAGGTAGTGTCTCGTTGTGGAATCCACACTTTTTTTTTTTTAATGTCTATATGATTATATACTGAACTTTTAAAAACGTGTTTGTTAGGGGCTGGAGGCATGGCTCAAGTAAGTGATCACACTATTGCCTAGAAAGTGCAAGGCTCGGTGTTTAAACCTCAGTACTGCCAAAAAACAAAATAAAAACAAAAAGCTTGTTATGTACATTGTAAGAATTGGGAAAATTTAAAGAGGCCAGAAGAATTAGCATATGCTTGAATGTCTTAGCCTTGATTTACCTAAAAAGTGTTTTTATCTGCTTTATTTTACTGTTTCTTATTTCTGATTCTTCCAGAGGCAACAGTTGGGAACAGCTGTAGAATTAGAAATGGCCAAGATGCTTGAGGAAAGTACAAATATTCTTAAATTTGGATATCAGTTTACACAGCAAGGACCCCGAACCAGGGCAGCAAATGCTATAACAAAAAACAATGACTTAGGTAAGACATATGCAGTACCAAATCAGATTTCTGGATTATATCCTTAGGCTAGTGTATTGGGGAAATGTTTTTTAACTTTTAAAAATAAATTTCAACATAGAGAAATTATTTTTATCCCTTGTTCCTAAAATCTGCACAGTTCGTTTTTATACTGATTCAGGTAAAGTTAAGCCAGATGGTAGTGATCATCAGGTCTGTGATAAACCAGGTTCCTGTGAAAAATGTATTTCATAGCTTTAAGTGAAACGTTCCTTAATAAATGTTTTTTTCTCAGTTATAAATTAGCCCTTATGTTACTCAAACAAAGATTTCAGCACCACAGGGAAGGTTTTTGTCCTTTTTATTAAACAAACCCAGATAGAAATTTAGCTTTATATGATAAACAGAACAGAATCATTATAGTTGAGACCCTTGTCTTCCAGTCATGGTTTGTAGATGTTTGTTAGCATACTCATCTCCTGAACGTGGTGCAGTTTGTCTTCCACAGGTCTCTGTCAGCCATCTCCCATTCCTTCCTGTGTCTGTTGAGCAGCTGAGGCTGTGTCTATGTGAAATAAACTTTCCAGCCACAGCTGAATTCATAAGTATGGCGCTTAGAACTTTGTTTCTACATGTTTCCAGACAGTGGCTCTTCTTTGAAATTATGATAGTACTTTTTTTGAAATTTTTTTGAAATTATGAAAGTATTTTAGACAATTAAAATAAGACTTCTCTAAAGGAATAGCATTTCAAAATGATACAGTTCTTTTAAGCTTTAGTCATATTTGAGTTTGCATTGTTTTAAAGTTTCTGGAGCAGAAAAAACTCCAGATCACTGTGAACAATATTAGTTCAACATTTTGCATGACTATACTTTCCATAG
This sequence comes from Castor canadensis, assembly GCF_047511655.1. NCBI lineage: Eukaryota > Metazoa > Chordata > Mammalia > Rodentia > Castoridae > Castor > Castor canadensis. Next base: position 141,846,568 of record NC_133387.1, read on the forward strand.
GAAATTTTTTCAAAGGATAATTGGTATTTTGGTGTATTATTGATTCTAGATGTCGTTTGTAGTCATTTTAATTGCATTAGCATTGGTTAACTAGTAGTTAGCTTCCATTTTCCCTCTTGGTAGTTAATTTTGGTTCACAGAGTAGTGTTTCTCAAGTCTGGCTGAACTTCATAAATAACCGAAGAATTTTTAAATCATGTAGATTACTGGCTTTCCTTCCCTTACACATCCCGATTTTGTCTAGAGTGGCACTTGGGCATTGGAGTGACTCCAGGTCATTCTGTTGTAGGCCGGTGACACTCACTGAAACCTTGTCTTGTTTCTCCAGTTAGAAGGAGGTATTTGAATTTCTCCGCCTGTTCTCTGTATCCCGAGCAGATGTGCCCCATATGCCTTCTGCTTACCACATTTGTTATACTTTTTAAATTGCCTTTTATTTAGTAAATTAGTTACATTTCATTGAAAATAATCTGTTTTCATGTTTAATACATGTCCATCTGTTGAATCCATACCTTTTAAAATCTTGCCCAACTGCCGGACACATAGTAGGTACTTAGTAAAAATGTATTAAGTGGGCTGGGAATGTACCTCAGTGGTAGAGAGCCTGTCTAGCTTGTGGAAGGCCCTGACTTCAATCCCCCACACCACAAAAAAAAAAAGTATTAAGTAAATAAATAGGTGGCTAAGTTCATCTCTGTTCAAAGTTACAGTTTTTTGGTAACTGAAAAGCCATAAACTAATCAAAAGTACCTTCCATTTTTTCTACTCCTCCACAACTCCACTACCTTAACAAATCCTAGAATGTGACCAACAGATTTGTAGCCCCAAGCATCTCAGTCCCCTGTGTCCTTACCAGCAGGCTGATACCCTCAGCAGCTGTCCCTGCAGGGACTGCACCGTGGAAGCTGCCTTTGCATGGTCTCCTCAGTTGGGCTCTTCTGCCAAGCTTATTGTGGCAGGCACTTTGCCCAAAGTTTTGTATGCAAAGAAATGTCCAGTGTTGGAGTTGGGGAGACGTAGGAAGATAGAAGCTGTGGGGAACAGATGAAAACAATTTTTCTAGGCTGCCTTATGTCACTTTGAGCAGTGGAGTGGCTGTCCATAGCAGTGTGGTATAGAGGATGAGGTGGCCATGTTGAAGAAGGCATATTCTGACACCAAGAAGAATTGAGATAAAACCAACAACTTTGTGCTGGGAGTTCTGTAGACTGTACTCAACACTGTTTCATTCTCATCCAAGCTAGATATGCATATATGGGTCTCAGGTATGAAATGACCCTAAGGACATTCCTGGAGTGGGGAACTTCATGGGTAAAGGCTCACATTTGAAAGGAAGCAAGTTATTTATGTGCTGAGGATAGCTGTGGATTTTAAGAACTGGCTCTCAGAGCATGGTTGCTGGGTCCAGAGTAAACTTCATAAGTACTTGTTGCTTGAACAAGTACAGAACAAAAATAGGATGTCAGCAGATAGAGTGTGTGTGAGAGAGTTGGTAGAAGACACTAAAATTACATGATAAAGAACTTAGATTTCTGTGGATTTTATGTGAGAGACAATTGAGAACTGTTACAGGCCACATGGTTAAAGAAACTATTCTTACTATTCTTTTAGAGAAGAGGTTAGTTAGGACTTACTTACAATTGACTACTGATGATGTTTTGAGTGGATTTTGGAAAGAAATTGAACCAGATCCAAAGAATTGTTAATAGGGCAAAGTTTTTAAACCTGTCATCAAGAGGATGAGCTGAGGCCTTGCTGGATGGTAACAAGGGCCCCAGATGAGAAAGAAGAGTCTGAAGTGGCTCTCTGCCCATCACCCTCTGCTGGGTTATGCGCACAGCAGCAGCAACCCCTTTCTCTTCCACTCTCAGCTGGATCTTTGTCAGCCATACACTGTGACCTTTGCCTGCAGATCAAGGCAGAAGACCATATTTTCTGACACACTGGTCTCAGCAGCCTGATATGTAATTACTCAAAAGAGTTACACAGAACAAAACTTGAAACTTACAGAATCTCTTGGGCATATACTTCTCCTTCAGCTTGCAAATGGGGCTATAGCAGATCTTTGTTGTTCTCATTCTGATAACATCTTTTCCTCTTTTTTTGTTTTCTTAGTCTCAGCTATTCATTGAAATAATTTCTACCTACTCACTGTCTCTCCGGCTAAGAAGTATCTCGGCTATAACAGAAAAGAGGTTATATGGTATATGTACACTGTTCAATTGAACTTTGAGCTTATACTACTTATTATCTTTACATTAGCTAACTACATACTCAGTTCTATACACCTTTTTTGTTTGCAGTACACTGTCCTGTAAATCTTGCCTATAACATTTTTATAACATGCATTTTAACATCAGACATGGTCTGCCAATGACAGCCAAACCCTGTCCTAAAGGATTCTCTGAAGTTTGCCTTTCAGATATTTCTATACTTCTCAGGCTATGTATTTGCTCAGTTTGTATTTGAAGACCCGGGTCTCTTGATTTCTTTTCCTTTTAATATTTCAATAAGCATGAGAAACTTGTTCTTTATTACCATGGACTAAAATTTTTAGAGGATAAGCATGTGTTCATAGGGTCCTGAAACTTTCCTTTTATGTTCTAGCTAGCATCTAATCAGTGACTGGGCAGGCTTTTATACACATCACTTGAGTGTCTGATCTTATCTATTAAAAGCCAACAAACAAAAGCCCATAGCCAGAATAGAGGGCAACTAGTATCCTGGCTGGGTCAGGAGGCCAGGACCACTTCTTGGCTCCTAGTTCCTCTATCAAATAAACCATTTAAGTTGAAGAAAGAGGCAGTTTTCTTACTACTTTCTTTCATAGACAGAAGAGGATGTGAGATTAATAGGCCAGTCTATCTTAATCAGAGAAACTTACTGGGAACAAAATATCAAAACAAATAGCACCTAAATGCAAATCCTCCATGGTAGCCAAATTAGCTTTCCTTACTCCAAAAAGATGACTGACCAGTGCCTCAGGACCATCTTATAATCTCACTGTGGCAGGTGATAAAGCTGAGTACTCTTATTAAGGCTGCACAACACAACTTGTCATGCCTTTAATTGCATAACCATAAGGTGTAGCTATCATCATTCTCCTGTTACAGAGGATGAGTTAAAGCTCATCCTCGGGTTGACTAACCCGAAAACACACTGCAGAAAAGTGACAGCCATTGGACTCTGGAACCTGGCACTTTTTGTCCTCACAACATAGTTACCAGCCACAACACCGAGGAGTGCTGACTTGGCAGCTCTTGGCAAATACTCTCATGGTTGATGTGCAAGGGCATAGGTAGCAAGATCTGAAACTGCAGGCCTTACCCTGCTGCTAGTGAACACAGTCGAGTTGTTTGGATTCACCTGTCCATGAAGGCTGGGAGTCCTCAGATATGTGCACCTCCTTTACTCCGTCAGCTGAACTAGTTGGCTGGCTACTCTGACAGCCAAAGTTTATGGTACCTAGAAGTGACCTCCCCACATTACCAGAACCTGAGATACATCTTGCATTTGTTTTTTCAGAGCCCTGAACTGGTTCATTTTGCAGGAGACAAGAGAAGGAAAAATTGGAAAATAGTAGCAAGTCACTTATCTTTAGAAATGACAAAAATGTTTTGGTGTATTCTTTCAGACTGAAGGAATACATTGTAGTGTGGAACCAGGAGAGCATGCATGTACTTTTAATACCATCTAACCCCAGCTGCCCGAATGTCATTGCAGATTGAACGCACCAGTTTAGTGATCATTTTTTAAACCTAGACATACATTTTTGTCAGTAAACAAATGACTCGAGCTGAATGCTGACCATTCTGTGCTGCTATGTAAACAAGTGTCAGGGAGCTTAGGACATGTAGTTCTTGTTTAGAAGCCTCTTGGTTCTCATCAGGTAAATGACCATGCTGAATGATGGGAAATAGTTTTTTAATTAGTGACCATGTGAATTGGGAATAAACCACTTCATTTTTGTAAAACTTTAGCCTGATTGTCTAGAAACTTATTTGTTACAAGCAAGTTAACACTGTAAAAACCCAGGGGTCTCTAAATGCTTTCTTCTATTTTCCTCACAGTGCGCAAGAGGCGAGTTGAAGGAGACCACCAGTAAGTCCACCAATGTGCAACCTTTGGAAGACTTCAGAGGATCACCAGTAGCCCATATTGGTGACATCTGATGCAAAATTTTCCTGGGTACAAGGGAAAAGACTGGAAATGTTTTTTTGTTTTTTTAAGTATATTCATTATTTTCCTAGTTTAAGTTGTTACCAGTTTCAAACTGTAAAATCAATAGTAGGTGATACTTTATATTTTAAAGCATTCCCAATTTGTACTAATAACAGTTTTAATTTAGTTTAATTGAATGGGCAAACAGATAAAATTGTAAAAAAGTTTCGGAAGTCATTCCTCTTGAATAACTTGGACATTTTGAAGGTCAGTCTTTTTTTAAATCAACAGTAGACATTGGTAATTCAAAATTACGCTCCTCGTAGGCCAAAGGCACTTAGACGCGTTCTTTATCCCGTAACCTGGAACCTTTTCCATGTTTTAGAATACGTGAACTTGGCAAGGGTATATTTCTTATCAAGGACACAAATTTTGACTCAAATCTGGTGGCGTGTTCAGGAACCAGAGTGGACCTCCAGGAGAGAACATAGTCCTCTGCATTGTGGGTGATGCACTTGTCTGGTGTGTCTCAGCAACAGCTAGGGTTTGGTTTTGTTTTTCAATAGTCATCAGCTCCGATGGGTTAAAATATAGTTGTGTCTAAGTTTGTTGCAGTTTTTCATTTTAATGTGGGCATTATAAATTTTCCTAAAAGCTACTGGTAGAAATTGTCTTAAGTAGAAAAGCTGTTTTCTTCCAATAAAAAGGCACTTGGCCAAGTCTCAGTTATTTAGGGTGGGGAAAAAAAAAAAAGCTGCTGTTGAACACATGAAATCAAAGATAAACATGATGGAGTTCAAGTGTAAAGAACTTGCAAAATGGTCCCTTACATTGAGGGGTACTGTAACTAAACTAGAACGCTGGCACGTGCATGAGTTACCTGGTGTTGCACAGTGTGGTAAGAAGTTCCGCATAGGCAGTACAGAACCCCGACTGCACTTTGTCCATCCAATCATGAAAACTGCTATTCTTCAGAAATCAGATTTCAGTAAATGATCCTGTCCTTCTTGTACCTTTTCATCCATAATTTCTATAACAAAAGTGGTCTTTATCCCCTGAATATTAAGGCAGACACTTGAAAGTGTACTGTGGCGGGAGGAGGGTGTGCGACTGTACGCCCAATGCTGAACAGAGGATTTGGATTTATTTTCGTGCTCTTATCTCAGGGCAGACCCTGCAGCAGGAGATGGCAGGGCCTTCACAGCTGCAAAGACAGGAGGAAAGGATCCAGGAACACTGCCCTCCAGTGTTGAGGCCTATCTGGGATCCTTTACAGAAAGATATTTTTGAGTAGGAAGGAGGCAGTTTATTGTAAATTTTATAATGGAATTGCAAGAAGTCTGCTACGTTGGCTTCAGCCAGTTTATCTCATGAGCTACACAAGGTTCTTGTATACTGTGGTAAGGAGCCGTAACAGGCTAAAGCTTCCTTCATAAGAACTATATTTGTTTTTTTTTTAAATCAGAATCCAGTGTTTCAAATGGGCCAAAGATTAGCTTTGCACTATTCCCTTCCAGTTAAAAGTCACTGTTTTTTTTTTTTTTAAATCAAGTCAGCAAGGCTTCGATTGCTTGCTTTCTTGCCTACCTGCCTTCCTTCTCGCTCTCTGTATTTCTGTCCTTCCTTTTTCCCCTTCCTCTCTTTTTCTTCTCATATACAACTTTCAAATTGTACTTGGTTTTATAGAGAAGAGACTGCATAGTTCTAGCAAGGCTTGGAGTCAGGCTGGCGGAGTGGCTCAAGTGTAGAGGGCCTGCCTCCCAAGTGTGAGGCCCCGAGTTCATCCAGTACCACAAAAAAAAAAAAAAAAAGTTTGGAGTCAGGCATAGAGCAGATATCTAAGGCTACCAGAAATAAGTTGCTACTTAAAAAAAAAAGCATTGGTCACTTAATCTTGCTGCCAGGCTTCCTCGTTTGCATCACCCTGCACATCACTTGATGAGTCTGCTTCCCTCCTCCCACAGGTTTTGTCTGAAAATAAGGTGTGACCCTACGTAGAATTTGGTATCATACTTACGGGAATATCTTTTTCATTTTATTCTTTATCAAACTATGAATAAGTTGAATATTTTGCTTATACCATTCTGGTTCTGTGCTGCAATATGTATTTGAAGAAAAGATTTCTGTATAAGTAACTTCAAGTCTGAACACTCATCCAGTTGAATATACAGAATCTTTCAAAGAATTGCAATTGTAAGGGAGAATAACAGTGTTTACTTTGATCATTAAAAATCTTGCACCTCATAAACTCTTAGTAACTCAGTATTTCTCACTTGCTCTAAGATTTTTATAGTAGAGTGAGTAAATTAGAGTTTTGAGATACTCTTTAATTCTTAAAACCAGAGATTTGATTCTTTTTGTTATTGTTGAGACAGTGTCTCACTATGTAGTCCAGGCTGGCCTGGAACTTGCTATTGCTGTGTATCCTAGGCTGGCCTTGAACTCATGATCCTCCTGCCTTAGCCTCCCAAGTGCTTGGATTCCAGGCATGTACCACTACACCCAGCCTTAATCCAGAGACTTTCTAAAACTTTTTTGCAGTCCAACCAATTTAAACTTAATCTGGTTATCTAAGAGAATATTCTTTGCATTTTTAAATTGCTTTTTTTTAAAAAACTTTTAATTATCCATTTTATAAAATTATGTATTTATATTTGTCTGAAGTCCGAATTATTTCTGTATTTCTGTTAAATAGTACATATTAAAAACTTAGTATCAGTGCCTAATATTAATACTCTGAAAATGGATTTGGGTGCTATGTACTTGTAGCTAAAGCCTACTAAATGTCTACAGAATAATTAACATACATTTTCTAAGGGTGCCTGTCATTTAAAAGACCAAATAAACATTTGTGTTACATAAATTAGCAGATTGTTAGCAATTTCAAGAAGAATCATTTTTGTCATTAATGTGAGTAAAGTAACCCACATTTTTGCTTTGTGTAAAAGGTACAGTCTGGAAAAGTTACATGTGAATAACCTTCCAGAATTGTGCTCCACTTGATAAATTCTCTGATGTTTTCCTTTAAAAGGGGGATTCCATGATATAATAAATTTATAAAAGGAAAATGTTTTGATAAAATGTTACTCATGTTCTATTGTACATTATATTAATCTTTGTTGCCATTAAAATAAGGTGAGAAAAATTCATGAAGTTTCATAAAATCTTACGCTCCCAGGGCTGCCTCACTTTTTCCATTAGGTCAGGGAGCAAGCACTGTTACCTCCCAGGAGATCTAAGTGTACGCTTTCTCTGGAATCCTGGCCACTGCCATTTTCTGCCAGTTCATTACAGTCCAGCTCCTTCCCAGCAGTGCACCTTCACTTTTGGAAGTGAAGACATGACTCCTAGGAGAACTGAACTTACAGGAATACTAGAAATGGCTGTAGCTGCTGCTGGACAGGGGGTGTGGGCCTTGGATCTAACATCTATACAGTAGTCCTCTCTCTGCAGCTCTCACCAGTCGTTACCGTTTCTAAAGAGCTTTCTAAGACTTGCTTACCAAACAAATCAAAGAAACTTCACTACTCTTAAATTGAGATGATGCCATCCATAGGCAAAGGTTTGTATATTAAATCACATTTTAATTTGGTAATTCTTTATGTCTTAATGATTTTTGTCCATTCAATTCCATATGTCCTTCCCTATAAAAATTAAATAATGAAAATTTTTATTATAATAAAACATTTGTAACATTTTATTAATTTTAAACTCCACCTTGCAGTCTGGTCATTCATGAGGGCCAACCTTGGGGGCTACCTAGGAAAAAGGACATTACTAAGTAAATTATTGTCAGCTTCACCACATTATTTAGAAAAGTTTGATTAGCATGTAAAGAACTGGGATGGGGACATGTGCTTTAGAGGCTGTGTAGTTACAGAAAGAAACCATCAGCCATGTTTTGTTAACTATAGTAAGTTCACACAAACTCTTCAAGATAACCCCTGTCCTTATAGTCTGCATGCAAAGGTTTTACTCCTTTTCCTACAGACTGTCAGTGTGTTTTAATTGATAAAAGCAAATAACTGGCATAAAACCTTTCAGATATAATTTATACAAAGAGTAAGTTTAAGAACAAATTCTAAAAAAAAAAAAAAATTTCCAGGTAGGTTTCTTTTGTTTTTGTTGTTGGTGGAACTGGGTTTGAACTTAGGGCTTTGCACTACAAAGCAGGCATTCCACCACTTGAGCCACACCTCTGTCCATTTTGCTCTGGTTATTTTGGAGATGGGAGTCTCATGAACTATGTGCCCTGCTGGTCGTGAATCTTACCTCTCCTGATCTCATTCTGCCAAGTAACTCAGGTTGCTGGCACAAGCCATCAGCAGCTGGTTTCTAGGTATTCCTTGATGGGTATGTATAGCAATGTTTTAGAGTTTATTTCACCTCTACTCAGAAAAGTATTTGTTTGGTTTCAAAACCAGAGTCTTGCTATGTTGCCCAGGCTGGCCTCCAACTCCTGATCTCAAATAATACTCCTGCTGGATGCACATGCCAGCTAAAAGATAAGTTTTTTATTCAGTTGTCTCAAATTTTTAGATTCATCTGCTTAAGAATTGTTTGTTAAAAGTATACACACATAGCATAAAAATCTTTGTGATTTCCTGCTTTTTTTTTCAGTCCTTTTGTATGAATTGTATTTGGTTTTACTTACGTTTAAAAGCTTGAAATTACCATTGATAACAATGCATCATTCTTTGTCACATTGAGTCAGATATTTAAATAGGTTTTTTTCCTAATGCAATATGTCTAAAATACTCTAAATGTTTTATTTTTCATTCAGTATAAAAGCAATGAATTTTATAACACTGATACTTAATCAGTTCATAATAGCACAAAGAAGTTTCTTTTTAGAATATGTACTATAGGCGTTTAGAACCTATCCTGTATACTGGAACAAATAATTTCAATAAAGTTCACCAAATTCCCTGCAGACTTGGACTTGTGAAGAAGCACATAACCCCTTTAGCTCTTGTATTCTACAGTTTGTTCCTTAAATCCGTCTTGAAGAACAAACTCATTTCCCTGAGTTATTCTTTCTTACCTGTTTATGGACTCGATATTTGTGTCCCTTCCAAATTCATATGAATTTAACCCTCAGTGCAGTAGCATTTGGAAGGTACTTAGGGTTAGGTAAGGTCCAGGCAGTGGGGCATTAATGATGGGATTATTACCCATATATGAAGAGACACAAGACTGTCATATGAGGACAGTGAGAGGGTGGCCGTCTCCAAGTTCCTCACCAGGACTGACCCTTCATCTTGCATTTCATAGCCTCTGGAAATAGGAGTAAACTTGATATTTAAGATCCCAGTCTGTGGTATTTTGTTAGGATGCCCTGTTGAGCCGTATAAAATTGTGTTGACTTTTCACTCATAAAAATAACGATTTCACATAGTTCAACCTATTACCATCAGTACTCAGTCTTGCCTGTCTATAAAACTGAGTTGACAAACCTAGAGGCAGGGTCCTGTGATGCAGAATGTTCTGACCTGCTGAGAGCCAGTTCTGATAAGCTAGTGGTGACTCGTACAATGCAGCAACATCTCTTACCAGTCATCTGTGTCCATCAGCCAAAAGAAAAGCAGTGAAACGTGTAAGGGATAAATGCCACGTCACTTTAAAATGTCAGTTTTCTTAGGGGAATAAAGTTCCCTTGAATCTTCAATGTTGTTTTGCTTCTGATGGTGCTGAACCTTACATTCACAGACAGGAGGCCTTGACGCATATGGCCGGCCAGGGAGGCTCAGGTGCTTGGGTTGTGAGCAGCTCCCCAAGTCCCAGGAGCTGGCGCCTTACTGTATCCCTAAAACTGCCCCTAAAATGCTTAGCCAGAGGCTCTGCTTTTAGGTACCAAACGGGTGGTCAACCACATGTGGATCCAAAATTGCCAGGCATCTTCCCCGTTCAAATGCGAAGCTTTCCTGCAGGCTTGTAAGGGCTGAGAACCTCGAGCCTAGCCCATACATGGAGAATCCTGTGCTTCCAGCTAACTTGTGTGAAGGCCTCTCAGGGTTTTGAATGAGTCTTGAAATTCCCTTTCAGGAGCTAACGTGAGTTACGAGTGTTTTTACATACAACCATAAATTGTGCTGTAAGAGCACAAGAGGGAAGAAGAATTTAAATCGGGGTTTTCTGCTTGATGTGAAGCTGGGCTGTGGTTTTCTCTTTGATTTCCTTTTATTTATTTTTTTTTTCTCCACTATTGATGATTGAACTCAGAGCCTCACATATCATTTCTTTTTAATAAAACATTTTTAAAAAACATTTCTAGTGTTCAACTCCCAGAGGTAGATAAATACAAACATCAGATCATGAAGGGCTTACATAGTCAAGTTTAAACCCCACCTTGTTGAAGAAGCTGACATCAGAGAAGTGAAATGACTTGCCTGTGATGACACCATTGGTTCATTCATTGGTGTCTGTTATCTCCCAGCTCCTGGAGCAGTCACAATGCTAGGGTCAGATCTGTTTTGTTTCAGACTGCTCTTTTCCCTGAACCTAAGGGTACCCATTTCTCTCGGAGACATTTTGGGTATCTTGTCTCTATCGTGTCCCTATGGTATCTGCTCCACATTGCGATGGCTATGTCTATGAGATCCTAATTGTCTCAAAAAAAAGATTTAAAAAAAACAAACCTTTTTACAGTGTCTTAAGCACTGTATGCCTCAGCTGCCAGCTGTATAATACACTTGCTGCCCTTCAGGGTATTCAGAGAAGTGGAACTGGTAAGGCCCTCACCCAGTATCCAGTGAGCTACGCCATGCTGTACCTGTATCTCTAAGATGATGGGCCTTGTGGTGACAGAATTAACACCTTGCCAAGGGGGCTAGGGCCCCAAACGCAGCTAGCTAGGTCAGGGAAGACACCTAGAGGAAGCTACACCTGAGCCAACCTCTGTGCCCAACCTCTGTGCCCAGGCCAGGAGGAAGCAGTGGGGCAGGGCAGGGCAACAGGAGTGCACTTGAACCCAAGACACACCCAGAGCAAAGAGTCATCAAAATAACTTTACTGGGGAAAAGCAGACTTTCTGAAGTCACAGACTTGTTTTTGAACGTTTTTCATTTACAACTAGAATTTTACCAAAGCAACACAATTTACTTCAGTCAAAACAAGTCACTTCATCATATAAAACAAACTGTTGAGGGGTAGACAAGTAGTTCAGTGGTAAAGCACATGTTAGCTTTCAATTCCCAGCACCACCAAAAAGTTAAACCTGTTGAATGCAATATAGTGCATATTTTAGGCTTCACTCATCTTCCTCTTCACCCCTGGCTTTCCTGTTTCCAGAGGAGTCATTTCCTGAAAAGATTGGAGAGATAACACTAAATTCAATATAACTCATTTCTGGAAATTTTTCCAAAGTGCTTCTGGGCTGACACTGGAGCAGTCAGCTCCTGGTGTTGGAACTCGCCCTCTAGCGGTCACCCTGTGTCCACATAGCACAGTCCCTAGGAGGCCAGGATCTTGGGAAGCTGCCATTGCAGGAGGAATTCAGTATTTTAAAGCCTTTTGATATTTTAAACAAGGATTGCTTACGTTTTATGTTGTTTTCAGTATGCTTTTAAAATTTGTGTGTGTGTGTGTGTGTGTGTGTGTGTGTGTGTGTGAAACAAATGAAGTCATCCATGTTTAAACGTTTATGCAACTGTGATATGTATTCCTGTGTGCATCTCAGGGACCTAGGATGGGGTGTGTTAAGTACTCAGAAAAAATAGAGGCAGTAACAGAGAGCCTCATATATAAGTAAGACTTAGTTTCCCTAAAGCAGATACCTTAAAGCAACTGAGGCCAATAGGAAAAGGGGACCAGGAACTAGAGAAAAGGTTAGATTAAAAAGAATTAACCTAGAAGGTAACACCCACGCACAGGAAATCAATGTGAGTCAATGCCCTGTATAGCTATCCTTATCTCAACCAGCAAAACCCCTTGTTCCTTCCTATTATTGCTTATACTCTCTCTACAACAAAATTAGAGATAAGGGCAAAATAGTTTCTGCTAGGTATTGAGGGGGGGAGCGGGAGGGGGTGGAGTGGGTGGTAAGGGAGGGGGTGGGGGCAGGGGGGAGAAATAAACCAAGCCTTGTATGCACATATGAATAATAAAAGAAAAATGAAAAAAAAAAAAAAAAAGGAGTCAATGTCCTGCTCTCAGGACTGATGGAAAACGATGAAAAAAAAAAAAAAAGACTTAGTTTCCACGTGATCTCATAAGAAAAAAGTAAAACAAGGAGTTAGTGGGAAATAGCTTAAGAACATGGAGATGAACACCCTTAGTTACCATCATAGCCCTTCAATAAGGACATCCATTCCTGCAGTGAACATGGTGGATCCCTTGCGTTTTCTATTGTGAACTGTTTGTCATTGTTCAGCTGAGACTTGGGTCTTCAGGCCCCACATCTTGCCTTGCAGTACTTCCATCCATCTGAGATGGCCACCCTGGCCTGTGAGCTTGCAAAGCTCCCATTTATTCCTCAATACCCAGCAGAGAGAGTTCTCCAACATGAAGCCTTCCAAGACCCACCACAGCACAGGCATCAGACCCTCCCCTGGAACACTCCGACTCCTACTGCATTTGCCTTGCTGAACGTCAGGCAACTATGTAGTGATCTGCTCCTAGCCTGTCAGCTGGCTCCTGAGTGCGAGGTAAACCCCTGGTTGGTGTTGGCTTACCTCATCACTGGTGAGTTTCTTTGCCTTTTGAGCCTTATCTTCTGATCCCTCATCTGAGGAGCTGGTTGTGGTTCGTTCCCCTGGAAACAAAGGAATTTTAGACATGGGACTGATCTTTGTAGGGACCAGACTGCAGAGTCAGAGCCACCACAGTTGCCCTCAGTGACCCTGCCTGTTCCCTACATTCTACAGATAAACAGCCATTAATGTGGCTTGTGCACCTTTGATGTTACTTCCAAAAAACTAGACACGTCCTGGTTTGAATGAAAGCCAGCCTGACTGCTGCATAAGCGCCCACCCTCTCCCCCAAGTTTCCAGAGACCTCCAGTCTTGCTTTTGCCCTTGACCACGCTTCTGTCAGTGAGTCCTCAATAAGTGCAGCCCTGGGTCTGTCTGCCCTGTCTGTTCAGTCTCCTGACACATCCTGCCTATAGTGGCTGGTGCCTTTACACTGGGTTTTCCAGAACAACCTTCAGAGATGACCCTTTTATCTCTGAATTTTTCTTCTGCTGAATTACTACAAAAACAACATTGTTTTTGAAGTTTCAGTGGGAAGATAAATGACTTTTACACATGATGAAAGACTTAGGTTTTGTTCCATAAGTTCCCAAGAAACGTGTATGCATCATCTTTAAGAACTATGAAGCTTAAATATTGAATCCTTAATTATGCCATTAATACATATGTAACAAGTATGTATGTAAGTAAGTATATATGTATTGACATTTCCCTCCACAAACACCATTTATTAATAGGTTTTAATTGTTAGTACAGAAATGCCTTATTTTCACAGTTAACCTTTTCTGTAGGAGAACGACCGAAACCAAAGCCAAAAAACAAGGCTTTTGTACCATTAGCCTACGTAAATAACAGTAGGATGGGGAGGAAGAGCTCACAGAGCAAACAGGCTCTGCCTCCTGAAGTGATGGTATTCCACCCCCCACTCACGGAGTTCCCCTTGCTGGTGGTTTCCAGTGGCAGCCAGGCTGGAGGCCTCTTCATCTTCTTCGCCCTCCTCCTCATCACTGCCAGGGTCCTGGTGGAGGGCACACGGCCTCTGCTGGTTCTTCTTTCCCCGCCGATGGCTGGACTTTCGAGTAGATACCCTCAAGTGTTGCTCTGCTTTCTGTAAATAAGCAAATAAACTCTTCAACTTAAAAACTGAACTACTGGCCAGGCACAGTGGCTCACATCTGTAATCTCAGCTACTTGGGAGACGGAGATAAAAAAGAGTGTGGTTTGAGGCCAGCCTAGACAAAAAAAGTTAGCAAGACCCCTTTCTCAACAAACAAGCCAGATGTGGTGGTACACATCTGTAGTCCTAGCTACACAAGAGGTATGGATAGGAGGATCCCAGTCAGAAGCTGGCCCTGAACAAAAACAAGAACTCCCATCTGAAAAAATAACAAAAAGCAAAAAGGCCTATGTGTGTGGCTAAAGTGATACAGTGCTTGCCTGGGGAGCATGAGGCCCTGAGTTCAAACCCCAGTGCCACTAAAAAAAGAAAAAAATCCTACTAGAAACCCTTCCACACCCAGCAGATACCTGGGGCTGGGGAGGCTATCTTTGTTCAGCCCTAAGCGGCAGACACCTGACCTGCCAGGCTCCACCAAACTTCCATGGCCTCCAGATGCTCCCCCTGTTCCCCACAGCAGGATGGGGAGTGGAGGGCCTGGCAGAGCCTTCATTTCCTTCACAGCTGCTGGCATTCTGCACCCAGGTTCAGATGAGCCAGGAATGGTCCTCTGACCTGCTTACTTTTTGTAATGTCTGTCAAAGGTGGTTTGTTTGTTTGTTTTTTATTAATCATCAGTGTTTTTCTGAACTCTCATAGATTAGAGGGCAAACACCAGTACTAACCTACATAGAAGATTAAGCTGGCTCATCTCTGATAAATAAAATAGTAATGGAATAAGAAACAGTAAATTAATATTCTGAAAAACACCCCTTTATTTTTGGCGGTATTGGATTATAACTCAGGGCCTCATGCTTGCTAGGCATATGCTGTTCTCCCTAAGCCATGCCCCCCTTTTGTTTTAGTCTTTTTTTTTTTTTTTGGTGGTGGTTCTGGGGTTTGAAGTTGGGGCCTCACACTTACTAGGCAGGTGCTCTACCACTTGAGCCACTCCACCAGCCCTGCTTTAGTTATTTTTCGATAAGGTCTTGAGCTTTTTTACATAGGTTGACCTTGAACTGCAATCTTCCTACCTATGCTACCCATGTAGCTGGGATTACAGGTGTGAGCCACCACACCTGGGCCTGGAAACATAGCTCTTAATACCCAAAAATCCCAGGAAAAAGCCTATCCAACGTACCTTAATCATTTTTGTACGTTGGCATTCGGGATCATGACCCACCATTGGTAAGATTCTGATCTTCTGTGTCTTTGAACTTCTATCCATGAGTGGCACAGTCATCTTTTTATGTGTAGCACTGTTTGTAGAGTGAGGTCTGCCAGGAAATGAACAAAAAATGAAAACGAATAAAAAATGTTCATTTTTTGTTCTTTGCTGTTTCCTAATATTTGGGACAAACTTACCAATAGCACAAACACCTGTGACAGGGACAGCCTAACACTGAGCTGAGTGAGAAGCGGTTCTTCAGTCTCAGTCACATGAGAAGTTCCTCCTTCTGCCCTACTCCATGGGACAGCTGACTGGGGTGGGGGATAGAAGTGGAGTGGAAAGAAGGAGAGGCAGCTGCAAGGTCAAGGCCTGTTACAAAGAATATCTCCAACTGCAATCATGGAAGGAATTTGAATTTCATTTCCAAAAGGGTGGCACAGAGGCCAGAAGTACAATTTCAGAATAAACAATGAGTGCTGGCAAAGTGGCTCAAGTGGTAGAGCATCTGCCTAGCAAGCATGAGGCCCTGAGTTCAGGCCTCAGTGCCGCCAAAGGAAAAAACAAAACAGTGAGTCTCTCTATCTGGATAAAACCAGGACTGCCAACACAAAGTAGGTTAGTATCCCGAGGGGACAAGACAGCTGGAACAGGACTCCTGGCACAGAAAGAAATGTCTTCCCCAAGGCAAGAAGGCAGTTTTTAATGAGTACCTAAGAGCAAAGGAAGGGTGACCTTGGAAGAGGGGCTCTGAAGGACAGCGAGGGCTGTAGAGAAGGACGTGAGGGATGAATTGGGATGAACGGTCACCTGTTACCTCAGGGTGAGCATGGGGCAGAACGGAACAAAGCAAGCTAGGGACTGTGACCATTAGGATGCATTCTAGGAGGGATCCAGAGGAGGCTGAACTAAACATCATGTCAGCCTTCAGCAATTCACACAACATCCCTGGGAAGTAGACATTGTCTGTTTTACAGCAAAGAAAACTGGAAATGGGTGAGACTGAGCCCCTTCCTGAAGTGCACACAGCCTCCTAACTGGCCCTCCAGGCTTTACAGCCACCAACAGATTTGCTAAGGACACTGTACATGCCCTAGCTGAAGTGTGTGACCATGTCCACAATCTGATTTTAGAAAAAGAACCTTGTGCCCACAGTTATGGAAAGCCAGCTTCTAATAGCAGCAGTGTGGCCTTGACAAGGGGACGAGGCATGACCCACAGTGGGCTCAGCTGACCGGGTTTTGTCTGCTTGGGTGGCCTGCAGCAGCCTCGGGCAGGTAAGGGAAGAACTAACCCTGTCACACCTGCCACAGGCACACACTGACACCATTCTGATGATCGCTTAGCACCTTGAGCCTGTTCACTAGAGGGAAAGGACACACCAAGCAACCAAAACAAAGTCCACTGGGCACTGGCCAAAGTGAATGACACACCGTGTTCCAGGTGACACATCAGTCTCCTGTGAGTTTTGACGGTGTGAGCTGGCTCCGGGAGAAACAGTTAACTTGAGAAAATTGTATGGGAACCAGAGCACGGTCTGTGGTGAGCTGCACTGTGTCCCATGTCCTTTACAAGGGCAGGGTTTTTGTGCAACATTTGCGCTTTGTCGCTTTTTCATTGCATCTATGAAAAGTTACCTAAAGGTAAGTCTGGACTTAAAGATGGCTTGTCCTAGTAGACCCGTGTCTTCCCGGATGAACAGGTGGTTGTAATTGCCCTGTAGAGGGGCTCTGTGGACATCGAACACCTCACTGCCCAAATGCAGGGACATGCTGGAGAGGAGAGACAGTTGAGGCATTATAGGGTGGTGTGCAGTGGGTTCCCAGCGTCCATTCCATCTACCCTGTTCGTTTTACTTCAAATAGTGTAGACGCACAGGTCCTGTCCACATTCTGAATTCACCAGCAAAGGTGCAGTCAATAACTTCACCTCCTTTCACAGGAGAAAGTAGTCAAAGCTACCCCCTTGTCACTTGAACTATAATTATCTTGCACCTTTCCTGATCTCTGCCACTTGAGTAGCAAACAAGTTTTCAAAACATCAAATTATCATATCCGATACCTCACAGATGGGATCTAGCTGTAGGCTTTCACATCAGGAACGCAGAGCGAAAGAATTTGGTCACATCTTGGATCTAGGTCCAGATTTCCCACCAGCATGGCTATGTGACCTCAACTCTACTAGTTCATTCAGGTTCCCCAGGGAATGCCAGAGGCCCAGATTTGGTCAATCCTTTAAAGAAAATGATCCCCAAACAAGGTGCCCCATGGAAAACGTCACTCATCCAGGCGTGCCCTGGAGGTCAACTCTCCTCAGCCTGCTGTGCTCACCTTCCATCTGACCACTTGACTATCCGAGCATTGCTCTCCCTAATTTTCTTTCCTTCTTCATCCCGTCGTATCCTCCATCGGATGGTATTTTCTACCTGGTTCAGAACCCAGATATATTAGGCAACCAACTTTACTACAGCAAGTGACTTATAGTCCAGTGCCAGGAACTGATAAGTAATGACAGAATAAGCTGATTCATCAACACCAAAACCCTGCGATATTGGGTAAACTAATCAGACCTTTTGTTTACCTGTTCTGAGTTCAGTTTATAGCAGTAGAAGCAGAAGCAAAGCACAACACAAACTGGGGTGTTACTGGTGCACTAAGTGCTGCAAAGGAGGACTGGGGACATGGCTCAAGTGGTAGAGCGCCTGCCTGGCAAGCGCAAGGCCCTGAGTTCAAACCCCAGCTGCAAAAGAGAGAAGAGAGATGGAGCCCTCTGGGCTGGGGACGTAGCTCAGTGATAAAGCACTTGCCTAGTGGGCATGAGGCCCTGGGTTCAATCCCCAGCACTGCAAAAGAGGAAGGAAAAAAAACTCTGATACCTCTGCCATCCCAGGGCCACATGGAGAGCTAGTTTGAACCCAATGAAAGAAGGGCTTTCCAAGTAGTCAAGACACAGAAGCTCAGCCTGAAATTTGAATGTTTTTTTTAAAAAATTAACAAATTAAAATCTGAGAGCTGTGCTTAGCTCTGTTTTTGAGTCCAAATTTACCTCCACAGAGTGTCACATTCAGAAAAAGTAGAGTTTCCAGGTGCTCATGGCTCATGCCTGTAATCCTAGCTACTCAGGAGACACAGATCAGGAGGATTGAAGTTCAAAGCCAGCCCAGGCAAATAGTTTGCGAGACCCTATGTTGAAAAAACCCATCACAAAAAAGGGCTGGTGGAGTGGCTCAAGGTGTAGGCCCTGAGTTCAAACCCCAATACTGCAAAAAAAAAAAAGAAAGAAAGAAAAGAAAAGTAGAATAAAAATGGACTGTGCCTACTGCTACCTCTGGGTCCCTGGGAGGAGCTCAGAGGAAACCCTGTTAAGGAAGACAGCACCCCTGCCCAGGCAATAGAGGGTTTTGCCGTCTCTGGTCTTTGAGGAGATGGCACCTGATAGCCAGGCCTGCTCTCCATAAACTGAATCTCCACGAAGAGCCTGAGGCATTTCAACTGTGGGAGGTTGCTGGGACCTAGCCACTAGTGTGGAAGCAGTTCCATACCCCTCCCTACATTTACCCCAAAGGAAGCAGCTAATAGTTTTCAGTTTTCAATATTTTCTATCTTTACTTTTGCCAAAAACTTAAAACTAAAAAAAAAAAAAAGGTAAAAAAAAAAAAATCATTCTACAGTGGAAAACAGGAAAAATCTTCTCCCCTAAAAATATTGTGAAAAGCCATTTACTTCCTTGTTTTAGAATTATTTATTGATTAAACAGGAGACATTAAAGATTTTCATAAGCTCAATTCATCATCCCTGTGTTTTACTTTACAAAAGAAAACACTTATCTGGACATGGTGTATGTCTGTAGTTCCAGCTACCCAGGAGACTGAAGCAAGAATCTCACTTGAGCCGGTGCCAGTGGCTCCCTCCTGAAATCCTAGCTACTCAGACGCAGAGATCAGAAGGCGAAAATACCCAACACAAAAAAGGGCTGGTGGAGTGGCTCAAATAGTAGAGCGCCTGCCTAGAAGTGTGAGGCCTTGAGTTCAAACCCCAGTATCACAAAAAAAATAAATAAAAAAGAGGCTCGCTTGAGCCCAGGAGTTCAAAGCCAGCCCGGAAAACATAGGGAGGCCTCATCTTAAAACACAAGCAAACAGAAGCAAAGCTAAATGGAGTAGGGCAGGGGCAGCACCTTTAACTTCAGCCTGGTCCTGTCTTCCTCATAAAGCATTTTCTCATCTTCAAATTCATCTTCATAAAACTGTGGATCGAAGGGTCTAAAAATCGTTTTAAAATGTCATGTTAGTCGTGTTGATATGATTAATACCGTGCACCAATACACTTCTTCAAATAGCAGTAGACAAATAACTTCATGTAAACCTTCAAGGAAGTATGCAAATTATTTTCCTGAAAATTTGTTGTTTAAACATACTGCCTAAAATAAAATCCAAATGTGACTAATAATTCGAAATCTTTATAGGCAATACGTAGTCTACTCTTTTTTAAAGACAAAGTAGGAAAGCATGGTGTACACACCACAATCCTAGCATTTGGGAGGCTGAGGTGGGAGAATCATGAATTCAAGATCCTGTCTAAGAAGAACCAAGCAAAGTCGTGATTTAATTGCACAAGACCTTTTCTCGTGTCCTTACTGTATACTACCCATGGTCACTATTTTGCCATCAAAACCACTGTCTAATTCCAGCACTCGGGAGGCTGAGGAAAGAGGATGACAGGTTTGAAGGCAGCCTGTGCTATAGCAAGGGCTGGCGATGTACCTGAGTGGTAGAATGCTTGCTGAGCATTCGTAGGCCCTGGGTTTGATCCCCAATTACCCGTCCCGCCCCCAAAATCTTTATGTTTTCTAGATTCACAGAGGTGTTTGCACCGAACACTTGGAATGTCTCTGGCATCGTTCTCGTCTTCCAATTTCTCAGTTTTATACTTGTGAGCAACACCTTTATTAGTGTGATGTCTGATTATTCAGAGGAAGTTACCAAGATGCCGGAAAGATTACTAACATTGAAACTCTCTTCAAGAATTCGACACTTTTCCATATTTTTTCTGGTATTTTTTTTGGTGGTACTGGGGTTTGAACTCAGGACTTCTAGCCTGCTGGGCAACACTCTACCACTTAAGCCACACCCCAGCCCACTTCATCACTCTCCTATTATAGTAAATCCTAAATTTATTTTTCTAATTACATGAAAAAATTTATCTTATGATTAGTTAACTTATCATAAATAAGAAAACATATTTATATTCCTCTAGTTGTGTTTTTGGTATCTTGAAAATGTTATTCAGTTCTCTTACTTGGATTCTATATTGAGAAACTTGGGAAGTTTGACAAAATACAACTCATTTCCTAAATCATAGCTGACACTGGGAATTTCTATTTTTATTCTGGTTTCAGATGTGGGCTCCTCTGCCTGTGGGTCCCGGTCCCGGGATCCTCCATGTTCATCCTAAGAGAAGAATGAGAACGCGAAGCTTGGAGACATGGGGTGGAACTGCTGCAGCCCCACCCTGTACTGCACAGGTGCAGGTTTGACAGAAGTCAATTCAGATGCCACCTTAGGGATAAAACAGTCAGCAACCCTCCAAATCTCTCCCTCAGGTCTCACCACCCCCCTGCAACAAACAAACAAAACACCACGGGAAGTAAGAGCTGTTAGATCTGGGGAAAACACCGGCTTTGTTGCCATATCTATTTTGCATCTGACATTCAGCAACACAGTGTTGAAATTCAACCCATCAAGACTGAGTGCTGAGGAAGTTGCAGAAGAATAGCAACACAGCCCTCGCCAGGCGCGGGTTTCAGTAAGAAAAACCTTTGACGTGAAAGGCTTTCAGGGTGCAGCCTGAAGTCTATCATCCAGCTCATTCTGAGCGGTTCCTTCTGTGCCTTGTAATATCCCGAGTGCCCAGTGCAGCTGAGATGTCACAGCATGTTCCTTACCCCCGCCCCCCTCAACGCGACAGAACTGACCCGTCAGCCTCGGAACTGCTGCTCTTAGCTTAGCTTTCAATAAAGCAATCCGATCGGCTGGGATTAGTGAGTATACTCACAGCAGACTGCCCTGGAGCCCGGGGTTGAGTGTCCTCATCACTCTCAGAAGAAATGTCTTCTATATCCCCAAACAGATCCATGGTCCCCCTGTAAGCTTCAGGGTTGGGAAAACGCAAAGGATGAGTTAGCTCTTCGACATACTCCCGGCATCCACAAAGCAGCCTCCACTCAACCAGCCTCTGCCTCTGAGCCTGGCCCGCGGCAGCCTTGCTGGATGTCGTCTGAGGAGCAGGGAAGAAGGCAGAGATGGTGGGACAGGCAAAGCCACTGTGATAGCCAGCTTTCCATGGTGCCCTCGGCACCACGTCACAGCTGTCTACGTGGTCAGTAGGACACAGCCTCGCCAGTGTGGCTCTTCCACGTTGCTCTGTCTTTTGTACTCGCTGTGGGGAAGCAGGCTGCCTCAGGGAGGCTCAGGTGGCGAGAAACAGGCCTTTGCCAAGAGTCACATGAGCCACCGTGGGAACAGACGCTTCAGCCTCCAAGGCGGGCCTGAGGGAGACCAAGTCAGAACCATGCAGCTGGGCCACTCCTGAATTCCTGCCCCCAGTATCGGTGTGCCACAGCTAATGGGTAGTAGGGAGCCACCAAGCACTGGGGCAGGGAGTTTGGTCACACAGCAACAGAGACTGACACAGCCTCCTAGCGGGCTGCTTCTCCCCCCTTCCCTGCAGCTCTTCCACCATTCTCTTTATTTTCCAGTAGCCCTCATGGCCTCCTACAGTCTCAGGATTCTCAAAGTGGAGGCTCAAGCCGTCCACACAGGTCTGTTGTCCTCTTAAAAGTACAGATCCACGCGGGCCCACGCACACATTCTTTCAGCTAGGCTTGCAGGCAAAAATGATCTGCATGAACCAATCAGTATACATTAAAGAACTGTGACAATGACCCAGGCAAGACACTGGCTGGAAGAAAGGAGGCTGAGCCATCAGCAGGTGCTAAGACCAGGGACACTCACTCACTCAATCCAAAACCAGTGGCTTCCACCAGTAAGAGCTGCTCAAGTGATTCCATCTTCAGTTTTGAGTTACCAGCTCCTCAGGATTCATCACTATAGATACTGAACTTGACTTTTACCAGTTTATAAATGTTTGTGTGGTCCCAGTACCAAGATCTATCAGTCCTCGCCCCTACACTCATCTTCAAAAAGATGTGTCTTTTTTTTTTTTTTGTGGTACTGGGGTTTGAACTCAGGGGCTACACCTTGAGCCACTCCACCAGCCCATTTTTGTGATGGGTTTTTTCAAGATAAGATCTCACAAACTATTTGCCTGGGCTGGCTTTGAACCACGATCCTCCTGATCTCTGCCTCCTGAGTAGTTAGGATTACAGGAGTAAGCCACCAGCACCTGGCTAAAAAGATGTGTCTTTAAGTATGAACATGATGAAGGGTCTGAAGAATTTCCCTAAAATCTCACTGTTGAGTTTTCTTGGCCTACAGGAAATATTCCTGTGATGTACTCTGTGCTTCATCTGATAGACAAGGCATTCAAATTTAAAGTGGTTATAAACTTGTCCAAAGTCACACAGGAAGTAAAGAGCAAAGAGGTCACCTGACTCCAAAGTCTATCACATAACCATCGCTCAGAGCTGAGGGCCTGAAACTTTCTCCTTGCCTCCCCTGTGGTTCCTCTAATGTCCATTTAGCCACACCAAATAATGCTGCCTATGGCTATTGACGTAAGCGGCTTGATACTCATGCCCAATCACACGTGTACACTTAGTGCCAGGATCCATGAAATAATAACAGGCTAACTCGACAACATGCAAATCCAGTAAAACATCATTTAACAAATTTTTAAAACTGGAGGCCAGGCACTAGTGTCTCACGCCTGTAATCCTAGCTACTTGGGAGGCTGAAATCAGGAGGATTGAGGTTCCAGGCCAGCCTGGGCAAAAAGATTTGCGAGACCTCATCTCAGTGGATAAGAGCTGGACCTGGTGGTCCACACCTGTCATCCCTGTGACGACAGGAGGCTTAAAATAGGAAGATCCTGGTCCAGGCCGACCTGGGCAAAAAAGTGAGACCCTGCCGGGTGCTGGTGGCTCACGCCTGTAATCCTAGATACTCAGGAGGCAGAGATCAGGAGGATAGTGGTTTGAAGCCAGCGTGGGAAATAGTTCATGAGACTGTATCTCGAAAAACCCTTCACAAAAAAGGGCTGGTGGAGTGGCTCGAGGTGTAGGCCTTGAGTTCAAGCCCCAGTACTGCAAAAATAAATAAATAAAGCAAGGCCCCATCTCCAAAATAACCAGAGCAGAAAGGGCTGGAGGAAGAGCTCAAGCAGTAGAGCACCTGCCTAGCAAGTGTGAAACCCTGAGTTCAAACCTCAGTACTGCCAAAAATTTTAAAAATCAAAACTATACAAAACACATTCTCTCTGACCACAATGCAATTAAAACAAAAATCAGTATCAGAAAGATCAATAGAAAATCTGCAAATACTTGCAAACTAATCAAAATGCTTCTATATAATCCACAAGTTAAAGAGTAAGTCTCAGGGAAAATTAGAAAATATAACTGAATAAAAACGAAAATATAACATCAGAATTTATGGGATGCAGCTAGGTATACCAGTCCTTATATAGAAATTCATAGCATTAGATATTTTGGAAAATAAGAAAGACCTCAATCAATAATCAAAGCTTCCACTTAAGAAAACAGAAAAGGGGAGGGGGGCATGACAGCGTATGCCTGTAATCCCAGGTACTTGGGAGGCACAGATAAGGGGATCACAGTCCAAGGCCAGCCCGGGCAAAAGTTTTTGACACCCTATCTCAAAAAAAATAAAATAAAAACCAACCTGGGGGCACTTGCCTAATAAGCACAAGCCTCTGGATTTACCACCCAGAATTGAAAAACAATATAAAGGCCAGGCATGGTGGACACACCTATAATCCCAGCTACTCAGGAGGTGCAGGTAGGATCATGGTCGGAGATTGCCACAAGACGTTATCTGAAAAACAAACTAAAAGCAAAACTGGTGCAGCACTTGTCTAGCAAGCATAAGGCCCTGAGTTCAATTCCTAGTAACACCAAAGAAATAAATAAAAAGAAAGAAAGAAATGCAAAGCAAGTAGAAGGAAATAATAGGAAAAAACCAACAAAACTGAAAGAAATCAATGAAACCAAAACTTGGTTCTGCAAGAAGACCTGTTACTATTTGACAAGCCTCTTACCAAAGTAAGACAGAACACAAATCACAAACACGAGAAACGACAGGGGCAACCCCTTAAAAATAAGGGAGCATCGGGGCCCTGGGTCCCTTCCCCAGCACCACCAAAATAAATTAATTTTAAAAATTAAAATTAAAACATAAAGATCTGAGTTTGTACTTCTCTTTCTGTGAGTGCTGCAGAACCCTGGGAACACCCATCCCTTGCCAGTCCTCGCAGTCACGCCTGCTGCCTAAGAAATAAGACTGGCAATCGACTGACCCCTGACCCCTGACCCCATCACACCTGCCTCCCCAAGGTGGGAACTGAGGCTGTGCTCAAACCCAACCAGTCCTGAACTCCACTGCTTTCCAACCCAGTGCAATGAGGTCGTAGTTCACTGCCCTCTTAAGAGGTCAGGGAGCTGGCTTTTTCCCTCCCTTTTTTCAGCGTCCATTAATTGTGCATAGGGACTTCACTGTGTGACCACACGTGCACACAATGTGTGCATTTCCGCTTTGAGGACTTGTTTTCCACACTACCAGTCAGGTTTCTAGTCAGGGGAGGGAAAACGCACCATCTGGGCAGACAGTACTGGAACTTAACTTTGCAGTACTGAAACTTAAACTCACGGCCTCTGATGTGATTTGAGGTCTTTCTTATTTTCCAAAATAACCATCTACTGTTAGAAATTCCTCTCTAAAGACTTACCTCGCTGCATCCCACAAATTTTAATGTTATATTTTTGTTTTTATTCCGTTATAAAATACTTCCTAGTTTTCCTTGAGACTTCCTTTCACTCATGGATCGTGTAGAAGCATTTTGATTAGTTTGCAAGTATTTCCAGATTTTCCATTTACCTTTTTGATACTGATTTCTGATTTAATTGCATTCTCTGTGGTCAGAGAATGTATTTTGTATGGTTTTGATTTTTAAAAAAGAAATTTTGGTGGTACTTGGTTTAGAATTCAGGGCTTCACGCGTGCCTGAGCCAAGCCTCCAGCCCTTTTTGCTCTGGTTATTTTGGAGATAAGGTCTCTCGCTTTTTGCAAACTCTACCATTTGAGCCACAACTCCAGACCCGAATTTAATATTTAATTGTCATTAGGTTTAAAGCTGTTGACACAGAAAGAGAACTCAAAGGGATTACCGAGATGGTAAATCCAGAAAACAACTTCCACAGCTAGGACTGACAAGCACAGGGAGGAGACGGAATCATTAAAACTTAAAATACTTACAGATAAAGCACCCCGGAGGTCAGGCGCAGTGCTGCACATCTGTAATCCCAGCACTGAGGCTGTGGCTGGAGGATCATGAGTTCAAGGCCAGTCTGAAGTACAAACTGAGACCCTGTCTCACAAAATGCAAAAACAGACAAACAAAAACACCCCACCCAGCACACACGCAACAAAAACCAAACAAGAAACTTCTACCTGAGGAGGCTCCGCTGCCCACGGCACTAGTATCCTCAGAGTCCAGTGAGGCCGGCCCCCCAAGTGTTGGTAGATCCGCAAGGTGCCTTCAGCTGCCGTAGAAGGGCCCACCCCTGCTGGGTGCAGAAGGGTTGGTGGCCCCCTCAGAGGCTGCAAGCCAACAGGAAGCCCCCAGAAAGCTCCAAGCTCAGACAGGAAGGAGCATTCTTTTCCATGCCAGCCAGGTGCCCAGCCTTCCTGCAGCGCCCCCTAACAGGGCAGCTGGCCAAGCTGAATCGAAGCCAGGTCTGTGTCACCATGGAACAGCAGCTCAGAGATGTAAGGATGGGCCCCAAGGTGGGACTAGAGCTTAAATGCTGACATGCAAGTGTCTACTAGTTAAAAAAGTCAGTGGCTCAGCAGTAAAGCACCTGTCTGGCAGGCATGAAGCCCTGGGTTCGAACCCCAGTACTGCCAATAAAAAAAGGTTGAAAAAAAAAAAAAAGGTTGAGTCAGGCACTGGTGGTTCACACCTGTAATCCTAGCTACTCAGGAAGCAGAGATCAGGAGGATCATGGTTTGAAGCCAACCCTCAGCAAATACTTTCCCAAGACTCTATCTCAAAAAAAACCATCACAAAAAGGTGTTGGCGAGGAGCTCAAGGTGTAGCCCTTAGGTCAAACCCCAGCACTGCAAAAATGAATAAATAAATAAATAAGATTGAAAAAAAATCAAGACTACATTGCCTTGGAAGAGGTGAAGGCCAAGGGAAGGCTCTTAAAAGCCAGGCATAGGAGTTTCAATTTGGTTAGCCAGGAAATAGCAAGGCATCAGTTTTGAGTTAGGAAAGTGACAGTGACTCAGGATCTTTCTGTCTTTTTGCTGCCACTTTTCTTTCTAAGCAGGCTTTAGGGTAGGCCTCGCACAACCACTTCTCCCAGACTGTACTGACAGCACCCGGAAGGAGGCAGAGAAGGCAGAGGCTGTTGATGAGGCTAGTTATGAAGAGAAAAGCATCCTGCAGCAGGCAGATGGGAACGGGTGCATTTAAAACATCTGTACACTCTTCGTTATTCTCCATCATGAAGACTCAGATTCCCGCCCGCCTTGCAGGAAGGGTTGCTAACAGGGAAGCCAGTGAGAGGGAGGCTGTGTGGTCTCGCAGGCTAGGTCACATGAGGTAGTACAAAACAAAGTAACATGGCTTTCACCTGGTGCTTGCCTGAGACGCCTTTGGGACCAGCAAACACAGGGAGAAAGCAGGGCCAGGACTGTGGTGTGGGGGGGACAATGGGACACTCATTTCACTTACAAATAAAAGGGGTGCCAAGATCTCTGTAACCAAGGTAAGCAACATTGTAAAGCAAATTCTATTTATTTGTGTGTGTGAGAGACACACACACACACACACACACACACACACACACACACACACACACACACACACACACACACACCAGGGATTGAGGATTTGTACATGCCAGGCATGCCCTCTACCACTGAGCAATGTCACCTGTAAAGCAGTATTTTTTAAAAAATCAAAATTAATGCAGAAAAAAACACGAAAAACCTTTTAAAAAGACTCCAACCCCGCCCTGCATGACTCTCCTAACTTGCTGTCAGACCCCAACTTTACTTACAATCTTGACACTGTTCATTGTATATTTTGCATTCATTCTGATTTTTTTAAAAATGCACCATACCACTATTTATCAGGTTTGTTGTGGCAGGGTAAATAACCCCTCAAAATTCAGGTGTACCCAGACCCCCGGAATGGGATTTACTTGGAAACCACACAGTATCACTGAATACAAGACCACACTGGATTAGCACGGTCAAATCCTTCCCAGGAGGGGGGCGGCCCTGCAGACACCTTGGCTTCACACTTCCAGTCTCCAGAGCTGTGAGAGAATAAATTTCCATCATTTTAGGCCACCCAATTTGCAGTACTTTGTTAGGGAAGCCTGAGGAGACTCATATGATCGCTGAGGTTATTTTTACACCATTTAAGTCCTTGCCTGGGGAGAGGTCTTGCTGTACCTCGCCCTGGTCTCAGCCCTGGTCAGGAGGCTTCTGGAGGAAATGAGCACGGGTGCAGCAGAGCGTCGGGAATTCACTAACACCTGACTCAGGGTAAAGCGTTTACAGAACCTTCTGCCTTTGGGAAAAGTACATTTTTTTGGTGGCGCTGAGCTTTGAAGTCAGGGCCTCGCACACGCTAGGCAGAAGCTCTATGGCTTGAGCCATGCCCCAGTGTAAAAGGACATTTCTTAAACACAGGGCTTTCTTTTAAATTTTTTATTACAATTAAAATTACACAAATGCAAATCAATTCATTTCGATCAAAATAACTCATGTTTACATATTTATAAAACAAGCTGTACAATAAAATACATAAAATGTTTTCTGCTTCAATCATCTTCTTCTTCCTCTTCATCACTGATCACATACTTCTTATGCTTTTTGTTTGCTTTATCCTCATCTTCTGCTTTTCTCTTTCCAGAAGGCTCACCTTCCTAAACATAGAATTTTTAAAAATCTAAAAGTCATTAGAGAACATTTCTAAGGTGGTTTATTAAAAGTAGCTCTGAGTTCACTGACCCTCTACAATCCAAGCTAGCCTCAAACTCGAGATGCTGGGATTACAGATGTGTGCCACCATGCCTGCGCTTGCTAGGCAGGTCCTCTACCACTTGAGCCAAGCCTCCAGCCCCCACAATAACTTTTAATAAGAGTTTTCAGCAGGGCTGGGGGTGTAGCTCAGTGGTACAGAGACTGACTAGTATGCTCTGGTTCTATCCCTGGGTTCAGTCCCCAGCACCACAAATTAATAACAATAATAAATAATAAATACACTAGATAAATGAAATCACTGGTCGAGTCGTGGTCTGTTTTCAAATATTCGTGCATTTGAGGCTTTTTTAAAATGGTGGTAGAGATTAAACCTAGAGGCAATTTAAAATGACAACTTTGCAGAGTTCATTAGAAGCTAGCTACAAAACCCCAACTTTACGTCCCAGCAAACTGCAAAGAAGTTGCTTACACGGAACCACTGCACAGAAAACTGGAAATGGGGTCTGCCCTGGGAAGGGTCAGGGCTCCCCCAGGAAGTTCCGCCTGTGTAAACAACCATGTGTCCTGACTGAGCAGTTCCACCACCAACCTTTGTTCTCTGTTCTTGCTGCATTTAACTCTTTTTATTATTTAAAATTAGTCATTTTAAGGATTTTTTTTTTTCTTTTTTTTTTTGCAGCATTGGGTTTGAACCCAGGGCCTTGCACTTGCTAGGCAGGCGCTCTTACCACTTGAGCCACTCTGCCAGCCCAGACTGCCAATTTTTAAAGAATATATTTGTTTGTGATATATTAAAAACTCACATCATAAAACTTTTCAAGGAAATATTTGAAGAAATTAAAGACCTTCTCTACATGATCCCTCCATTTAAAATTACTCTGTGCAATTTTTCTAAGAGAAACAAATAATTCAGGAAGTTATCTAAGAAATGATTTTTACAGATAGAATTTAAACATAGAAACATTTAAGGGTTGGAGGCACAGTTCAAGCTGTAAAGTGCCTTTCTGGCAAGCTCTAGGCCCCAAGTTTAAACCCTGTTATTGCCAAAAATATATATGTATATATGCACATATCAACATTAAAATAATACCAAACACTGAGCCAAGTACTGGTGGCTCCTGCCTATAATCCTAGCTACTTGGTAGACTAAGACTGGGAGGATCTGGTTCAAGGCCAGCCCAGACAGCCCAGCAAATAGTTTGAGACCCTATCTCCAAAATAACCAGAGCACCATGGACTGGAGGCATAGCTCAAGCAGTACAGTGCCTGCTTTGCAAGTACAAAGCCCTAAATTCAAACCCCAGTCCCACAAAAAAAAAATTTTTAAAAAGCTCATCACAATGAACAAACACTGAATACAACACTCCAGAATTGCCATTACCTAGCCTCACTAAAAATGAAATGGATGCACGAATGAGTTAAAGCTGGAGAGCTTGCTGGGACCACAGGATGCTTCCAGACGTAGATGCAAACTGGCAGTTTACAGCTTTTTTCCTGACAGTCCCCAGGGCTGGCCCCCTGAGGGAGAAGATAACATCCTGCTATGGAAGTACCACAACGAAACCCCTTTGTACAATTAATACATGTTAATTTTGTTTTTGGTGGCACTGGGGTTTGAACTCAGGGCCTCACACTTGCTAGGCAGGTGCTCTTACTGCTTGAACCCTAAAATACATGCTAATTTTAAAAAGTGAACATCTCACACCTGTTTCCTCCCTTGCTGTCCCAATTGTCTTCCCACAAACCTGGAGTGACACAGGAGGGCTCAAAGAGGAAGTTAGGAATGTACAAAAGGGATCCAGAAGTCCTCCTCCATCTACATTCCAACTGGCAGCATCAAAGTGACTCCAATAGCGATACCAGAAGATCATGTTGCCCTTAAGATGTGACAAGTGCCTATCCTTTCCCACGGCCCAGCCTGGAACAAACCCAGCTACTTCTCTCCCACCCCACACCAGCAAAGGCAGACAGCACCTCCTGGCTTTCCATTTATGTTTAACTGAGGAATCTCGCAAACATTTTAATGCAAGCACTATTTTTTTGAACATGAGTGTGTTAGAACTGTGTCTTCAGCTCTAAAATTCTTTAAGGAGATGAAATTTGAGGGAACTGCATGGTACTTCTAAAACGTGGTACAGTCTGGCTTCAGTTGCTCACATCTGTAATCCTACTCAGGAGGCAGAGATCAGGAGGATAGCAGTTTGAAGCCAACAAGACCCTATCTCGAAAAACCCTTCACCAAAATAGGGCTGGTGGAGTGGCTCTAGGTGAAGGTCCTGAGTTCAAGCCCCAGTACTGCAACAAAAAAAAAAAAACCAAAAAAAGGTAGTGCAGACGTCTTGAGGCCCTGGGACGGGGCCCAGCAGCAGCCAGGAAAGGGCTGGGCTTTCCCAAGAAGTCCAATCAGAACCAGTTCCGATCGCCTGGGGTGGAAGCTGCAATTCCACTTTGAAAATCTGCCACAACTGACTTCCTGGAAGCCCCATGGACTCCCAGCACTTAGAAAGATGTGGAATTTCCCAGGGTGACCTTCCTTTGTGAAAGTAGGCATGAGGACGCTGCCCCACTGAATGTAGCAGGACAATTCCTGTACCACGCACAAATGAAATGATGACAAAAACACTGAAGACTAAAACAAAGCTTGCTAATGAACAGAGTACAAGGTGGATGATGCAGCTGCCCAGAGGAAGAGCTGAGGGAGGAGAGACGGGAAGCAGGCATGAAACTAACTCCTACCCAGCCTTCTCAGCAGCTAAGCTCTTTGTTAAGAAGAGGCATGGTCTTCATGCCTTTCCACTGTCTCCATCCTTTCAACCTGGGCCTTTCCATTTCCCCAGTACCCTGGAAACAGAAGACCATTAGCTTAGGTTTTCTAAAGTGAGGGAGAATAAAAAGCTCTCTTTTCTGATAACTTAGATCTTGCTGAAGAAGGGACGGTAACACTTCCTGCCTAGGGACCTGTCACCATGTTTCCCAGGTTTGTCTCTGTTACTCACTATAATTTAATAACATTACCAGACAGCAAGCAGAAACCCCACAGGATACATGAGTAAAGAGACTCAGAAAAGTGAGCTGATTCACCCACCGGTGTAAAATAGGAAAGGGTAGCACCAAAAGTCAACACGCCAGCTCACTCTAATCCAGACTCACCCTTGCCGCATGCACACCAAGGTGTGCTTGTGCCATAACGTGGTTCTCTGGCATGGGAACCTGGGCTGTGAAAACTCCCCTGTACCTCAGAGACCTACCCAGGCTCCTGGCGTTTAGGTGGGTTTCGTGTGCAAAACACAGAAAGGGTCTGAGAGCAGGAAGGCCCCCTTTCTCTCTTCCACTGTCCAACTGCAGTGACAGAAGAAGAGGCAATGAGGAAGTTGGGAGGTCCAGGGAGAAGTAAAATCTGTGGTCCAGGAAGGAAAGGGACGGCAGGAAGACGTAGGAGGATATTTGGATGGGGAAGGAGTTGGGTGGGTTGTCCTGCAAATGGGAGGCCATTTGCAGGAGGCACTTTTTTTTTTTAATATATATTTTTTACATATGGAACGTTTCATGAATTTGTGTGTCATCCTTGCACAGGGGCCAGGCTCATTTTCTCTGTGTCATTCCAGTTTTAGCACATGTGCTGCTGAAGTGAGCACAGAAGGCACGTTTACGTCAGACAGTTACAATCGCCCAGCCAAGGAGACAAATATCTCATGTATCACATTTTTTGAAAAAAGAAAAAATGTCACTTGTGGGAATAAACAGAATCCCGTGGCACCTCTCAATTTTCATTCACAGTTTCTGCGTGCCAAGAAATAAGCAACATCTGCTTAAACGAGGGCTGCTGGGCTGACACTCAATACTGCAAAAGCATCATCAAGACGCAACTCATGGGATTTCCAACGAGGGTGGTGCAGAAACAGGGAACATTCTGTCTGGCTATCCAGCACAGAGTGCCATTACCAGACAGCAAGCACAAACCCCATAGGATACATGAGTAAAGAGACTCAGAAAGGTGAGCTGATTCACCCATGGGTGTAAAATAGGAAAGGGTAGCACCAAAAGTCAACAACCCAGCTGACTCTAATCCAGACTCACCCTTGTCGCATGCACACCAAGGCGCAATCAACAACCTAAGAACAGAACTCTGTCACGCGAGAAAAGAGCTCATGAAACCCAAAATGATCTTTGGGTAAGAGGAACACAACGCCCATGTCCTGCAATATGGCAGAACAATGCGTTGAACAACCTTCTCACTGAAAATACAGCAAATTAATGTGGTAGCAAGAAAATAAAGTATAATCAGTGGCCAAAAATTAAGTGAAAGGAGAGTAGAGCACCGAGGCAGGCTTCCTCCCAAGGCAGGTGCGGGCTACAGAAACAGGAATGCTGGTGTTCATGCCTCGCAGGGTGGGGAGGACAGAAGACAAAGGCCGTATGGTCACCTCCTAACCATCACCTTGGGGGTCAGGATTACAGCATATGAATTATGGGACACAAACCTTCACATAGACCCCAACTATGCCTGCTGGCTCTGTCACAATACCTTATTTGTATGCATTCTGTGGTTAAATGACTGATTTCTGAGCTCCTATTAAAGAGAATTTCTGAGATCTGGATTGATGATTCCTCCAAAGATGGTCTTTATTGGCTTCTCCCAGGTTCCTTGGGCACACGACCGCCTGGGACCACTTTAAATTATATTTTCAGCATAAAGTCTTTTTAGATTACCTGAAAAGTAATGAGTGCTGACTTGTAGTTATGAATTTGCCTGGAAATTTTTTGGTTTTGTTTTTAATCTTAAAACTGCCAATTAGTTAATAACATTTGAGATTAAAAATTGTTGCAGTCATTAGAAAAGAGGCACACAAACTGTATACTATGGACCTGATCTGAACTACAGCCTGTTGTTTTTTTAGTTTTGTTTTGTTTTTACAAGTGAAGTTTTATTGGAACCCACCCATGCTTATTCATTTAGGTATCATCCACAGCTGTTTCCTGCTACAGTGGCAAAGTTGAGTAGTTGCCACAGAAACCATACAGCTCCCAACATCTAGCTTTAAAAAGACTGCTGATTCCTTCTCAGAGAAATGGGATGAGGCTTATATCCTGGCCCACTTTACACTAGAGATAGAGCCTCCAGGGTCTGCCGTCATGCACTCAGCTTGGCCTTTTTTGGGAGCCGTATGTGACCTTTTGGGAGATGAACAGGGCAGGAGGGCAGAGCCCTCCTGGATGGAATTAGTACTTTTACAAATATAGCCAGACAGACCTGCCTTATATTTTCCAGCATGTGAGGACAGTAGAGTGTTCTATGTGAACCAGGAGACAGACCTCTACAGAGGCTGGGGCCCTGATCTTGAATTTTAGCCTCCAGAGCCGGGAGAAATACATTTCTGATGTCTACCTGCCACTGGGACCATGGCACTTTGTTATAGCAGCCTAGATGGGAAGGCAGTAAACTCAGACATGTAAGGTTTCAGAGACTGGAATTACTAGAGGTAAAAGAACACGTGATGTTTAAAATGTTTAAACACATCAAAGAAGGAACTGAAAATCTGAGTAAGCAGCACTAGTTTTAAGAATCACTGATTTTAGGGGAGGCACTGGTGGCTTACACCTATAATCCTAGCTACTTGGGAGGCAGTGATCAGGAGGATCAAAAGTATCCAACACAAAACAGGGCTGGGGGAGTGGTTCAAGTGGTAGAGTGCTTGCCCAGCAAGCATGAGGCCCTGAGTTCAAACCCCAGAACTGCCAAAAAGATTCAAAAAAGAAACTAAACCTCCAAAGGAGAAAAAAAGCTTGACGAAAGAGATGAACATCAGACACTACTAAAGAAAGATGCAGTGAACTTGGAGGATCTGGAAACCTAGGAAGCAATTGAAGAAGCTGAGAAGGTGGGAGGACCATGAGACGACCCAGTGTAGAGAGAGCCGAGACTCACTGTATAGGCCCAAGGACACCACTGGAACAAACTCCAGGAAACACAGACAGGGGCCTTGTGAAACAAGTCGGTGAAGAACACTGGCCCTGTCTGCTCCAACTTGGCAGTCCCCCCAACACCCAGCCCACGGTCACCCAGATCTGCCAAGTGTGGTGCCACCAGTGGAGCAGATCCACCCCCCTGCTAACCCTCCCTCCCTCCTCAGCAGCACCAGGTACAGGATCCGCAAGGATGAGCCACCGGACCTGCACGACCTCCCAGCCTTCCCTAGGCGCTCCTGAGCCCCACACCCCAAACCTAAAGCAATACACTCAACAACCTCTCTCAACAACAAACTAACCCCCACAACAACCACAAGAATCAGCAAAATTGAAGACATTAATAGAGATTATGTAATCTAAAAACTGAGAAAATAGAACAAAGAAAGAGCAGAGCCTCAGAGAAATGTGAGACACATTAACCCCCCCCAACTTATACATAATAAGGATACACACACAAATAAAAAAGGGGCCAGGTACCGGTGGCTCACACCTGCAATTCTAGCTACTCAAGAGGCAGAGATCAGGAAGATCGAGGTTCAAAGGCCAGCCTGGCAAATAGTTCATGCGACCCTATATCGGAAAAAACCCCTTCACGATAAAGGGCTGGGGGAGTGGCTCACAACATAGAGCACCTGCCTAGCAAGCACGAAGCACTGAGTCAAACCCTAGTACCGCCAAAAACAAACAAATAAATAAATACCAAGAATAGACAGAAAGGAGAAATATCCTCTGAATGACTTATCACTGTCTAGATCAGTGTCCTGGAGCCCTGCTTCTTTTCTTGCCAGCCTCTCCATCTACCTGGAGTGACCTGGCAGAGAGAGTTTTCCTACAACTTTCTACTCATGCTTCAGTACCCAGCAGAGAGAGGTCTCCATGCAGCCTTCCAAGACCCACCACAGCACAGGCGTCAGACCCTCCCCTGGAACACTCCGACTCCTACTGCATTTGCCTTGCTGAATTTCAGGCAACCATGTAGCAATCTGCTTCTGGTCTGTGAGCTGGCTCCTGAGTGCGAGGTAAACCTCTGGCATTGGCTACATGTAGCTTACCTCATCACTGGTGAGTTTCTTTGCCTTGAGTAGCCTTTGAGCCTTATCTTCTTCTGATCCCTCATCACTGTCTGAGGAATAGATTCTGGCTCGTTCCTCTGGAAGCAAAGGAATTCACTGAGTTACTTTCAAAGACATGAGTGATCTGTTATTCACCCTTAGCTTTTTCCTTCTGATAAATATCTTCAGTTCCCTCCATACAATGAACCCAGAAAGACAAAGTAATTTTTAAAATTTTAATTTAAAGATAAAGTTTTAAGGCCAGAATGACAGTACTTGTAATCCCCACTACTTGGAAGTGGAAATAGGAGGATTAAGGTTCCAGGCAGCACAGGCAAAGTTAGCATGAGACCCTACCTGAAAAATAAACTAAAAGCAAAAGGACTATGAATGTGGTTTAAGTGGTAGAGTGCTTGCTGGTGCAAGGTCCTGAGTTCAAATCCCAGTACCACAAAAAAGAAAAAGAAAGTGAAGTCACTTACTGAAAGTGGATGAGTGATAAAAAAAAAAAAATGACAGTAGCTTCAGGTAACATTTATTTACTCCTTGTTATGGGTAAGGCCTGGGCCAAGTATTGTAAATGTACTACATCACTCAATCTTTGAAATAGCCTCATGCTCTAAGTACTATCAGCAATAAGATGGTTTTTTTTCCTAGATGAAGTTAAAAGAGGCATGGAACCTACAAAAGTCATTCAATTAGGGCTGGCTGAGTGGTTCAAGTGATAGAGCCCTAGCAAGCATGAGGCCCCAAGTTCAAACTCCAGTACTACCAGAAAGAAAAAAAAAGTCACTCGATTAAAAAGCAGCAGAGAAAGCACATTAGAAGCCTAGAGCAAGTCCCCAGAGTTCACTTTCCAGCATGTGGTCTTCCCACCGTCTGTGGGAACCTTGGGTGAGACCCCAGAAGATGAAGTATCGAAACAGATAAATATCTTAGAAGTCAGATGATCTTGGTTCAAGAATTTACCAACTACATGTCTCTAGAGAAGTGACTGAACCTCTCAAAGTTTCAGTTTCTGCAATAAGCATTAGGTCAATAATGGGAACTACATCAAATGCTGTTTAGAAACCAAATAAGATGTGGAGTGCTTGCCTGGGATTCAGAGGTGCTGAGTAAATGTCAACCATTAGGAATTACTGACACCATGAAAGGAGGACATCTGCAAAGGACAACTCAGAGAAAAGTCAAGGAGGAAGAATGAAAGAAAGCATCAGGTGTTCTCTGAATCATTTAATTTCATGATTCTCAGTTAGTAATAAAAAAAGTTGAGAAAAGTTCCAATACAACTGGTAAACTTTCAAGCCAGAGAAGGCTGAAGCTCAAGCGACGAACTGAGAGGGGAGAAATGGCAGTTCCCCTTCCAGCTGGCCCAATGGACTATTAAATGACCAGGCCACTGCACCCCGCTCTGGACACTCACTAACACTAGTTCTTTAGCTATAAACCATCCAGTGACTTGATGTTTGGATCAAGTTGCAGACTCACCTCGAATGCCCCCTTTGTACCGGTTTTTAATGGCTGCCAGGCTGATGGACTCCTCGCCTTCCTCCTCCTCATCATAGCGATCGGGCTCCAGGTAACTGGCACTCAGCCCCCGCTGGTGCTGCTTCTCTCTCATTCGGCGCTGCTGAGACTCCCTCCGGATGGAGGCCCGCAGACGCTCTTCTTCTTTCTGTAAAGAAGCAAATGACCTGCTTGTTATGGTTTCCATGTGGTCCCAGATTTCAGGTGTTGGAAATTTAATCCCCAAAGTCATACATTCTGGTATTTAACAGACCTTTGGAGGTGATAGGTGAAAGGATTAATCAAGGGTTAATTTGTGCATTAACAGTATGATGGGTGAGCACAGCAGTGGCCTGTCACAAAAGCAAGCTTTCTCTCTTGATGTCTTGCCATGTGATGCCCTCCACCATGCTGTGACGCAACAAGAAAGCCCTCACCAGATCACCAGATGCCAGTACCATGTGCTTGGGCTTCCTAGCCACAAGAACCTTAAGCTAAATTTCTTTCTTTCTCTCTTTTTTTTTTTTTTTTTTTTTTGAGACAGTGTCTCACTATGTAGCCCAGGCTGGCCTGGAACTTCCAATCCTCTTGCCTCAGTCTTCCAAGTGCTGGTTTACAGGTATGCACCACCACACACAGCTAAATTTCTCTTCTTTATATATTACCTAGTCTGTAGAATTCAGTTATAGCAATAGAAAACAGACTAAGACAATGTCCAACTTTTTAAAAGGAACACTTTTGAAAAAACCACAACAAAATGCACTACTTTTGTGTCCAGGTGAACCCACTTTTACTTTAAGGAACATGTAACTGCCTAGTGTGGGATAACATCTATCTTGTGTCTTTAGAGAGCATCTTCTCCTTCTACACCTCTGTAAGCACACACAGGTAAAGAGGCAGAGGAATTCCATCAACCAGCCCAATCAGAACTGGTACAGGCGTGGCCTGAGAGCTGTACTGTCCTCTGTGCTGCCACACACAGCTCACAGAGAAGTGACCAGCCAGAGAAACCCACCCATGTCCAGGGGACTCCTGAAAAGGGAAGCTGTCTCTATTCATCACTGAGCTCCAGACACCTGTCCTGCTCAGGGTCCACCAAACTCCCTTAGTTCTCACATACTCCTGTTCCAGCTCTCAAACCAAAGAGCTCCCCACAGCTCCTGACGACAGGTACCTGAGGCCTGATAGGGGAAGGTCCCCAAGCCACAAGGCAGAGCCTTCATTTCCTTACACCTGTTTGGCATTCCATACCTTGGGGTTCACACAGGAAATTGTCGGGGGAGGGTGAGGCCTGCTGGCATTTCTTTGAGAGTCTTCCTCATTCAATTACTTGGTATTGTCATACACAATTCCAGTTGTAATGCTAGAAATTCCGTGCAAAAGAGCGTTTTGTTAAGTAGTAAGTGGCTTTACTGAAGTCAGAGTAAACATCACTGTCAGAACAAACTAGCTGCTGGCTCCTTGTCCACATTTCCACAGAAGCTGGGGCAGTGGAGGAGGGTGTGGGGCTCTCGGAGTGATTCATAGGGCCATTCCAATAATGCTGAGACGAATCTGCAGGTTCCTACAGCTCTACCAGCCTGCACAGAAAAGGAGGGAACAGAGCAAGAAGCAAGGTCCCTGTGCACCACTGGGCTAGGCTCTGCTGCTCTGTCTAGTTAACCTGCCTCCATGACCAAAACATAGGATAGAGGAAAAAGCAGGTGCTCAGGGCCAAACCCTCATGAGAGCCTAACGAAGAGATTAGTAAGAAAGGCCCAGAGGCAAATGGACTGTCTTAGCCTCACCGTGTCCTGCTGTACTGAGGAATGTGATTACTCACATGAGGCAGGCCAGGTAATGTGGGGGATTAGATGGAGAGAAAATACAATGGAGCTGCGCTGCTTTATTCTGCTTCTTGGAAGACCACTCACATCAGTAAAGCATACGCTATATACTCTAGGAACAACGCCCCAGAATTCAATCTGTGCCTAATTAGCAGTTATCAATTGACCTTAATAAAACACATAACCAGCCCGTTGTAACTCAGTGGTAGAGTATCTATCTAGCATGCATAAGACCCTGGGTTCAATCCCCAATACCACAAAACAAAAAACACACTACCTGGTCTTACTCTGCTAGATTCTACTGTATGCACTCTCCCATTCAAACTGCTGGTCTATTTTCTCTCTCAAACTAAATCTCTAGAATTTCCACTGCTTTTTCACATGGATTCTATATCAAATGTAGATGACTTAATGATGTTTGAAATTATTTGTGAGGGCTGGGAATGTAGCTCAGTGGTTAAGTGTTTGCCTAGCATGGACAAGGCCCTGGGTTCAATTCTCAGTGCTGAAAAAAAAAAAAGAACGAAATTATTTGTGAAATTTCAGAAATTTCAATCACCAGTTTTGTAGTTGAACTCCCAGGTCCTGGTGGGAGAGAATCCAAGCCTTTTTGTCTATTTTACCATCAATGCTACATCACTCCTTGTTTGACAAGTACTTAGGAAATTAACCCAACTCCACAGTCATGTCAGTTGGAAGGGGAAGAAATGGACCACTAAGAGACAAGAAACATATATTTTTAAAAAGTGCGGGATAAAGCTTAGCGAATGTACCTTAATCATTTCTGTGCGCTGGCATTCAGGATCACGACCAGCCATTGGTAAGATTCGAATCTTCTGAGTCTTTGAACATCTATCTGCAAGTGACAGTGTCATCTTTCTATGTGTGGCACTGTCTGTAGAGTGAGGTCTGCCAGGAGATGAACACAAAATGTCTGTTTACCAAATACATTTGTCAGCCAGTCATTCCCACATCACAAAAACAAGACTAGGTGGAGGATCATGAACTTTCTTCATTCTACAGCTCAAGAGACTTTCTTTTCTCATGAAAGTGAAAAACAGAATGCTAAGGTTAAAAAGGCTTTGTATAGCATGATCACCTTCTAGAAGCAGAAAATGGACAGGCTCAAAGAGCATTAGTTGGACCCCAGGTGCCAGATGCAAGCTTTGTTCACAAGATATTTGACTTAGTTGTCACAGCTGACCTACGAGATAATCACTACATTTTCTAGATTAGGAAACGAAAGTTGTACAAGGTCACACAGTGGAAATGGAATTCAACTAGAGCTTCATCTGATTCCAAAGCCCGTACTTTGACAATTACAATTCTCAAAAAGCTAGGTCATAACCAACATTACTGTGCCTCTCTAAAGGTAGCATTTTTCTAACGGCCTCCTATAACTAAGGAAAAGCAAACACAGCCTCTCAGTGCGACACCTCCAGTCTAGAGAAGGGCGATACCTCCCCACCTGCCCTGGCGCACTGGTCTGCTTCAGGGTCACATCCCTGCAGGAAAACTGAACTCACAGCACAAGTCAATGAGATGACCCCAGTCCTAACAGCCACCTGCCTCTCCTGATTACACCCACACTGTCACACCCTAGTTATCAGCCTCCCAGACCACTTTTACTGAAAAGAAAGGGCACAATGACCAGCAGAGACAAGGATTTTAGGCCTCTTTGCAGTTATAATAATCAGTGGAATTACCTGACATTCTGGTTTATGTAACAGTCTCACCTAAGTCAGGTTAACATGACCTGGTACCTGAGAAAGCAACTTTTTGTGTACTTGACAAAACAGCCTTTGAGAACTAGATCTTGTCCTTGGTGAACTATATTGAGGGGTTACACCAACCAGGAATCACACATTACAGAACATATTTCCAAATAGTACATTAATAAGAATAGTTACCTAAAGGTGAGTTTCGTTTTAAAGACGGCTTGTCCCTGCAGACCAGTACCTTGTCTTATAAAAAGATGATTGTGGTCGCCCTGCAGTGGGGCTTTGTACACATCAAACACTTCATTTCCTAAATGCAGGGACATGCTGGAGAGAAGAAACACTTCACATATTAAAGTCAAAAAGCTTTCACGCCCACTGAAAATGTGAACCAACTGCTGCTTTCTCTCTTTACCCAGAATTCAGAAGGACAAAAGAGAATAAAGAAGTTATGATGAGAAAAACTGACTAAATAGAAGTAATACCTGTGGTGACATCTGCTTGGCCTCTATGTTACTGGTGAAAGACAATATTCCTAAAATGTCAAATTGTAAGTACTATGCATGTGGTCAAGAGAGTGGTCTAACTTTTCCAAACTAATATGTTATAGCTAAAGAGGATGAAGACCACATTTTGGCAACTTTGATGTCGCCCACCAACTAACATTTCTCTCAGGTTTTCTATGCAATCACAGAGAGTAATTAATGGAAACCCATCCCCCACCCCCATGGTCCTAGTCCATAACTTGCTCCCTCTTAACCCATTCTGGGTATTTCAGTACTCTTCAGGTTGCTGTGCTCACCTTCCATCTGACCACTTGACTATCCGAGCATTGCTCTCTTTAATTTCATTTCCTTCTTCATCCCGGCGTATCCTCCATCGGATGGTATTTTCTACCTGTTTTAAAAACACAAGTACCTTAGGAAATTGTAGTTTGACTCTATACCTTTTTTCCTCAAGAGGCACATAATCACAGAATAAGCATCACAGGCAAGTGACAGAAAAATAGACAACACTGAACCCCTCTTACTTTAATCACCTAGAGATATTGAATAAACTAAGAACAGAGAAAAAAATATGCTTAAGTGAATGCCTGTGCTCCTAGCATCAGAATCATAAAGGAAATTCAGTGCCAGAATATTGGAGCAGATACTCAATCTGTAGTGGCCCTGGGATGTTGGAAGATAAATAAGAGGTCCAGACATGGTTGTGTATGTCTGTAAGGAGGCAGAGATCAGAAGGGGCACAGTCTGACCCGTCTAGAGAATAAAGCAAAAAAGTATGAGGTTCAAGTGGTAGAGTGCCCACCTAGCAAGCACAGGGCCTGAGTTTAAACCCCAGTACTATCAAAAGAAGAAAGAAAAGAAAAAGATACAATAAGAGCTTTGAGGGACATGAGAGATAAAAGCTTGAGCCTATGAGGTAGAACTAAGACTCTTATGTAATCCTCACACCCTGTAAAAGTGGGACCAAAACACTGCCTACTATCCCAGTACATAGGGAAGTTTGTCACATATAGGGCAGTATAAAGAAGTATCCATGAAAATCAAAGTCCCAGGTTTAAATAGGTTTACATCTTAACTTCGTATTACCTGCATGGTGGAGAAATGCTAGACAGATTTAGAAAATGAGGACCATTGTTAATGAATTTGAAAATTCACTGGGTCCTCCAGGGACATATAGCACAGTAACTGCAGGCCATTCATCACTGCTGCATCCTGGAAACCCACTAAAATGAGACTAAAGAATAAAGAAGGAAAACACTAGCAAGATGAAAAGAATGAGAATGAAGACAGCAACGAGAAGAAGCCAACATTTGGAAAAGTCACTGACAAGCCTAAGTAGGGCGGAAGACCCTGCTGCTCCATCAGTCCTAAAAGCGCCTGCTCCCGCTCCCCCTTAGGTTTTGTATCTCCACATTGTTAGCTGCTAATGTCTTTGCAACTGGGTCCTAAAGATTTGCATCTAATTGTCCCCTTTATTTATTCCTTACTAAATAAGCAATAATAAAACCAGCTGATTAAAAAAGCTCAGTAAAACGGAACAGTGCAAGTGTGGAGCACCTGCCTAGCTAAGCTTGAGGCGCTGAGTTCAAACCCCAGTACCACAAAAAACAAACAAAAAAACCCACCTTAGTTATATGCATGAATTAAGTATGATGCCATGGGCTACAGGTGTGTCTCAATTGGTAGAGCACTGGCCTAGCAAGTGTGAAGCCCTGAGTTCAACCCCCAGTACCACCCAAAAAAAGAAAGAAAAAAAATTAAAAAGAGCAGTCTATAATAAACATTTTGTACTCTGCAACAAAATGTTGATGTCTGAACTCTGATGCCTATACAGAAGTATATAATAGATATATTGATACATGCTATTACACTATAACAGAGTATATAAAAAAAGCAAAAATAAACAAGTTGATAAAAAGTAAATAAAGAAGGAACTACCACAGTAATTAACATGTATGATAGAAACAATGAAAAGCAGTAGAATAAGGCCAGAGGCATTAAAGCAGCCAAAGAAATTAATTCTGCTACCCTAAATCAACACATACACATGTTCCAAGGAAATAATATTAACAGGTAAGTCAATGGTACAGAGAGAACAGTGTCAAACGAAAACACAGTCCACATACTGTACCTATGAATTCTGTGATCTTGAGCAAATTATTGGCATTTGTTCACCTCCATTTTCTTACTAGATTAGCATTCCCACTAAAAAGAGGAATAATCAAGTCTCACTGAAGAGCTTGGGGAGCCAATGCCTTTGGGTAGAAACCATCTTTCCTCAAGGTTATTTAGGTACTTGTGGATTTACCACATATGAAGAAGATGTTTCTATTGGAAATATATAAAAATTCAGCCCCTGATTCTAAAAATGTTAGACTGCTCCTTCTTAACACTATGATTCTATGCACAGTATCCACTGGAAAAGAATTTATGAGAAACTCTTGGATTTGAATTTTTTTTTAATGCAGAGTTCCATTTTCAGTATCATGGGTTCAACTGCCTCTTGTTCCTTGGTACAACTCAGCTCTAACACATCTGTTTAACCTCCATTCTCCTTACTTACTTAAAAGAAGATTAGAAGCTGCATATTCCTATGGCTTCTCACAACCCTGTGGACAATAACTAAGGAGACCATTCAGGGAATGACGATGGAAAAAATATAAACATCAGAGGCCTTCCTGGGATTAAGAAACCAGAGTACAAGGTATCAAAGAGGAGCATGCACAGGAATTTAGTACAACAGAATTCTCTCCTAACAGTCAAGAAGAGTAGTTCAAAGAACACAAAGAAGAGAGCTATAGAGTGAGGTTTGAGGCGCTAGTAATAAGTTTTTCCTTTTGCACATGAATTATCTATAAAGAACCTGAAGGACTTACTCTTTAGGAATTTGTTAAAACTTTCACCCACAGTACATATGAAGGCAGTTCTAAATACCTGACTACAGTACTCTTACTCTGAAGGAAGTAGCCATCACTCTTTTAGAAGTAGCAAGAAAGTATTGATAGCCAGAAAACACAGAAATGATGTTTTTATAGAGAAAAGGCTACATTTTCTTCCTTAAAAATATTTCAGATTGTAAAAGACCACGGGTATGATCTTTAGCCAGCACTGCAAAAATAAACACATACATAAAATAAAATAAAATTCTGGGGCTGAGGTTGTAGCTCCATAGCACAACGCATGCTTAGCACATGGGAGGCCCTGGGTTGATCACTAGCATTAAAAAACAAAAAAAATCTGAAAAGGTAGATAATTCATTTGGTTGACAGAAAAGGAAACATCAAAAATCATTTTCAAAAGCTCAAGTCTCAAGTTAGTATCCCTAGGGTTTTTAGATATAAAAGTAAGAAGAAGTAAAGCTGGAGTGGTACCT
This sequence comes from Castor canadensis, assembly GCF_047511655.1. Classification (NCBI taxonomy): domain Eukaryota; kingdom Metazoa; phylum Chordata; class Mammalia; order Rodentia; family Castoridae; genus Castor; species Castor canadensis. The sequence continues at coordinate 141,890,886 of NC_133387.1, forward strand.
TTAATTTTAACCTCGTTCTACCTTCTTCATCCAGCATTTCCTCATCTTCAAATTCATCTTCATAATACTGAGGGTCAAAAGGTCTACAAATTGTTTTTAAAGTAAACTATTAATCATGTTTTATAAAGACTATCACTATTACATAATTACAGATCTCAATATACAGCACTGTGTCAAAAATCATAGCATAAGCCAGATGCCAGTGGCTCACACCTGTAATCCCAGCTACTTGGGAGGCTGAGATTGGGAGGATTACAGTTCAAGGCCAGCTGGGCCAAATAGTTCCCAAGACCCCGTCTCCAAAATAATCAGAGCAGAATGGACTGAAGGTGGCTCAAGAGGTAGAGTGCCAGCTTTGCAAACGCTACTTTGCAAGCATGAAGCCCTAAGTTCAAACCCCAGTCTCATCAAAAAAAAAATTTCATAGCATAATTTTAAAAATCACAATGTATTATGTGTGTGTGTGTGTGTGTCTCTTCCAAAACAGGACACATGTGTCCTAGCTCAGAGAGTTAACTTAGTAAATAATACCAATCAGCACTGTTTATTGAGCAAAACAAAGCCATCACTTTTCTAGACGAACAATGGCTGTTGCAAGGACATCTGCAGGGTCTCCAGCAATTTCACCACTCTCAACATCAGCGTTTTTAACTAGCTACACAAGTTAATGAATGTTTTGAAGATTTTTGCTCTGTTAATTTCTATGAGAGCATGAAAGTCTCCCTTAACAGTAGTTCATACTTTCCTATCGCACGATTGATTTGATATATTTTATTCAGAAACACACAACCAATTTTTCCATTTCTGTGATTAGTCAACTCAATGTAAAGTAAGAAAAATATCAACATTCCACAAATTTCTACTCAACATCCAGAAAACTTTTCAATTGCTTCCTTACCTGGGCTCTACACTGAGAAAGTTGGGCAGTTTAACGAAATATAGGTCATTTCCTAAATCAGTGTTTACTTTAGGTATTTCTACTTCTATTCGGGTCTCAGGAATTGGCTCCTCCTCCTGCTGATCCTGAGGCAAGCCATTTCCATCCTAGAGAAGAGTCACAGGATTTTAGAGCGTTTTGGGACCTCAGTAATGCCTAGTTCCACCTCCACACTTCACTCAGGTGGGCAAGAAACACTTAGACATCACCTTGAGGCTCAATCAATCTTCAAACCCCATCACTACTCAACTACCTCCAAAACAGCTCAAGCTTGAATACATTAGACAATACCGTATCTCTTTTCTGAGAAGTCTACCTTCCAAATATTCATCAACAAAAGTATGAAATTAATCAACACTTCAGTATGAAGCCACTTTACAATCCACATAAGAGCATGAACACAGCACACACTTCTTTGCATGAACAAGAAAACCAATTTAGTCAATTGTTCTGAAACCACAGTCTTGCTCTCCTTCCACCCGAGGCATGTGACCATCACCACCTCATGCTGAGTAGTTATTTCTACACCCGCTTAGAGGCTGGAGGTGTGGTTGAAGGGGTAGCGTGCCTGCCCAGGAAGCACAAGGTCCTGAGTTCAATCCCCAGGACCACAAAAAAAAAAAAAGACAATCTACTCTACTGAGAAGCAAGAGTTTCCTACGGAATTAAGAAAGTTGCTTGTTTATTGTATTTTTATACTGCAATTCAGTTACTGACTTCCTTCATCTCTGAAACTTTTTACCATGCTTTGTCTAAGAGTCCCCTTTCCCACTGGTAATTTTACTTACCACAGGTTGTCCTGGAGTAGGTGGTTTATCTTCTCCATCACTCCCTGAAGATATGTCATCTGCACCTCCAAACAGATCCATGGTTCCACTATTATCTTCAATGCAGGAAGAGAAATGCACAGTATTAATGTCTAAGAGTCTTCAAAGTTGAACACTTTACCCTATCACTAAGGTTTCTAGACCAGCAAGAAGACCACCAAGAATACAACCCTACAACTGGCTCTCAGATTCCTGCCTCGCACATGTATGAGGAGGCAGCGCTGCACAGGAGGTTCTTCTTTCCTCTTTCATTTCTGGCATCTTTGTTCCTGTGCTTTCCTTTATTCCCCAGGAGCCCACTTGTTTCCTCCAGTGCACACACTCAAAGATGGGCTTATACACTCCATACAGGCCTTCTCTACATGCATCCTCAAGCTTCAAAATTACAAATCCAAGTCTACGCTGTCAACACAGGCAACATCAACAGTCTATACAAGCCAATAAACCAAGGTGGAGTGCTACAAATATACAAACACAAACACAGAAGGGTGGTCAGAAAGCAGACTGCTTAAATTGAGACCACAGAAGTTACAATTATTGGTAATAACATGGTGTAGGATAAAACTATAACAGCTTGTTACTCAGACAGAGTGGTGGGCAAAACCAGTGAAAAAGAAGAGGCAAAAAAGGCCAGGTTACTAAACATCATCTACATGATCAACCAACAGAACTAAACCCTCCCAAACCACTTTTGTGTACCTTCTTGATTACCTTCTTCTTAGTTCATTGTGGTTTTATGTTTTGGTTTTGCTAGTACTGGGGTTTGAATTCGGGGCCTTGTGCTTACTATGGCAGGCACTCTACCACTTGAGCCATACCCCCAGCCCTTGCTGTAATTGTTTTGTTTTGTTTTTTCTTTGTGGTACTGGGGCTTGAACTCAAGGCCTATACCTTGAGTCACTCCACCAGCCCTTTTTTGTGATGGGTTTTTCAAGATAGGGTCTCACAAACTATTTGCCTGGAGTAGTTTTGAACTGCAATCCTCCTGATCTCTGCCTTCTGAGTAGCTAGGATTACAGGCGTGAGCCACCAGTGCCCAGATTGCTATAACTTTTATACTAACACCTTCACTGCACAGTTCTTTGCTATTTACAAACAGGTATGCACATAGATGAACAGGAATATTCCTTTCATCTCTACAACAAACAAACTTAACACCAGGTTTTTTATGAACTCTTCAACTAATCCATAACTTGAAGTACCAGTTTCTTCATCTGATATTAACTTGTTAAGAACGTGAGAACAAGATACCCTGGGACTGTCATTATCAAACTGAAGCATGGACATCGTCACTTCCATCCCAACTGGAGGCTCATCCCTCAAATAATGGATCCACTCTTAACGATACACAAAGAAGCAGGTTCTTCTTCAACTGATGCAGCACAAGCAGTTTCTCCTCTCTGCACAACTCTGAGTACACTGAGTGTACACATTACACTTCTGTGGGTCATGCATTCTGGGTTTTCCTCATGCATGTTTGGGAGTACATGACATTTAAATATAGAAAGAGATATGAAAATATGCATCGTATAAGAAATAAAAGGGCTACCTTTTGGCACTTCAGTGTCACTATCTGCTTCTGAATCAGATGCAATTGTGTTCTTGCGTTTCATCCGTAAGACTTCATCTTCACTGTCACTGCCTCTTGCAGATTCTAAAAGAGTAGAATAACAAGTTCTGTGTAATTGCAGTTACATCATAGCTTTGAATTTTATGCTTTAAAAGTAATACTGAAGAAGAACTGGGATACCTCCATACAATGCAGTACCACTCAGCAATACATAGGAAAGAACTATTGACACATTGAACCATTTGGATGAATCTAAAATGCATTGTGCTAAGTGAAAGAAGCCAATCTAGTCAGGCATCGTGGCACACACCTGCAATCCCAGCACTTAAGAGGAGAGAGGAGAATCACGAGTTCAAGGCCAGCCTGGACTACATAATGAAACTCTGGCTCAAAAAAAAAAAAAAAAAAAAGTGCAGGAAAGGAAGAAGTAGCCAATCTGAAAGGCTACATACTTACTGTATGAGTCCATTTATATAATATTCTCCAAGATATAAGTACAGTGGAAGAATGGATCAGAGGTGCAAGGGTTGGAGTGAGGAAGGATGTGACCACAAAAGGGACAGTATGACAGAGTTTTTTAGGGTAACAGACCATGCTGCATCCTGTGGTGGCAGTTACACAAATCTATATATGTGTTAATGCTAATAAAACCATACACAGCGATTTTTAAAGAGGCTAGGGGTGTAGCTCAGTGATAGAGTGCTTGCCTTGTCAAGGCCCTGGGTTCCATCCTGTATACCACAGGGAAAACAAAAATTGCAATAAACAGACAGGAAAAAAAAAATCAACTTTACTGCATATTAATTTAAAAAATCAACTTTACTGTATATTAATTTTAAAAATCAACTTTATTGTATATTAATTTTAAAAAAGTCACTGGGCACAGTAGTTCATGTGTCCCCAGGACTTGGGAGGCTAAGGCAAGAGCATCACAGGCCTAGAATACATAGCAAGATCCTGTCTCTAAAATAAAATGAAGACAAAATTTAGAAAAGGAACACTGATAGAAATGAGAAAAGTAGTACTAAAACTTTTGATCAAATTTATATATGGCACTTTATAAAAGAAAAAAGGTAAAATTTATGGAAAGAAAGAGACAAACTATTTTTACCTAAAAACTTCATGAAAATCACTGGACACTGGTGACTTACACCTGTAATCCTAGCTACTCAGGAGGCAGAGATCCGGAGGATTGCGGTTTGAAGTCCTCCTGGGCAAACAGTTCATGAGAACCTATCTCAAAAATACCTAACACAAAAAGGGCTGGTGGAGTGGCTCAAGGAGTAGGCTCTGAGTTCAAGCCCCATTACGCAAAAAAAAAAAAAAAAAAAAAAACCTTCCTGAAAGTCCAAAAGTTAGCAGGATGACAGCTCCAAGATTCTCCACTATGATCCCAATCGTGAGTCAGTGTGGCAGTACTGGGCAATCAGATCCTTAAAGATTCTGATTATAGTACAAATAGTCTTACTTTGAACTACTGCAGGTCTCTGCAGGTCTGTATCTATCTCTGGATATTCTACCCTCCTTTCCTAAAAATACCAAAATGTGGTTGGGACTGCTATCCTGTGAGGTTATAGGGAAAATATTCCACCATATTTAAGCTCTGTAAGAAAACAGGATGGAATGTAAATAATGTAGATAACCATCTATAGAAAGGAATCAACCCAAATGTTACTTCAGAAAACTTCAACCACTAGCGGTATGGCTCTAGCAGTAGAGCAGCTACCTAGCAAGCTCAAAGCCACAAGTTCAAAGCCCAGTGCAGCCAAAAAAAAAGCTATTTAAAATAATAAAAAAAATAGAAAGACTTCAACCTAATTAAGGTGACTTTCATACAATACAGAGAAAGGTGATTCCTAAAATTTTTAATATCCTGTGTGAAGGATTGTTGACTTAAGCAGAATTATCTCAGTGTCAATTTCAATAGGGGACCCAGAAGCAAGAGGTAGGCTGTGTGTTTCCTGTAGTCTTTAGGGAATGGGTGCCTGACCCAAGCTCATCTCCACAGGGTGGGGACACACATGACAACCTGTCACCACACAGTTCCACTGTCCACATTTGTGTTTTCTACATGTAATGCTCCCTGGGCAACTCCTGATTAGTGTTGATTTGCACCCAGAGAAATACAAGGATAAGTGAGAAAAAAACAATTCCCTGAAACAAGTAACTTTGCAATTCAATTTTTATACATTAGTTTATTATAAATTTGATTAATGTGAGCCTAATCACCTCTGGATCTCCAAAAGCTAAGTTGAACATAATGCCCACACCTTAAGTATGACCCTGTGGGGATATTTCACAAGCATCAATTTTCTCCAGGTCAGTCTGTTCTCACACGAAGTGTGCTCCATGGTCACCACGAAAATGGAACCAAGTCAGTTCATTATGTAGCTCCTCTAGCACTACACGTCTTGTTTTCTAAGACTGTCCTTGATGGGGTTTCGTTTTCCTTTTGAGGTGCTGGGGATTGAACCCAGGGCCTCACATGTGCTAGTTAAGTGCTCTACCACTGCCTCACACCCTCAGCCCAGGACTGTCCTCTTTAATCTTTTTTTCTCTGCTCTATCATCAATGAATCAATGGAAAGAGAAGACATAGAAAGAAATAATAGGAAGATTTAGAAGAAGAAAAATGTACAGTTAGAAAAGTCGAAATGGAGGGACAGAAGAGAAAAAAATAAAAATGGGTGACAAAGGTGGAAATGATAAGGCATTGGGCCCATATTGAATCAATGCTCTTATGAAACCACTTGGGACCCCTAAACATCCCACCTGATTTGTGGTCCTGGTCCTCTTCGTCATCTGAGTGCCTCCGGTCTTCGTCTGAGGCCTGAGGCCTTTCATCATCAGAGTTTTGCATTTTCTCTTCATCAGACACCTGTGGTCGCTCATCGTCATCAGAATTCTGCTTCTCATCGTCATTATCTGAGGCTGCCGGCCGCTCATCATCAGAGTTGGCCTTTTCCTCTTCAGACAGCTGCTGCCTGTCCTCATCATCTGTGTTCTGCATTTTCTCCTCATCGTCTGAGTTCTGCAGCTTTTCCTCGTCAGACTGGTCACTTTTCTCTTCTCGGTCCCACTTTTCGTCATCCGAAGGTGCTTTTTCGGAACCTTCTGCCTCTGAGTGATGGCTCCCTCCATCCGATCTGTGACCTTCGTCCTCATCATCGTTATGGACCTCTGACCCGCTGTGCTGATCAACATCAGAGCCATCGTTATCTTCATGCTCAGAAGGCTCAGAAGCTTCTGATCTGTTGTCCGATCTTTCAGAGCGATTGTCACTGCCACTGTGACGAGAAGCTCCCTCATCCTCACTGTCATCTCCAAAGAGCTCCTTATTACTTGGCTGTTCAGAATCACCTCTTTCGTCTTGGTCACTTTCGCTTCCAGAGGCATTACTGGAATGGCCAGAAGCAACATTTTCCTGATCAGAATCCGAGTCAGATCCAGAGTCAGAATCTATGAGAGCATACAAACAGGTGACATCAGCAAAGAAAGTCACAGTAAAGAACTCCCACAGTCCATCCCAGTTTAAGAGCAAACACAAAACTGGCAAAAACTATTAGAATCACTTTCTCAATACTCTGGACACTGAACAAAAGTTGCAATAACCAGGGGAATGATTTAAGAACAACTGGCTGAATCTCAGTATGAAAACAGAACTCAAACTCAAATAAATCGCCTGGTGCCAGTGGTTCATGCCTGCAATCCTAGCTACTCAGTAGGCAGAAGTCAGGTAGGATCGTGGTTGGAAGCCAGTCTGCCAGCCCAGAAAATAGTTACATAAGACCCTATATCAAAAAAACCTATCAAATGGTCTCTAAACTGAAGACTACCCACAGAGTGGGAGAAAATATTTGCCAGCTACACATCAGACAAAGGACTGATAACCAGAATATATAGGGAACTCAAGAAACTAAATTCTCCCAAAATTAATGAACCAATAAAGAAATGGGCAAGTGAACAAAACAGAACTTTCTCAAAAGAAGAAATTCAAATGGCCAAAAAACACATGAAAAAATGCTCACCATCTCTAGCAATAAAGGAAATGCAAATTAAAACCACACTAAGATTCCACCTCACCCCTGTTAGAATAGCCATCATTAGCAACAGCACCAACCACAGGTGTTGGTGAGGATGGGGGGGATGGGGGGAAGGAACCCTCCTACATTGCTGGTGGGAATATAAACTAGTACAACCACTCTGGAAAAAAATTTGGAGGCTACTTAAAAATCTAAACATTGATCTACCATATGATCCAGCAATACCACTCTTGGGGATATACCCAAAAGACTGTGACACAGGTTACTCCAGAGGCACCTGCACACCCATGTTTTTTGCAGCACTATTCACAATAGTCAAGTTATGGAAACAGCCCAGATGCCCCACTACTGACGAATGGATTAAGAAAATGTGGTATTTATACACAATGGAATTTTATGCAGCCATGAAGAAGAACGAAATGTTATCATTCGCTGGTAAATGGATGGAATTGGAGAACATCATTCCGAGTGAGTTTAGCCTGGCCCAAAAGACCAAAAATCGTATGTTCTCCCTCATATGTGGACATTAGATCAAGGGCAAACACAACAAGGGGCTTGGACTTTGAGCACATGATAAAAGCTTTAGCACACAAGGGAGGGGTGAGGATAGGTAAGACACCTAAAAAACTAGCTAGCATTTGTTGCCCTTAACGCAGAGAAACTAAAGCAGATACTTTAAAGCAACTGAGGCCAATAGGAGAAGGGGACCAGGAATTAAAGAAAAGGTTAGTTAAAGAAGAATTAACTTAGAAGGTAACACACATACACAGGAAATCAATGCGAGTCAACTCCCTATATAGCTGTCCTTATCTCAACTAGCAAAACCCTTGGTCCTTCCTATTATTGCTTATACTCTCTCTTCAACAAAATTAGAGATAAGGGCAAAATAGTTTCTGCCTGGTAGCGAGGGGTAAGGGGGGGTAAGGGGGAGGGAGAAATGACCCAAACATTGTATGCACATATGAATAAAATAAAAATTAAAAAAAAGAAAAAACCTATCATAAAAAAGGGTTAGTGAAGTGGCTCAAGGTGTAGGCCCTGAGTTCAAGACCCAGTACAGCAAAAAGGGGGGAAAATAAAAAAAAAAAAAAAACAAACAAAAAGAACTCTTGGTGTCTTAGCTCCCATCTTCCAGTCCCTAGTTTAACCACTGCCTTCAAGATAACACCTTTCTGTACAGGTGTCACTAATAGAGAGAGCAGAATGAGAAAATGAAGAAAAATTAACAGAGCCCCAAATATAGGTAGGAAAAAATTGTACAAGGACACCAACTTTATCAACATATGCAGGGAGTCCTGGGAAAAAAGAAACCAGAAAGAACATTGAAATAAATAATGGCTGAGCTGGCAGAGTGGCTCAAGTGGTAAAGTAACTGCCTAGCAAGTGTGAGGCCCTGAGTTCAAACCCCAGGACCACCAAGAAAAAAAAAGGCTGAAAACTTCCCAAATTTGTTGAAAACATGAGTCTACAAAACCAAAAGTTTCAGTGAATGTCAAACAGAATAAACATAAGGAGATCCGCACCTAGACACATCATTATCAAACTGCTGAAGACAGAGAAACAATCTTGAGAATAGCAAAAGAGAACTGTCCTGCCAGGTATGGAGGTACATGCCAGGTATGGAGGTACATGCCTGTAATCTCAGCTACCCAGGAGGCTGAGGGAGGAGGTTCAACAGCTCAAGGCTAGTGATGGCAATTTAGGAAGACCCTGTCTGAAAATAAAATTTTTAAAAGGAAGCAAGAGATAGCACTAGCCTAGCATGCATAAGGCCCTGGGTTCAATCCCCAGGACTACACAAAAAAAAAAAAAAAAAAAAAAAAATCCCACAGAAAGGATCTTCAATAAGGACAAAGATGACAGCTGACTTCACATCAGAAATCACAAAAGCCAAAAGGTGTCCACAAGATGATATATTCCAAGTGTTGAAAGTATATTGAGCAAGAATTTTCTTTTTCTTTTTATACTGCTACTGATGGAACTCAGGGCCTTGCACATGCTGGGCAAGCACTCTACTGCTATGAGTCCCCCCCTGCAAAGCTCAACCAAAAATTTTATGTAATGCCAAATTATGCTCCAAAAACTAAAGAAATAGAGAAAGCCAGACATGATGGCACACTCCTGTAACCCCAACAATCAGGAGTCTGAGACAGGAGGATCACAAGTTTGAGGCCAGTGTGGACTACATAGTGAGACCTCATATCCAAAGAAGAAGAAAGAATGGAAAGAAGGAAAAAAGGAAGGAAGGGAGGGAGGAAGGTAGGAACAAAAGAAGGGAGGGAAGAGGTGAGAAGAACAACAACTAAGGAAATAAGATAAATGAAAGAAAAAAACTTAAACTTAAAACTTCCTCAAAATGAAAAATTTGTGGAACAGTTCTTTTTGCTGGGGATCAAAGTGCTCTACCACTGAGCTACATCCCCAGCCAAAGACATTTTCAGGAAATTGAAGCCAGGTGCCAACGGCTCACACCTGTAATCCTAGCTAATCAGGAGGCAGAGATCAGGAGGATTTTGGTTCAAAGTCAGCCCAGGCAAACAGTTCAAAAGATCCTATCTGGAAAAAAAAAAAAATCACACAAAAAAAAAAGGATTGGGGGGGTGGCTGGTGTAGTGGCTCAAGGTAGGGCCTTAGTTTAAACTCTAGTATGTATATATATATATATATATATAAATGCCCAATACCCAACACAAAGCATGTCTGTGGCTCAAGTGGTAGAGCACCTGCCTAGCAAGTGTGAGGCCCTGAGCTCAAATCCCAGTACCACCAAAAAAAAAAAAAAGGTGAAAAAACAACGTAGAAGAAAATATTTGCAAAGCATACATCTGCTAAGTGTCAGTATCCATAATTATACAAAGAACCTTTAGGGGTTGGGGATGTAGTACAGTGGTAGAGTAGGCCATGCCTACACAGGATTTGATCCTCACTTCAATTCCCAGTACCAGGTGAATGAGTTGTTTACAACTCAATTAAGACAACAACCCAATTTAAGAAACAGATGAAAGGCTCAAATATACATTTCTCCAAAGTTCCACACATTGGTAACAAGCACTAGAAAAGACCTCATCTCATCAGACATCAGGAAAGTCAAACAAAGCACCGAGTCACCACTGGACTCCAGCAAGCACGGATATAATGTGTGTGGCTTTTACCTTTTTTGAGACAGGGTCTTGTGTTACCCAGACTGGTCTCCAACTGAGCATAAGTGGTCCTCCTGCCTCAGCCTCCTGAGCAGCTGGGGACCACAGCACCTATTTCTTTTTTGTATTTTAAAAAAATAAGGGGCTAGTGGTATGGCTCAAGTGGTAGAGCACCTGCCTAGCAAGTGCAAGACCAAGTTCAACCCTCAGTACACCCCCCCCAAAAAAGAAAGAAAAACATAAAAGAAGTGTTAGCCAGGATATGAAGAAGTGGAAACTTTGTACATTGCTGGTGGTAATGTGAAATGACCCAGCAACTATGGAGAACAGTTTGGCTGTTCCTCAAAATATTAAACAGAGCCTCACACCTGTAATCCTAGCTACTCAGGAGGCAGAGATCATGAGGACTGAGATTCAAGGCCAGCCCCTATCTCGAAAATATCCAACACAAAAAAGGGATGGTAGAGTGGCTCAACTGGTAGAGCGCCTGCCTAGCAAGTGTAAGGCCCTGAGTTCAAACCCCAGTACTGCCAAAAGAAAAAAAAAAGGTAAACAAATAATTATTATATAATTTTGTAATTCCACCCCCCTATATATACCCAAAGAATTGGTGAAAACAGGCACTGAATTTTGTACAATTAATACACAATGATAAAAAATTGGAAAAAAGTCAAACAAATATTTATATGTGAACATTCACAGCAGCACTATTCAACTAGCCAAAAGGTAGAAATAATCCAACAAAAGGTAGAAATAATCCAACATCTATCAACAGATTAATGGACTAACAAATTTTGGATATATAAATTCTGAGGAATGCTATTCAGTTATTAAAAGAGAATAAAGTACTAACACAGGCTATAATGTCTTGAAAACATTATGGTAAGTCAAAGATGCCAAACAAAAAAGGCCACATGATATGATTCCATTTATATAAAATTCCCAGAATAAGTAAATACAGGGTGGGGGGGAGCAAATGCTTACTGAGTACAAGGTTTTATTTGGGGATGATGAAAACGTGTTGGAACTGACAGAGGTGTTGGTTGTATAACATTGTAAATGTGTAAAATACCACTGAAAAGAATGGATACAAGAGGTGACTATGATCCATGTACGTTATGTTCGTGTATAAAAATGTCATAATGAAATGCATTATTTTATACAATTTTAATATGCTTAAAAGTGGAAATGCACCATATTAATTGCTTAGAGAACTGTAACATCTTTATCAGTTATGTGACACATTTTATATTTGTTTAAATAAAATGAATTACTTTTCAAAAACTGTAAAAAATCTGAAAACAAATAAACCACTGCCAACCTACTTATGAGAATGGTAAAATTATATCAACAAGTTGTACAAATATTATGAAATAAAAATGAAAAAGTAAAAAAAAAAAACCCATTGAATTGTTTACCCTAAATGATTAACTTTACATTATGTGAATTTCTTTTCAAATTTGTTGCTAGTAGACTAGAAATGCTAAAGATCTTCAGACTGAAATGAAAAGACCACAGACAGTAACTTGAATCCATGTGATGAAGTAACACCAATAAAAGTAACTAGATGGTAAATGTAAAAGTCAATAGCAATGTGTTTCAATTTTTCAGTTAGATTTAAAAGACAAATATGTGAAACAATATTATAAATCTACAATATATAAAGATGTAATCTATGACATTATACAGAGGCGGAAACTACCTGGGGACAATTTCAGTTAACTGATATTAATCCAAAGGAGATTGTTACAAATTAAGATGTAAATTGTAATCACCAGAGTAGTCACTAGGAAAAAAAAAAACACCTTAAAAATATACAGACGTATACAGTTACAACAGAGAGAAATCAGTCATAAAAGAATGCAGTGCCAGGCACAGGTGGCTCATGCCTGTAATTCTAGCTACTTGGGAGGCTGAGATCAGAAGGATCACGGTTCTTGAGAACCCCTATCTCCTCCAAAATAAACAGAGAAAAACGGACTGGAGGTGTGGCTCAAGCAGTAGAGCAACTGTTTTGCAAGTGCAAAGCCCTGAGTTCAAACACCAGTCCCACCAAAAAGACACACACACACACAAAAAGACCATATAAAGAACAAAAAAATCATGTGATCATCTGAAATGATGCTTTTGACAAAATGCAATACCCTTTTATGCTAAAGCCACTCAACAAACTAGGGTTACTTCCTCAACCCAATGCAAAGCATCTATGAAATCCCCACAGTAACATTGTGGGAATGATGAAAACTTTTACATATTTTCTTCCTAAAATCAAGAAGAATACAATGTCTACTTTCACCACTCCTACTCAACATTATGCAAAAAGTGATAGCCTGGGCACTTAGGCAAGGAAAAAAAAAGATTCAGGTTGGAAGGAAGAAGTAAAACCATCCATATTCATACATGACATGATCTTATGTGTAGAATATCCTGAAGAATCCACAAAATAAACAGCTAACATTCATCAAGGTTGTGGGACAAGCCAGGTGCTGATGGCTCATGGCTGTAATCCTAGCTACTCCATTTATTAATGGCAAGATGAAAGAAAGCTGTAATGTGCGCAGAGTGGCTCAAGTGGCAGAATGCCTACCCAGTAGGTGCCAAGTCCTGAGTTCAAACCCCAGTGCCACCAAAAAGTAAAAAGGAGGCCCAGAAACAACTATCTCCCACACTTCTGTGTTGGGATGGGAAAACACTGCAGGATACAATTTACTAATTCATTGCTGCTATCCTTCCAATTACTTATCAAATATGCAGTAAGCATTAATGTAAGCTTGGTGCAGAGCGGGGGGACTTATTATATCCCCTGCACCTAGCAGGATAGCTGAACCAAGGCAGGGATCAATACTTACTGTGTCATTGGAGGTCTAACATAGAACTATGCCTTGAACTGATATAGACAAGGAAAAATGAGGGGCAGAACCCATCCAGTAGAATTCATTTTTCTGTACCTCCACCGTTGCTCCCTTCTTTATATCAATCACGAATAAAGTAGAGTTGGAGAAAATGCAGGAGGAAAAACTAAATAAATACAGCAATGCACTTCGGAAAGGGGAAAAATGTAAAGAGAAATAAGCTACTTTGAGCCTGGACGGTTGCAACAATTGTGAACTTGGTCTTGGCTCTTTCCTCACTTCTAATAACTTCTATTGTTTCAAATAGAAACATGCACAGACCTATGCCAAAAAAAACTTCATGCACCATAAACATACATTCATTCATTCATCTCATCGGCATCCCTCATCCCCACTCTACCAGGCGTTTCTGCAGGACTTTGGGGGCGCAGCTGATCTGCAGTGCGCAGCTCGATCCTGGCACTCTTCCCAGGCCCCTGGCTGTGACATCGAGGTCCCCATCACGCCGGCTCTCTCGTCCCCTCTGTCCTCGCCACCTCGTGCCCTGTTCCCGAGCACATTGCCATTCATTCAGAGCCCTGACTCTGGATTGGCCGGTGCAAAGCAGGACACGGCAGGACCCCGGGGGTCCTCCCAGGCGTGGATCGCACACTCCACAGCCTCTCGCAACCCCGAGGCACTCACTCTGCGTCAGTGCCTCGGTCCCCGCCCTCCGGGAGAGGGTGGCACCGCCGGCGGTGCAGGGGGCGCTGAGGCAAGAGCGGAGGAAGTGCCCCCATGCCCGCAGCGCCCGCGCCTCGTGGGACCGGAACTGGATGGCTGCCAGGCTCCCGCCGAGCACCCCTCCTCCGAAGCCCAGCCGATCCCACCTTTACGCTCGGCATCGCTGTCCGCGTCGCTCCCGAAGAGATCTTCCATATCCGCCATTGCCGCTCACGTCCGCTGCTGCCTCAGCTGGGGCGGCTCCGCACCGGGCTTTACGGCACAGAACCCACGAAGCGCGACAGAGTCGCAAAGACTCACTCGACGCACTCCTTTCCTTCTGTGAGCTAGATTTCGCGTCCGCCCGGTTGGCAAGCTCCGCCCCTTTCGTCAATTTCTTTTCTTGCGGGCCGGACAGAGCGCGGCTTCTCAGTTCTGGACGCCCCTGGAGTCGGCGGTAATTGGGGCGCTCAGGTGAGAGGCCTCGGACTGGGTTCCACCTGTCACTCAGGCGGACCTGAAGCGCTCGCTTATGTGCTGACCAGCGGAGGCTCAAATTTGCGGGTCTCAGAATTCCTTGAACCTCTTAAAAGTTCAGGACCCCAAAGACGTTTTTGTTTACGTGGGTTATGGCTATATTAGGAATTGAAGATATTTTTAATTTTTTTCTTAAATAAGAGACATGTTAATAGTCTTTTAGCTTTAAATGACTTTTTCTGAAACGAGAGAAAGAGAGAACTGAATACTCATACCTGCTTTTACATTGAATCTGTGGGTAAATGTTTTGGCTGAAGCACGTGAAGAAAATCTGGCATCACACAAACGTGTGCAATTGGAAAAAGGACGGCTTTCTGGGATTCCGAAGCCAGGCTACTTCGACCACTTTTTGACCACTGCAGTGTAACAACAGTGTTTCTAAAACATCCTAACTCACTATATAGACACTTTATGTATACACACTTTATAAAGTTGATACAAATGTTTCACAAAACATTACTTCCCTTAGTACTGAAATGCACGCCGAGATTTCCTATTCTCATATTTGATTCTAATTTGTTTTTGTTTTTAAATGCTGGCAGGTGGGTCATAGTGGCGCATGCCAGTATTCAAGGAGGTGAACAGGATGAGGCAGGAGGATCACAAGTTCCAGGCCAGCCTGGGCTAGGGCTGGAAACGTGGCTCAAGTGGTAGAGTGCCTGCTTTGCAAGCATGAAGCCCTGAGTTTAAATATCAGTCCAACCATAAATAAATAAATAAATGCTGGCAGGCAGCGCAACCCACTGTACTGATTTCATGATTTACTAATGGATTGAAAGCTATGTCTGGAAAAACAATTCAGAGGGTTCTGTTGGTTTTTTTTTTTTTTCTTTAGCAAGAAAAAATTTGATTTTGCTAGCAAGCATTGCTACAGTTGTACATTGTAAAGTCCAAAGAAATGAAGTGCTCTGCACAGGTTCAAGATCCAGATCTCTTTAGGAAACTTCATTAAATTTAGTATTAAAATATGTAATTTGGAGTCTGGGGTGTAGTTCAGTGGTAGGTATTTCCTTACTATGTGTGAAGCCCTGGATTCCATCCCCATCATGGCAAAAGAAAAAAAAAAAAGTACATCTTGTGCTAAATTATTACTGTAGGCCAGTATGAATGGTCTTATACAAGCAACATTGAATTTTTTTTGGGATTTTTTTGGATATTTTGTGATATATAATTATTATTACATATACATGTAGCACTGGGGTTTGAGCTCAGGGTCTTATATTTGCAAGCACTCTACCACTTTTTGCATTACATTCTTTTTCTTTTTTGATTGGGTTGGTGTTAGAACTCAGGGCTTTGCACTTGCAAAGCAGGCTGTCTATGGCCATACCTCCAGTCCATTTTGGTCTGCTTATTTTTTGGAGATGGAGTCTTCGAAAGTAGCTAGGGTTACAGGCGTGAGCCACTGGTGCCTAGGCTGGGTTTTTGGTTGTTGTTGTTGTTTTTTGCCTGGGTCCTCCTGGAATGCAATCCACCTACCTAAGGCCTCCCATGTAGCTGATATCTCAGGCCCTGACCACCAAACTGGCTTACTTGTTCAGAAGGAATTTTGTTAACTTTTTGCCCAGGTTTGCCTCAAACCATGATCCTCCTGATCTCTACCTCCAGAATAGCTGGGATTAGAGATGTGAGCCACCACACCCTATGACAAATGTATTTTTCATTGCCTGACAGGTGTGTGGGGGGGTTGAAAATGAAATTGAATAGTATAAAACAAAGAACTTGTGGCTCTCCGGTGGCTTTTCTGACTTGGTATTTGCTATGCCTTATGCCTTATGCCCTAGTTATCATCAACTGTCTCTAGGCAGGAGTTAACTCACAGCCTGACTTTCTGCTAAGTCAATCACAGTCTCACCATCACTTTCCAGTATTTCCTGATTGTGGTTATACCCAGGTTACTTCAATTGAAGGTTAGAGCAGCACTAAAACATCACCATTTACTCCCACAGCTAGAGAATTTCATTCATACTAGTTTGTGTTTGACTAATTTAACCTTGATTCTCAGAACATTGACTTATGAGACACTGCAATAGCCCCAAACAGCAAAGTTTCAACTAGGTTAATTAACACAATGTAAAGAGGTTATCATTGCAAACGTTTTTGAGTTTTTTGGTGGTACTAGGGGTTTGAACCCAGAACCTCCAGCTTGATAAGCAGATGCTCTACCACTTGAACTATTCCCCCAGTCCTTTTTGCTGTGGTTATTTTTCTGCTAGGTTCTTGAGTTTTTGCCAGGCGGACCTGGACCACAGTCCTTCTATCTGTACCTCCCACGTATCTGAGATGACAGGCCCACCACACCCAGCTTTATTGTTTGAGATGGGGGTCTCTTGAACTTTTTGCCTATGTTAGCCCCAAAC